>NC_064641.1:304394785-304704385 GCF_023864345.2 Schistocerca serialis cubense
CCTCAATGGAGATTCCATGTAGATCCCTTAGAGCACTTGGCGGGTCATGTCATCCATAAACAGCCCTTTTCAATTTATCCCAGGTATGTTCGATAGGGCTCATGTCTGAAAAACAAGCTGGCCACTCTAGTCGAGCAATGTCGTTATCCTGAAGGAAGTCATTCACAAGATGTGCAGGATGGGGACGTGAATTGTCGTCCATGAAGACGAATGCCTTGCCAATATGCTGCCGATTTGGTTGCACTATTGGTCAGAGGATGGCATTCACATATCGTACAGCCTTAGATGACCACCAGTGGCATATGTGGGCCCCACATAATGCCACTCCAAAACAGCAGGGAACCTCCACCATGCTGCACTCGCTGGGCAGTGTGTCTAAGGCGTTCAACCTGACCAGGTTGCCTTCAAACACAGAGTCAGAATATGAAGTGGACCAGTTGCATCTCCAAGTGCTTGCATAGTACATCGTCCATCTGAAGTATTAGATCCTGTTGGAAAATAAATAACTGTACCACACTGAGATTCTTATGGGGTATGATGGCAACGGGTACACCACTAAATTGTTTACAAGGGAGTAACACCCAGGACGGGTAAGGCTTGCCATGTTAATTAAGACAGAATCACTTTAAAATTTACTATGGGAAGAGAGGTCGCCAAATATGTTTCAATATTCTCCATTAAAAAAAAAATAAAAAAATAAAAAAAAACCACACACACACATTAATTTAGTGGAGAGAAAAGGCCTTCCATCTGTCCTAGTACAAACAAGGAACTGAGGGGAAGGCACTTAGTTTTGTTTCCTTCCCATGATGTGGCCAATGCAGTCAGTCTAAAGAAACTGCCAGAGTGTTGGACCACTGGCTAATAATTTTGGTTGAAGCTTCCTGACAGATTAAAACTGTGTGCCAGACCAAGACATGAACTCAGGACCCTTCCCTTTCACAGGCAAGTGCTCAACCCACAACCGTTTCTCAGTTTTACTTCCACAAGTACCTCATCTCCTACCTTTCAGAAAAGTTCTCCTATGAACCCTACAGGACTAGCATTCCTCAAAGAAACAATATTGTGGAGACATGGCTTGGCCACAGCCCAAGGGATGTTTCTGCAATGAATTTTTCACTTTGCAGTGGGGTGTGCTCTGATAAGAAACTTCCAGGCAGATTAAAATTGTGTACCAGACCGAGACTCAAACTTGGCGCCATTGCCTTTTGCAGTTAAGTTGAGCTAGCAAAGGTCCTGAGTTAAGACTTTCGGTCACGCACATTGCTTTAATTTGACAGAAAGTTTCATATCAGCACACACACACTGCTGCAGAGTGAAAAATCAGTTCTGATAATTTTGGTTGTTTCATGACGCAAAATATCTATCAAGACCCCACCTCCTCTGACTGAGTGATCCCCACAAAGGCACCACTGTGCCAGAACAAAGGCCACTTGCTGTGATGCAAGGCCCAGAGTCGCGGTGCCCCCAAAAGGACAGATACCTACCTACTCCTCAGCATGCCCGGGTAAGTGAGAGCTCAGGCGCATCAATACTACAATCCATGTGGGGTCAGGGAGCTAACAATATCTGAGTACATGGCAAGAACACTTCCCCCTCCCCATATATGGACTGGCTACCATGCTGGGTATTGGACTACCCTTCACACATCGCTCACAAAATCGGTACACAATTTTGATCTTTGCCCAGACTTGGGAAGGTGACATGTGGCACCCAATAGTCAACACGTACCTCTCCCAACAATCCTGTTTCCGCCTTCTGATAAGCTGGCGAACACGAGCGTGGAACCATTTAAAGACTATGAGGTGCTCCAGGGAAGGGTGCCGCTTATGCCGCTGTAGAGCTCGCTGATGCTCCTTAATTGCCTCAGCGACTTCTGGTGACCACCAAGTGACTGTCTTTCACCGGGGCACCCTAAAGAACAAGGGATCGCATTTTCTGCCGCAGTAACGATCGTTGTTGTTACCTGCTCAACCACTACATCGATGTTACCATGTGGGGGAGAATCAACAGTGACAGCAGAGGTGGAAGTTTCCCAGTCCGCCTTGTTTAAAGCCCATCTGGGCAGGCGTCCGTGGCCCTGATGCTGGGGCAGTGACAGGAAGATGGGGAAGAGATCACTACCACACAGGTCATATTGTGCTCTCCAGTGGATAGATGGGAGAAGGCCAGGACTGCAAACCAAGAGATCAATGGCTGAATATGCGCCATGTGCCACACTGAAATGTGTGGTGGCCCCAGTATTTAAGAGGCAGAGGTCAAGTTGTGACAGTAAATTTTCAAAATCTCTGACTCAGCCAGTAAGAACCGTGCCACCCCCAAGGGCTTATGAGCATTAAAATCTCCCAAAAGTAGGAAAGGTTTACGGTGTTGATCAATCAGTGCAGCCAATGCGTTCAGGGGTGCTTCATCATCTGGAGGAATACATACATTGCAGACAGTTATTTCCTGTGTCGTCCAAATCCTGACAGCCATAGCTTCAAGAGGGGTTTGAAGGGGCACAGGTTCACTGCATACTGAGTTCAGGACATAGTCTGCCCCTGGTAGCTGAGTGGTCGGCACGATGGAATGTCATATCTAATGGCCCGGGTTCAATTCCCAGTTGGGTCGGAGATTTTCTCCGCTCAGGGACTGGGACATCATCATTTCATCTCCGACACGCAAATTGCTGGAGTGGCGTCAACTCAAAAGACTTGCACTAGGCAAACGGTCTAGCCGATGAGTGGCCCTAGCCACAGGGCACTTCCATTTTCAGGACATAGACATAATCTCCACCTGACACTCTATTATAGTTGCTACGGTTCCTGTAATATCCCTTATAGCCATGGAGGGCAGGGGGTCCACATTGCCAGGAACCAGTTATCCTGGAGGGCAATGCAGAAAGCAGGAGTACAAGCTTAACAGTTGCTGTAGTTCAGCCAGGTGGTGGAAAAAACTGTCGCAATTCTGCTGGAGGATGACATTATTGTGAGGCTGGGAAGGCATGAAGTGCACAAGGAGGCAGGTTATGCCTCAGGGTCGCCTGCTGTCTCTGACTGAGTATTTTTTATTTGTAGCCATTTCTATGGTGGATGAGGCATCAGCGAGATCCAGGTCTACAGGGGACACTAAGATCTCCACTGCATCCTCAGATGCAGAATTGATAGAGAGTGGTGGTGTTGGGGCCACCAGAGGGTCCTGTTTCTTAGCATTAGTTTGCTTGCTCTCTCACTTCTCTTTAGGGGCTTGCTGGGAAGATTTCTCCAAAGCAGCTTCAGGCATGAAGGAAGACCTTGAAGCTCTTCGTCCAGCAGCTTTTGGCTCCTTGGGCCACTGGCGAGTGACATTAGTGGAAACCTCGGAAGAGAGGGCCCCAAGGTACCCCTTCCGCACGAGAGGTGCCGGAGGAGGCTGTTGCTTCTCCGGCAGGGGGGGAGGGGACCGATGTACCCTGTGTTTGGGGGGGGGAGGCTTCCAAAGTTGGTGCTTTGAGAGCAATGGATGAAGATTTGCCCCTTACCACCAAGGGGGCATATGTATTCTGTTGGCCCGGAGGGCCCAATGTTTGTGACACAGAACGAAAGCCACTGGCACTTGGACAGCAATGTAGCTGCAGCATATGTTGACATCAACCGAATGGTGTGTACTCTTTCGAATTTATGTTTAGCATCTGTGTAAGTTTACAGGTCCAGGGTCTTGTACTCCACTCCTTTTGGAGTTCTGGGCAGTCTGGCAAGCAGGGGGAGTTATGCTCTCCACAGTTGATGCACGTTGGAGGTGGCGCACATGAAGTATCTGGGTGCAGTGACTGTCTGCAGTCTCGACATGTGGCACTGGAAGTGCAGCGGGAAGACGTACCCGAACTTCCAGCACTTAAAGCATTGCACAGGGGGAGGGACATATGGTTTAACGTCACAATGGTAAACCATTACCTTGACCTTTTCAGGCAATGAGTCACCCTCAAGGGCCAAGATGAAGGCACCCGTAGCAACCCTGTTGTCTTTGGGTCCCCTGTAAACATGCCGGATGAAATGACTCCCCCCCACCCTGTTCTAAATTGGCACGAAGCTCGTTGTCAGACTGCAAGAGGAAGTCATGATGGAAAATAATCCCCTGGGCCACACTGAGGCTTTTATGGGGAGTGACAGAAACAGGAATATTGCCCAGGTTGTCACAGGCAAGTAACACTAGGGATTGGGCTGGGGATGCTGTTTGAATCAAAACTGCACTGTTCCACATCATGGACAGCATTGTCACTTCTCCAAACTTGTCCACAAGGTGTTCAACAAAAAATTGAGGCTTCGTCGGGGGAAAAGTGTCCCCATTGGTTCTGCTACAGACTAAAAACTGAGGCGAATATGGCTCTCTCCGTTCTGTAGTTCTACTTTCCTCCCATGGTGTAGCAAGGGAGGGAAACAATTTAGGGTCATACCTGTCTGCATTGTATTCCACCTTGCCCTTCTTAGAGACTGCTGGTGCTGTATGGTCACCAGCAAGAGATGACTTAGTCCGCTTCATTGTGGGTCATCTGCCCTGATGCCACCCACTCTGATCAGGGGCTCTCCCCACGGGCGCCACCCAGCCACAGCAAAGGCCAACTGACATATGGCCGTTGCCTGGAGTCCTGATGCCTCAGGAAGACAAGCATCTACTACTCGGCATATGTGGGTAGTTTAAAGCTCAGGCATCAGCAGTGTGATTCCTGTGTTGTCAGGGGGCTACCACGAAATGGGTACATGATGGCCCCACCACAACGGACTGGCTACCGTGCTGGATATTGGGTGCAGAGAAATCCAATATTGTCATGGGAGGAAAAGATGACAGGAGACAACGGAAGAAGATGACATTCCCTGGAAAGTGTCCTTGTCCAAATAGTTGAATCACAAGTGGAGATGCAAAGCCATGACAAGAGATTCAGGAGATCGAATCTAAGGGCACTCGTGCACCACATAAGGCATCCTTCCTCATATGGCCAGCACTTCTGTAGAATTTTGTAAGTGGCAGGTCAAACCATAGAATGGGACCTGAACTCAAAGGGTCAAAAAGTGAGACTCCTTTTAGTCACCTCTTAAGACAGGCAGGAATACCTCAGGCCGATTCTAACACCTGGACCCGCAGGGGGTCTACTTCTATGGTACATGGTTCACTTCATACTACCCTTTACTGCAGGCGCCAGACTTATTTGATGAACACAATATAAAGCTGCTGAAGAGTATTCAGAGAGATTATAGGCAAAAAGCTGGCACCTAAAATTAATAGGACAGATAACATATTCCTAGAGTGCATGTAATCAATTGTGACAATACATTAGGCTAGTGTGGAATATTTAAACTGCACTTTCTTATACTGTGGGCTGCTAACCCTGTCTCCTTTTCAGGAAGATTTCTAAGAATTTAGTGTACTGTTCTGACTTGTATTTTTCAGAAAAGACTCAACCAGATATCCTGCAGCCAATGATGCTGCTTCTCCAACACTTATCCACTACACGGCAATTCCTGGTGCCAAGACAGGCAAAACTTTAAGCAGAAAGGGAAGCTGCGCAAGGAAAATTTACAATGCCACCGCCACTATGTCCAGCTTTTGATCAGAAAATAGAACCTGGTCTAATTACATCTCATGACTGGTCAGCACTTCACCATAGTTCACGTATCAGATGATATTGAGTGCAGAGCTTTCCCTATTGCAAATGTTAGGTCTGTCACATTTAAGATCATAAAAAAATTATGTCCTAAAAGTGCTCCCGTGATGCTTTCACATTCAGAAATTAAAGAGAAGTTAGAATGATATTTTGAGTCACAAGTACCTACTGCAGCAGCCTGATATACATTTTTTTGATACTTTAAGGTTCAAATGGCTCTGAGCACTATGAGACTTAACTTCTGAGGTCATCAGTCCCCTAGAACTTAGAACTACTTAAACCTAACTAACCTAAGGACATCTCACACAGCCATGCCCGAGGTAGGATTCGAACCTGCGACCGTAGTGGTCGCGCGGTTCCAGACTGTAGCGCCTAGTACCGGTCGGCCACCCCGGCCGGCAATACTTTAAGGAAGCAAATCTAGGTAACAAGAGAGGACACCAAAATTACAGGGCTTAACTAGAGACCACATATTTCAGTGTGAAAATGCCAAGTGTAAAGTCTAATGATAGTTCTCTCATTAATTACAAGCTTATTATACACACTCATCTGATACGACATCAGAGAAAGACTTGTTGAGTTTCACTAACTTGACATTGCAAGATCTTTGCCTTTGATCTAGTCATATGAACGAACACTAGTAATAGCAGATGTGCTCCACTCTGGAAATGCTTGTGTGTTTACAATGCCAACAGTCTGCATAGCCAAACAAATAGCGTGGCCATCAGTGTATGTCATAGGGCAGCAGATGAAAACAACAGATCGAAAACTGAACCGCTACAGTAAAATTAAGATCTTGTTAAAGCTGTGGAATCAGCGACATGAGAGAGGGCTATTTCTTTTGAAATGCACAATCCAGTTAGTATAAAAATCACGGCACAAATCCGAAACATGCAACACAAAGCATATCAGGCCTTGTAATAAGACAGTGGGGCACTTAAAAGTGATTTATGATACAAATAAAAATTTCAGTAATGTTCACAATGAATGTGAGCAAATCAATAAAATTTCACCCATAAGAAATGAAGTGAATGCTGAATTTTCAGTAAGTGACACAGCTTTATCTGTGACACCCAGAGTTAATATAAAGCCACTGAAATTTCAAATTGACACAGACTTATCAATTTCTTTAATTAATTTACAGGCTTACAAGAAAAAAAAACTGTTAAAATTAGCTGAATTTCAGAATTTGCTGTTTAGTTACAGTGACCAGCAAATTCCAGTCAAAAGTCAGTAACAACAGATGATGCATACAAGCAATTTACCAAACAGGACAGATTCATATTTGTCAGTTAACAGAAAGCAACAAATTTGCTGATCCTTGATCTCTTCAAAACACTTGGTTTTACAATTCTTGAAAGAGTGACACAGATTCACCCTGACTTTCCAAACAAAAAGTTGCAAATGTATGCTAGTATATTTTCAGAAGCAGCATTAAAAGTTACAAGGCATACATCATACTAAAGCCACACGCAGTGCCAAAATTCTGCAGAGCACACACTTTTCCTTTGCATTAAAGGATAAAGTGAAATGGGAACCTGATAACCTAGAAAAAAATGGCATCATAGAATCTATTACCAGTGGCCAATGGGGAACGCCAATCACGGTAGTACAAAAGCCACAGATCTGCAGTTTCCAGAGAGACAGTAAATGAACAATCCATAATTTATTCTTATCCAATTCTGAAATTGGAAGAACTGGTGTCAAAATTAGCTGGCAGTGTATATTGTCAGCACTGAATTTGAAGGAGGCCTCTTTACAAAAACCTGTGGGTGCAGTTACACTGACCTTCAGTCACAAATACTCTATTTGACTTTACCGATACCACTGATTACTATTTGGGAGTTTCTTCCAGCAATACTTAGGACAATAATTTTGCAAAGTTACTAACACTATGGACTACATGGATGACACCATTGTCTCAGGAAAAACTTCAGCAGAACTGTTGCACAATTTTGAACCCGTATTCAAAATTTTACAAGCAGAAAATTTAAATGTAACAAAGAAAAATGCATATTCTTGTAGTGTAAAATACAATTCTTAGGACACATTCTGTCAGAACATGGAAGGAAGAAATGTAGAAAGATTAGCGTTTAATGTCTCAGAACATGGCATCAGGCCAACAGTGCAACACAATGAAGCAATTAAAAACCTTCCCAATCCCAAAGACTTCAGCAATTATGTGCCCTACTAGGCCAAATTAATTGTTACAAGATATGCATTCCACATGCAGCATCTGTAAGAAAACTGTTTTGCAAATTGTTAAGGATGGGCAAAAGATGGATTTGGAATAGTGAATGCCAATGTGAATTCAACATATTAAAAAATACAGTTACTAGACACTAAACGCCTTGTTGCATGTTACCAAAATCAAAAGTTAACAATTGCAGCAAATGCTTCCAAATACGAATTTGGTACCATTTTGTCACATAAACAACATGTTTTTCAACATCTGACAACTTTTGCATCTACAACACCGACAGTTGCTTAAACGAACCACAATCAGAGTGAGAAGGAAGTTCTTCAGCCATTTTCAATGTTAAAAAGTTTCATGAATAACTTTATAGGCAAAGATTCATTCCCTTGCAGACCAGAAGCCTTCAGTGGCTATACTTTGAACAAATAATACTGTTCCTTCCAGGACAGCTTAACAGTTGCAGTACTGGGCACTACTTTAATCAAAGTATGACTGTGAAACAATTTTCTGTTACACAGCTCAACAATTGAATACCAATTTGCTATCATGACTGCTGATAGGGCAGAATGAAACTTTTGACTCTTCTGGTGATGTATGCTTTGTATCACATTAATCAGTTAAGAAAATTTTTCACTGAATTCCAATTTCATTGAAAAGTTTGCACCAAGGGATTCAGTTTTATCTAAGATAAAACAGTATGATTGTGGGCAATTAATGGTCTGGTACATTTTATGCACGCAGAGTAAATCCTACAATTCTTCACACTGCCTCTGAACTACAACAAATGAGAGATGCTCCTTGCAGTCTTATGATTGTGTGTTGTAATTAACTACTTATGTTGTGTTGAACTAATAAATTTTATGTATGCATGACATTTGGTGACCCTGAGTTTGAGTTTCTGAACCATGCAAGAATGATCGCATCACATGCGAGAATTATAAAATGCATCTTACATGTTTTTGCATCAGACGTGGCACACAGAACCACATGTAGTCAATATCTATCACGGCAAGCACTGACTTACCAGGAGTAAACACGATCCTTACTCCACCCGCAGTGAAACCTTCACTCTTCATCTTCATCTGCATCGTGCAAACTACAATACAGTGTGTGATAAAGGGGACCCTGTACCATTACCAGTCATTTTCTTTCCTGTTCCACTATCAAATAGAGTGAGGGAAAAACTAATGTCTATGTGCCTCTGTATGAGCCCTCATTTCTCGTGTCTTATCTTTGCAATGTATGTTGGTGGCAGTAGAATTGTTTGGCAGTCAGCTTCAAATGCCGGTTATCTAAATTTTCTCAGTAGTGTTTCTCAAGAAGAACGTCGCCTTCCCTACAGCGATTCTCATTTGGAGTTCCTGAAGTACACTTACATGTGGTTCGAATATACTGGTAACAAATTTAGCAGCCCACTTCTGCATTGCTTTGATGTCTTCCTTCAATCCAACCTGGTACACATCCCAAATACTCGTGCAGTACTCAAGAATAGATTGCACCAGCATTCTATAAGCAGTCTCCTTTAAACATGACCCACTCTTTTGTAAAATTCTCCCAATAAACCGAAGTTGACCATTTGGTTTCCCTACCACAGTTCTCACAAGCTCGTTCCATTTCATATTGCTCTGCAATGTTATGCCCAGATATTTAAATGACTTGACTATGTCAAGCAGGACACTAGTAATACTGTATCCAAACATTACAGGTTTGTTTTTCCTGCTCATGCACATTAGCTCATATTTTTCCACATTTAGGGCTAGATGTCATTCATAACATCAACTGGACATTTTGTCAAAGTCGTCTTGTATTCTCCTACAGTCACTCAACTTTGACACCTTACCATACACCACAGCATCATCAGCAAACAACTGCAGATTACTGCCCACTCTGTCTGCCAAATCATTTTTGCCTCTGATGAACACACACTGTGGGGGACATCTTACTGGGTTCTACTAAAGTCGTCGAGCCACATATCTGTAGACTTATTCCATATGCACACACCTTCATTAACAACCTGCAATGGGGCATCATGTCAAATGCTTTCCAGAAATCTAGAACTATGGAATCTGTCTGTTGCCCTTCATCCATAGTTTGCAGTATATCATGTGAGAAAAGGACAAGCTGAGTTCCACATGAGTAATGCTTTCTAAAACCATGCTAATTAGTGGACATTATTATATTCGAACTGAGAATATGTTCAAGGATTCTGCAGCAAACTGACGTTATGGATATTGGTCTGTAATTTTGTGGATCCATTCTTTTACGCTTGGAGTGACCAGCACTTGGGACTCTGTGCTGGGCGAGAGATTCTCGATACATGCAAGCTTGGTAAAGGGCCAATGCTGTGGAGTACTCTTCCTAAAACCAAATTGGGATTCCACCCAGACCTGATGACTTACTTGCTTTCAAATCTGTCTTTTGTTTTTCTGCACTGGGGATGCTTATTACCACGTTGTCCATATGGGAGCTTGTCCAATGGTCAAATGATGGTTTGTTTTCGCAATTCTCCTGTGTGAACCATATCTTGAATATTAAATTTAAAATTTCAGCTTTCATTTTGCTACCATCAGCTACCACACCAGACTGGTCAAAGAGGCACTGAATGGAAGCCTTACACCTGCTTAGTGATTTTACATAGGACCAGAATTTTCTCAAGTTCTTTGCCAGATCTTTTTTCTGAGATGTAACGGTGCTTGTTGTATGCTTTGCGCTTAGATCTTTTGACAGTTGCACAAAACTCTACTAATCTTCACTTGTTGTCATTTGTGCATTCTCTTTTGAACAGAGAGAGTGCAACAGCCTCTGCTTCCTCAGCATCATCTGAATTCCATTGTTAAACCATGATGGATCTTTTCCACCCTTTATCCATTCGCTACGCATATAACTATCCAGACCACGAGTTACAATCAACTTAAACTTTGCCCATAATTTCTCTACACTTGCCTCACTATCTAAATGAGATTCTAAAAACTGCTTATCTGCTCTATCTAACAGAAACACTCACCTAGACTTCTTGACTGATTTATCAACTTTCGTACTCATAATTGCTATAATGACATCATGATTGCTAATCCCCGTTTCTATACTGGCATTGATAAGGTCCAGCGAATTTGTAGCTACAACGTCTAAGATATTTCCATTGCATACGGCACACCGATCTAACGCTTACGACAGTTTTCAGAAAACTGTGTCCAAAAGTATATTGCATGACTGTGTGTCTGTACCCCCTGCAATGAATCCATAGACATCCCAGTCTACACCCGGTAGGTTAAAGACTCCTCCAGCTAGTATTGCATGATCTGGAGATTTATGCACTACTGACCACAGACTTTCTTTGATGCTGTTACAGTGGAATCAGGTGGCCCATAAAAACATGCAACAAGTAACTTGGTTTCACCTACATCTGTTTTACGCAACCAGATGACTCCACTGTCAACTCAACTTCGACCTCAATAGAGACAACATTTTTGCCCACTACAATCAACACTCACCCTTCTATAGCCTCTGATCTTCTTTCCGAAATACGTTCCATGACTTGTTAAATATCTCTGAGTTTTCCACCTCAGGTTTCAGCCAGCTTCCAGTCCCATGAATAATCTGCGTGCAAGAACTTTCCCAGAAGGCAGTAATTCAGGAACTTTATTACGAATGCTTCTTGTCTTCCACATTGGAATACTGATGGCAATTACCTGTCTACTGTGAATGGATCTTTCTTCAAGAATTACAGCTACATCAACTTACATCTAAACTTCGATCTTAGACATGAATTCATATGGAGACTCGTTGTTGCCAACGTTTTATATCTGATTGTTGGAGAGGATTTCTTATTCTTGTAAGAATCCTTCCAGATCTTTGTAATTGATGCTTACCTGACTTTGCAACACACTTATCTAGTATTGGACAGCACTACCATGACTACTATGCTGGCCCCAACACCGTGCCAACTATGCTGGCATCAAAGTAACAGCAGGTGATTTACCATAGAGTGACCTGCACAGTCACTGTCCACAGCACACTCCAGCACTGGTAAGACACTGAACAGTACATGATGTTGTCGCCACAACAGGACTGCCAGTTCACGCATGACCTCACAATCTGCATGCAGAAAAACTGAAGGCCACAAAACATCATTTCCCTTTCATTTTAGCTCAAGAGATCTGTCACCTTAAAATAATAGCTAGGCCTCTCCATTCTAAATTGTTCCTAAAAAGCGTAATGGGAGGGGGATGGGGTTGCCCTAGTGGCGACGACTGTCAGCTTAATACCAAAATGATACCTAATAATTATCCCTTTTTGAATACTGAACACTTTTCTATAGACATTGATGGTAAGGCCATTTTCCCCACGACTGGCGTTGTCCATACTTTTTATCGTATACCATGGGAGCCAAAAGAATTAAGTCATGTCAAATCAGTTGCACTGGTAGATATACCCAAAATCGCTGTTTGGACACTCTGCACACCATAAGAATTAAAGTGGATGCCATTCAGACTGTGCAATACCATCCAGACCACTGGTGCTTCAAGAGTGAGTTCTGTTACATCTACATTGATGGTGCACTTGTACCACTACTGAATGAGGCAGAGTATTTGAAAAACCTACAGCAACAGTTCACTAGGTTGCAAGAACATGGTTTAGTGATGTCTTTGGAGCCAAGGAAGTAAATTCCTAGGATACCTTATCAATGCACTAGGAATCCTGCAATCTCGAGACAGAGTGGAAGCTATTTCTCAGTTTCCCCAGCCCACTGCAATATGAGAATTATGTCGTTTCTTGTTGTATGGATCATGCACTGACAGCAGCATCTCAATGAAATGCTAAAAAGTTTGGACAAACTTGGAGATGTGCTGCAGTGAACTTATGAAAAGAAAGCATCCTTGGACAGAGTGAAAGTTCCTCTCACAGACACTGCAGTGTTAGCTCATCCTCTCCCTGACTTATCTCTCGCAGTTATGGTGGATGCATCATCAATTGCAATTCGAGATGTGGTATGATAATGTGAGCAACTTGACGGGTAACCTCCAGCTTTCTTTAGCAAAAATGCTACCATCTTCACAAGAAAATTGGTCAACAAATGACCACGAGTCCTATGCAGCATTTCCTCACTCAAAAAATTTAGGCACATACTTGAAAATAAACATTTTATGCTTCTCACAGACCATTAGCCATTTGTGTTTGCTTTCCAACAGAAGACAGATAAGGCATCACCACACCAATTGTGACATTTGGACTTCACTACACAATTTACTACAGATATTCGAAATGTTGCTGGTGAGCACAATGGACCTCATACTGATGCCGTCATGAATGAACAAGACTTCATAGCAACTGCCAATGCCCAGAACTGAGGCAATGAATTTAAAGTATACCCTGAAACATTATCAGGCTTAAAGCTCTGGCACATTCAAATACCGGGCTTGAACGTAGCACTATACAGTAATATATCACTTCAATAAGCGTGACCATTTGTTACAGCAGGTTTTTGCAAACAAGCGATTTCCTCTCTCCGCAGCCTCCCTCACCCAGGAATAGAGGCTACTGAATGACTTGTGAAGAAAACAATTTTTTGGTCAAGGACTGAGAATGACTGCAAGGTATTTGTTCACCAGTCTGTTAGCACAACAAAATAAATCGGCATGTTACAGCTCCATTCGGTACTTTCATCACACCGAGTGAGCATGTCCATTTCAAAATCACTGGACCTTTTAAACCATCAGAAAGGTACCAGTGCTGCCTAACAGTGACTGATTGTTTCTCTCGTTGGCCTGAAATTTATCCTGTAAGAGATACAATGGCAGCAACTGTAGCCCTGACTTCTCTTCAACTATGATCCCATACTTCAGCATTCCTCTTTGCATCACTACTGATCAGGGCAAATAATTCAAGTCAGATCTTTTCAAAACACTCTCAGCATTGTATGGTATGAACTGTATTTGAGCATGTGCCTACCACCCAGTCGTTAATGGTCTCACGTACTGGCTCAACAGACAATTAACACTAGAATGACAGTTTCTGATGTTCCTAAAATGTTGGAAAGGGGTTATTTTGACCCGTATAAATCTCTTTTATATTTGACTTAAACAAGTACTTTGTTTTAGTGTGTGTATGACCTCTATATTTCTGCACGTTACAATAATTATTATTTAACAAGATGATTAATACATTACTTACTTACATACATCATTGCCCCTGCTAGCAAGCTTCCTGAGCTGTAGACTATAATCATTTGTAGGACTTTCAAGACACTTTTTACATATATGGGCCTTTTATACTCACGTGTCTTACACACCTTTGTTGTGCATTTACTGAAGTCACTGGAATCTGCTGGACACACTCCAGATCAAGTGATTTCTGTTTTACGTGCACATTTTTGGCACATAGCTTTGTGGCAGTTTCCATGGTTGTCATTCGTCTGTTGCCTTTGCAGTTGGCAATACTTCTAATTTCTATGTGATTTTGGTTGCATATCATTTTTCCCCCCTACTGTTCTTCCAGCTCATTTGTTCCTTGAGTGCTTTCATTAGCTGAAGTATGAACTACTTCCTTTCCATTTCCTTGTTCATTACTTTTTATTGCACCATGTCCAAGATGTAGAAGACATGCATCAGCCTTTGTAGTATATTTACAGATCAATTGATCAACCACGTCCACCTCATACTTTGTTTCCTTGCAGAATGTTATTTTGCTTATTACTACTTCAGCATGCAGCATACTCAGGAGAATGACATTTCTGTTTTCATGGTGCAGTCTGTGCTACCAGTCTGACACCAGGTGGTGGGGGTAGTGGTGGTGTATATTTCATCATCTTGCATCCTTATCTCATCAGATAATTCATGACAGACCTTGTTCATTGTACCAGCTAATGAAGTTTTCTTTCTTTGAGTTTCTGAACAAAGTGGAGAGATGTGAAGAAGCTGTTTGTCATAACATTTCTTCCTTGATTTAGAAATAGCTCCCTGAGATGCAGAATGACACACTAATTCTCTCTTAGATGCCTACTTTGTCAATACATCGACAATTGAGAGCATAAATGATGACTAATTGAAACCCTCAGCTGCCGACAGGTGTTGTTGATATACCTCAATGTGGACAGCTGAAAATGTGTGTCCCGACCGGGACTTGAACACGGGATTTCCTGCTTACATGGCAGACGCTCTATCCATCTGAGCCACCGAGGACACAGCTGAATAGCGCGACTGCAGGGACTTATCCCTTGCATTCTTCCCGTGAGACTTACATTCCCAACTGTCCACAATTCTACATATGTAATGCACCTTATAGACATTTGCCCATTCACTCATTACTTGCGCACGGTCGGGACACACATTTTCAGCTGTCCACATCGAGGTATATCAACAACACCTGTCAGCAGCTGAGGGTTTCAGTTAGTCATCATTTATTCCAGGGGAAAGCTGCAAGGTCATCAACAGTATTCTGTTCTTTCGAGAACAGTTACTGTCTTCATATAATTGAGACCATATTTGTCAGGTTTGTTGGGCATGAAGTGGGTGAACTGGCATCTTGTTTCGATTGGTAATAGTTGTTGATCTATAATTATATTTTCTCTATGGCAATAATAATGAACACTGTGTCGCCCAAATAGAAGAGCAAATTTGTTGGTCAGCATGCATTCAGCTCTAGTTGATTTTTCATAGAAACGGGACCAAAGGTTATCCACAGACATACCTTTTGTACAAATGACACACTGAGAATATATGACAGCTGACACATTCTCTACTTCTTCAAGTTACATGTTATAATAATTGTTTTTGAGTACTTCTCGATCACTTGAGTCCGTTTACTTCTCCATGACACATAGCATTGCTTCATCAAAAATAAGATGGAAAGCACTGACGATAGGGTCATCTACTCTATGGTACAATTCTTGCAGTAGATGAGAAATTGGCAGTCTCCCACTCAGTTTCAACACTTGTGATCATCTTTGTAGAGGCATTCAACTGGGCCTGCTGTAGTGTGGTGTGAAGACAAACAGATTAGCACATAAATCCTCCTCCACTAATCCCTCTTAACTTACATCTTCATCTTCACTTGTCTCTAATACAAAAACAAAATAATAATAATAATAATAATAATAATAATAATAATAATAATAATAATAATCAGCAGCAACAGCAAAGTCACTTTCCCTTTTGACATCAGAGTTCACTAATTTCTTCATCAGAAATTCCACACTGATGAGACACACCTGAAAAAGCTTGTCATGGACAGAGAATATTACCTGAATGACACAATATAAACTTCAGCAGATTGTAATGTGCACTTGCCAAGCGCATCAGTGATGCATGACTGCCGATTGTTGCCACTTTGTTGTTGCATTACTTTCATATATTTTGAGGAGAAAGTATGTTGTTGTTGTTGTGGTCTTCAGTCCTGAGACTGGTTTGATGCAGCTCTCCATGCTACTCTATCCTGTGCAAGCTGCTTCATCTCCCAGTACCTACTGCAAACTACATCCTTCTGAATCTGTTTAGTGTACTCATCTCTTGGTCGCCCTCTACGATTTTTACCCTCCACACTGCCCTCCAATGCTAAATTTGTGATCCCTTGATGCCTCAGAACATGTCCTACCAACCGGTCCCTTCTTCTTGTCAAGTTGTGCCACAAACTCCTCTTCTCCCCAATCCTATTCAATACCTCCTCATTAGTTATGTGATCTACCCATCTAATCTTCAGCATTCTTCTGTAGCACCACATTTTGAAAGCTTCTATTCTCATCTTGTCCAAACTATTTATCGTCCATGTTTCACTTCCATACAAGGCTACACTCCATAGAAATACTTTCAGAGGAAGTATAGCAGTGTCAAATTGGCCTCTTTCGCTGTTCTAGGTAGATTGAATGAAATGTCCAAGAATATGTAAATCCTAATATATCATTGTAAAGAGGAGAAAAATTAGGAAAAGTCATATGATTTCAAGCAAGAAGAAAAAATCAGTGGATGTGACATAGGAGGAAAAAGTATAATGGGGGTCACTTTGACCCCATCCAATATTTTAGTATGATGCTTCACTTACATGCCATGCCACAGAGCACTGCACTGACAGCCCCCCTAGTGTCCTGCTAGACCTCCAATCAGCTTTGAAAGAAGATCTCAATGCAACAATGGCTGAATCAGTGTATGGGCAAACACTGACAACTGGGAGAGTTGTCAACTAACACAATTAACAGTATTACTGAAGCCTTAGACTTTGTGCTACATCTTTGCTCACAGATCTACAAGTTCCATCTTGCCATTTCAAAAGAAAACACTACCCAGCGAACATTCATTTTCTGCAACTTACATTCATGTAAATGGGTTTTCATCCAATACAATGTCATTCGAAAGCCTCTTCAACCACCATATGTTGGACCATACACAGTACGGCAGGCCACGAGAAAACATTAAATGTTTATCTCAATGGCTCTTCCATCACAATATCCATCAACAGACTCAAGCCAGCCTTTAATCCCGCTGAGACTTACCCCAGTACAGAGACAGTAGCTAATACTGAGATGCTACCAGCAGGTGATTCCACAAGGACATCAGACACAGCCAGTCTTCCACCACTATGGTCCGTACCTCCAAATAAACAAGGCACAACTCGTTTTGCTTGCAGTATACATTTCAACCATAAAAATAATTGACATTTGGAGGGGGGGGGGGGGGGAGTGATGTGGACAGTGAATAGACTGCTACATTTTGTGCGTGTAGTGTAAATACACTGATTCTTTGCATTGCCTATGAACTGCAAAGAAATGATAGAGAGATGCTCCTTGAAGTCACCTGAATAAATGTTGTACATAGCTTAAAGTGTGTTGAACAAATAAATTGTATTTAAGCATGACACATTCATTCAAAGTGGCCGATAGATAAAAAGTTGATTACTCAACTGGAAACGAAATCATACCGGCATGAAACATGCTCTCATTATCTACAGGGGTGTCATTCTGGTACTTTCAGAATCAGGAAAGACACAAGTGGTTATTCCCATAGCACTTAAATCCAAAGTGCTTCAAATTCTACAAGGATGCCACTGGAGTATCACATGTACGAAACACACTGCCACAGACGATTGCTAATGGAAAAATACACATACACACATAGAAGTGATGCTGGCTAAATGCCACTTATGCCAAAAATACAAATCAGCATATCCTCGACAATATTTTCTATGGACACAGGTGTCGGAACCCTGGTCATGCTTTCACGTCAATTTTGATGCACCATCTTTAGGAAACTACAGCCTCATTGTCATTGATGCATTTTCATAATTTCCAACCCTGATACAAATGTTCAAAATTATTTCTATGAAAACAGTTCATGCTTTGTCAAGGATTTTCTCCACTGAACAGGTGTTGGAATCAATAGTAACCGACACACCACTTACTTTTCATGTCAGGAGTTCAAACATTTTTGCAAAAAACTGGCTTTTCACATTTCAAAATCACACCATTTCACCCTGAAGGTATTGAACTTGCTGAACAATTTATGTGGACATTAAAGTCTCACATGACAATACTCACTCATAGCAGACTAAGGATAATGCATTACTAATATTTAATTCTCAGCACAGAACCACTCCACACGATAAACAATCTCCAACTGGAAAATTACATGAGAAATCACATCATACTTTCACATCAAGTCACTCGTACATCCACAGACCGAGCATCATCAGTTAAGAGAAAAGTTTTTCTTTTCTTTATTTCAATGATCAGGTACTCACTGCCACGTACAGATTTTGAAGGAACTCTAAAGTACCAGGCAAAGTCATAAGAAGATCAGCATTCTAAAGGCATCAGAATGGGAGGGGGAGGGGGGGGGGGGGAGGCTGCCAAGCACTCAGCACATACAGTTTACGCACAATTCCAAGACTGTTCTCTTTTTCAGGCTTACAAGACTTTAATGAAGCCATCTTAGGGATCTAGAGATGCAGCCAGCAGCTTCCCTGAAGTCATCTCCAACAGCAGGGCCAGTTACTGCCAGTCAAGAACACTCAAATGGAGATTGACATTACACTTCACTCCACAAATGAGTCTATGGACACTAACCTAGCAAACAGATTAACCAACTGCCTCCTCACCAAGGTTTTGGATATGGTTTCCCCTATGCTGCATGTGAATGCCAGGGTGAGCAACATGGGAGAGTGTATCCACTACACCCCCGTCAGCAAGCAAAGAAGAATGAAAACACTGGACTACAAAGTCACTAGCAACCAGATCAATCCTACAGAGCATGGGCAGCAAAACTCCGGGAGCTATGTCACAATTGCAGGTTTCTCCAGGGGAAAAAAAACACTGATATGCAAAGGTCACATGATTACAGATCCATTCATCCATGTGACACCTGATAAAGAGCTGTGCTTGAAGGCTTTACCATTTCATGACCCTTCTTTAGACAATGTGTTGCATTTAACACTATTGTACAAGGCCACATAACCAGTGGGCCATTACTTAGATTCCTGGGTGTGCAATGCTGCGGTAAACAGCGATCCTGGCAAAGTTAACAATTTGGTGGCCAACAGAGAAACAGCAGCAGTCCACATCCCATTATTTAATCCAGCAGCTCATTTACCAGACTGAACCAAATTATGAGATACATTTCACTAACACATCACAGCACGCCAATGTGGACAGCCTTTCCCACCTAGCCATGAGACCAGACTACAAATTTCCTCATACTCTACAAGTAAGACTTTTAAGAGAGCATTTTTCCTATGGCACACTCAGGCAAAATATTCTAGGAACTTGAGAGGGGGCATCAACATCCTTCTACCCACATAGTTTAAATAATCTATAGTTTGTGTCAATGGAATCGATGGCCTTTGGAAACCAAAAAACTTCTTTTGAATTCAGTAATCTGTGACAAACGAATGCCTTCAGATGAAATATTTAATCAGAACATGATCAGTCTTTCCTAAAACGAGCTTGGTATTCACCTACATTACTCTCTATTGTTGTTTATACGCTGTTTAGTATAATCTTGGAATACACACTTCTGGAAATTGAAATAAGAACACCGTGAATTCATTGCCCCAGGAAGGGGAAACTTTATTGACACATTCCTGGGGTCAGATACATCACATGATCACACTGACAGAACCACAGGCACATAGACACAGGCAACAGAGCATGCACAATGTCGGCACTAGTACAGTGTATATCCACCTTTCGCAGCAATGCAGGCTGCTATTCTCCCATGGAGACGATCATAGAGATGCTGGATGTAGTCCTGTGGAACGGCTTGCCATGCCATTTCCACCTGGCGCCTCAGTTGGGCCAGCGTTCGTGCTGGACGTGCAGACCACGTGAGACGACGCTTCATCCAGTCCCAAACATGCTCAATGGGAGACAGATCCGGAGATCTTGCTGGCCAGGGTAGTTGACTTACACCTTCTAGAGCACGTTGGGTGGCACGGGATACATGCGGATGTGCATTGTCCTGTTGGAACAGCAAGTTCCCTTGCCGGTCTAGGAATGGTAGAACGATGGGTTCGATGACTGTTTGGATGTACCGTGCACTATTCAGTGTCCCCTCGACGATCACCAGTGGTGTACGGCCAGTGTAGGAGATCGCTCCCCACACCATGATGCCGGGTGTTGGCCCTGTGTGCCTCGGTCGTATGCAGTCCTGATTGTGGCGCTCACCTGCACGGCGCCAAACACGCATACGACCATCATTGGCACCAAAGCAGAAGCGACTCTCATCGCTGAAGACGACACGTCTCCATTCGTCCCTCCATTCACGCCTGTCGCGACACCACTGGAGGCGGGCTGCACGATGTTGGGGCGTGAGCGGAAGACGGCCTAACGGTGTGCGGGACCGTAGCCCAGCTTCATGGAGACGGTTGCGAATGGTCCTCGCCGATACCCCAGGAGCAACAGTGTCCCTAATTTGCTGGGAAGTGGCGGTGCGGTCCCCTACGGCACTGCGTAGGATCCTACGATCTTGGCGTGCATCCGTGCGTCGCTGCGGTCCGGTCCCAGGTCGACGGGCACGTGCACCTTCCGCCGACCACTGGCGACAACATCGATGTACTGTGGAGACCTCACGCCCCACGTGTTGAGCAATTCGGCGGTACGTCCACCCGGCCTCCCGCATGCCCACTATACGCCCTCGCTCAAAGTCCGTCAACTGCACATACGGTTCACGTCCACGCTGTCGCGGCATGCTACCAGTGTTAAAGACTGCGATGGAGCTCCGTATGCCACGGCAAACTGGCTGACACTGACGGCGGCGGTGCACAAATACTGCGCAGCTAGCGCCATTCGACGGCCAACGCCGCGGTTCCTGGTGTGTCCGCTGTGCCGTGCGTGTGATCATTGCTTGTACAGCCCTCTCGCAGTGTCCGGAGCAAGTATGGTGGGTCTGACACACCGGTGTCAATGTGTTCTTTTTTCCATTTCCAGGAGTGTATGTTACATGCAAAGCAATTTCTCTGGTGTTGTTAGTGCCTTGTTTATTGCGTTTCCTATGTAGTGGACATACCGAGACCACCTTCCACTCACTCGGGAGTTTTTCTGATTTCCAGCTTTCCTCAAAGGTTAATGTTAGCTCTTTCTTTTAATTTTTGGTAGAGAAATTTTCAAAAGTTTTGTTGTAACAGTCTTCACTAACTCTACAATGATTAAATAACTTCAATTTCTTTGTTGTTGGGGCTCAATCTTCTTCTAGATACTTATCAACGTTTGTGTGTTCGAGGTTCTGGATTAGGTTTGGACTAACAAACGAAACTTCCCATTGCACACCCCCCCCCCCCCCTCCTCCCACAGATTTGGTGGTAAAATAGCATAGTGGATAGCCTTACAAAAACTGAACACAAATCAAGCATGAGAACAGAAAGAAGGTGTACTGAACTGTGAAAAAAAAGAAGCAAACCAGAAACAGTGAAAGGTCCAAGCTCAAGATGTGCGACATCGAGCGAAATGGAAGAACCATGATGATGTGGTTTTGTGGTCACTGTGTTGGACTGCACAGTGGGAGGTTCAACAGTCAAAACTTCCAAAACAGAACGCAAGAGTCTTAACACGCAATACTTATGTAGGACAAATAGGAGGTATATTACCGCTCATTAATTTCAATACACCCAATAAATGACATCTAGTTCTCTATAGATAAGATCTAACACCATGGGCACACTTGAGGAAGCAAAGGAATAGTATAACAGTTGTACACATGTCATGACTTTTGTTTGTGATAATCGAGATACAATAGTAACCAACAAACAATGTTGTGTACATAAACATTATGTACCTATATGATATGTTTGTTTACCTATTTTCTGAAGGGCACAGCATTTGGTGCACCTGTGTTGTTCCCCACAGCGAATGGCAAGCATAAGCATTGCTATGATACATAACATGTGGCTCCTGCACATCAGTTCCTTCACGACACTGAAGTGCGCACATCGCTAGTGTGGCTCCACGAGTGGAGATATCCATAGAAAACATGCTGCAATTGTAGCACTTAGCCAAGCACGTTTATCTATTCACCAAATTCTGAAACAGTGTAGTGTGTCTATAGGGGGAGTGCAATACACCCTTCACCGCCAGAAGACAACAGGTAGCAACAAGAACATACCACGACCAGGACGACCTTGTAAAGCAACTAAAAGTGATGATAAATATATCAGAATTACCAGTAAGAGAAATAGATTCAAAACAGTGCCCCAAATTCATGCAGAATTGGCTAAATGAACACTACAACAGTATCTGTTGCAACAGTAGAAAGGAGACTGATGCCGGTTTGAAAGAATGTCACACAGCAAGAAAACCCCTTATAAGGCCCATAAATAAACAGAAGAGACTTGAATGGGCTAGAAAACATCGTAATTGGACATTGGAAGAGTGGACGAAGGTATTATTCACCGATTAATCAAAGTTCGAGGTTTTTGGAACCAGAAGCAGAACATTTGTTCACCAATTTGTAGGGGAAAGGGTATCCCAGTAGTGTGTTCTACCTACAGTTAAATATGGTAGAGGTTCTATTATGGTTTGGGGATGTTTTGCTGGAGTAGGAGTTGATGACATTGTGAAAATAGAAGGATGTATGGATCAGAAGCAGTACCACCACACACTTCAGTATCATGCAATAAGAAGTGGATTGTGCTTAATAGGGAAAGCGTTCACCTTACAACAGGATAACGACCCAAAACATTGGTCAGCATACTGTACCAACTACATTGCATCAAAGGAAAAACAGAAAGTACTGAATGATATGGTATGGCCATTCCAAAGCTCCGATTGTTATCCCATTGAAATGATTTGCGATGTAGTGGACAGACATATCAGGGAAGTTAATACATCCAGCAAGGAACATCTCTGGAATACTGATAAGGATGTGTGGAATCCTATACATTCACGATACCTACAAAATCTGATTGACCACATGCCTCGAGTTTGTAAGCCAGTCATTAAATCCACAGGAGGATACTTTGATGAATGTGAAATATAATGATTGTGGTTGTATTATATACGTGGAAGCTAACATAATTATATTTTGTGAGAAATAACATTTGGTTTGTGTTGTAAGTCTGAAATACCAGGGTGTATTGAAATTAATCTGGAGATGACTTCCTTACACCTCACTGTTGCATAAGGAATTACACATGACACAGACACAAATTTGAACACAGCGAAAACCAATGACTGGACATGTCAATGACCAAATGGACAGTTAATAATTTAGTGAAAAAAATAAAGAAAATAAATAAATGAAAAAATAAAAAATGGGACACAATGAAGATCCAAACATGGATCTTCCCCGTGACACTCCAACACTGATCACATAAACCTCGACACTGCGGCACGACGCCGTGGGTATTCAAAGTTCCTCGATGTTGCAGATCTTGAGATTGAACCATTCACTGTTTCTATTTAGCTTCTTTTTCAGTTTAGTACATCCTGTTTCCATGCATCATCTGTGTTCAGTTTTTTATACGCTACCCACTGGGACATCTTACCACTAAATCTGAGGGGGGAGGGGGTGGGGCGTGCGATGGCGAGTTTCCCCTGGTAGGAAGTTCAAAGTGTTTCAAAATTTTCAGTGTTACATAAGCCAAATTGGTGACACTCAGCTCGTGCCCCTCTGCTGTTAGATTTACATCTGAAGTAGATTTACCTAACTCTTTAAATCTCACTTTCTCCTCCAAACATATACTGGAAAAGGGCTTGTTTAGCATATCATCTATAGAAAACACTTTCATACTAAATTTCCTTGTATACTTGCTTTCTTTACCACTATCTAACCTACAGCCTTTTGACTTACAGGATAGCAATCTTAACTAAACTGAAGAAATTTTTTTACATATATAAACACAACTGTTCAATTATATTTAAATTTCGTAATTATTAGTTTAACATTGTGAGGAATAAAATAAAATGAAAACGCCTATGTTGGTAAAGGGGATACCGAACCTGAGATAACTGCCAGTCCATGCGCCAGACCACTCTGCCACTGCATCATTATGACAACGGTTCTTCAAAAATTCCTCATACTCTATGCTTGCACATAAGCTGCATGTTATTTCTAAGAACCTGGTGCTGTGAGCAGCTTAGTACTTGTAGTGCCAGAAGGAATGACATCATATAAGTACATCAGAGCACGCACAGTCAGAAACAGACAGCTGCACACCTTCTCCGAGTTGATCGTAGTGCGACAGACCATCACCACCACTCAACATTCATTTCTAGTTATGACAAAGAGTGTGCTACGAAAAATGTTTTCACCCAATTTCATTGCACGCATTCAAAGAGAAATGGTGTAATTGTAGAGTGATTTCCAGCTCACATTCACATAGTAATATCATAATTTTAGCGCAATATTTACATTGTGTTGTAGCACATTATCCTGATAGCTGGAAAGATTGGCAAATCAAAATCTAATCCTTTTCAACATTACTATGTGCTGAGGCACTACTTAATTCTTGTGGATAGGGTGGTCCTTTAAACTATGGACCGCAACTCACCGTGAGTGGTAAAACCAACACCGTTACAACAGATCCTACAGTTGCTTCATCAGGGACATTGGAGGCACTACACTTTTTGGCCAGGCACTGACCGAGAAATTGAGCACCTAGTCCATCAATGCAACAGATGTGTGGAACAGCAGGCAGCCCTGCATTGCCAACAACTATCAAAACAAGGGAAAGGATGCACCTCGATTTTGCCAGTCCCTTCCTGAATACCAGGTGGCTCATCATAACAGATACTTTCCCCAGGTTCCATACATTGCCAATAGCTGCCCAACCACAGCAGAATCCACAATGATGACACTATACAGGATTTTTGTCACCGAGGACTGTTTTGTCCAGTATCAGGAGGTGGCAAACGCTAAAGGGCAGGGGTCTATTAATCGTCAGCAGTTCAAACGTGCTCCAAATGGCAGAAATAGGGCAAACACAAAAGGCAGGGGTCTATCAATCGTTGACAGTTCAAACGTGCAGCAAATAGTGGAAATAGGGAAATGGCAGCAATGGACAGGAAAGGACACCAGGTGCACTCAGCGGTAAGCCTGGGGGCCTCATTCAACAAGTTGAAGAGGCTATTCCGGCAGCCACTGACGGAACACGGTGCAACCAACTGCAGATTGTGGCGTATGTTGGAACAAATGATGCCTGTCATCTGGGCTCCGAGGTCGAGGTCATTCTTGAGTCATTCCCACGGCTGGCAGAGAAATTCAAACAGACCACCCTTGCAGGTGGAGTTTCAACAAGGCTCACAATTTGCGGCATTGTTCCTAGAACTGATCATGGCTCTTTGGTTCTGAGTAGAGAGGAAGGACTGAATCAGAGACTTCAAATGTTTTGTGACAAGCTAGGCTGCAACTTCCTGGACTTACATGAAAAGCTCAAGAACTGAACAGTCCCCCTAAACAGGTCAGGTGTGAACTACACATCAGAGACTGCTACTCAGGTAGCTGACTGTGTGTGGTGTGTACACAAAGGTTTTTTGATTAGGTGACTCTCCATCCGATCTAGATAACAATAGTTTTTGGAAACCCGGAAGTATCAGTGAAGGTAGAGAGAAATGCCTCCCACAGGTTGGTTGGTTGGGTTAATAGAGGAGAAAGGGACCAAACTACAAAGTCATCAGTCCCTTGTTCCGAATAAAACAATGCCACAAGTGAGAGAGTAAAACAAACGAGACTGACAACTCAAAACGAATGAAAGGAAAAATCACAAGAACGATGAAGGGCAACAAACATGTAAATGGACAAAAGGGGACAAGAAAACCACAGAAACACAAGAAATGGGATGAAGATATTAAAACAACAAAGCAGATTACCATGGCTGGCTGGCCATGAGAATAAAAAGGAGAAGTCAGCCACTCTGCAACACATTAAAACCTCCATCCTAGAAACAACAGGGTGGAGGGCACACAGAGACAAAGGACATGCGCTAAAACTTAGATCAAAAGATAAAACCCATCCTCACGAATAAAACGTAAAACTAAATCAGCCAAAGACGCATTGCCAGATAAAATTAGCGGCAACGAGTCTGGTAACCCAAGACTTCGTCGCTGGGCAGTCAAAGTGGGACAGTGCACCAGAATGTGGGCCACTGTCAACTGGGCACCGCACCGACACTCAGGTGGGTCTTCACGGCGCAGCAGGTAACCGTGGGTCGCCCAAGTGTGGGCAATGCGGAGCCGGCAGAAGACAACTGATTCCCTGCGAGAGCACGACATGGAAGTCTTCCACACATTCATAGTCTCCTTAATGACACGCAGTTTGTTGTGTGTACTGTTATGACATTCCGTCTCCCAAAGCTGAAAAACCCTACTGCGTATCCAGAAGCGGTACCCGCATAGCCTGTTTGGCCAGCCTGTCAGCAAGTTCGTTGTCTGGGATGCTGACGTGTCCTGGGGCCCACACAAACACCACTGAACAACCAAACCGGTCCAGGGCATAGATGGACTCCTGGATGGACGTTGCCAAAGGATGGCGAGGGTAGCACAAGTCGATAGCTTGTAGGCTGCTCAAGGAGTCAGTACACAGAAGAAATGATTTCCCGGGCATGAACGGATATACTGACGTGCACAAGAGATGGCCACCAGCTCTGCAGTGAATACACTGCAGCCATCGGACAAGAAAAGCTGTTCAAAGTAGCCTCTGTGGACACAGGGGAAGCCAACATGACCATCAGCCATTGAGTCGTCAGTGTAAACCACTTCAGAGCCCTGGAACATGTCAAGAATTGAGAGGAAGTGACAGCGGAGAGCAGCAGAAGTAACTGAGTCCTCAGGGTCATGCGAAAGGTCCAAATGAATCCGTGGCCTAGGTGTACACCATGGAGACGTATGCAGATGGACCTGAATGGGAGGTGGTAAAGGGAAGGACTCCAATTCAGACAGAAGGGATCACATGCGAACCACAATCGTTAGCCCTGGCCTGGGCCGCTGAAGCAGGAGATGAACTGCAGCGGGTGGAAAAAAGAGACTGTAATTCAGATGCTCAGGACAATTATGAATGTGTCCAATGTAACTGGCAAGCAGTTGTGCACGTTGGATATGCAATGGAGGGACTCCGGCCTCCATCCGGACACTGGTCACCAGACTCATTCTAAAAGCTCTCGTAGCTAGGCGAACGCCACAGTGGTGCACTGGGTGGAGTACACGCAACCCTGAGGGCGCCGTCGAACCATAAACCACACTCCCATAGTCAAGGCGGAATTGAACAAGGGCTTTGTCGAGTTGCAGCAGAGTAGAGCGATCTGCACCCCAGTTGGTGCTGCTCAAACATCGGACGGCACTGAGGTGCTGCCAGCACATCCGCTTTAGATGACGAAGGCGAAGTAGACAAGTCAATGGGGCATCGAAACCAGTGCTACGAATCAACATGTCTCCACAGCAATGAGTGGATCGTCATGAAGGTAAAGTTCTGGTTCCAGATGAACTGTACGACACTGACAGAAGTGCACGACACACGACTTTGTGGCCGAAAACTGGAAGCCATGGGCGAGAGCCCATGACTGCACCTTGTGGATGGCTCCACATAGGTGCTGCTCAGCAATACCAGTGCTGGTGGAGCAGTACGAAATACAGAAATCGTCTGCATACAGAGCGGGTGAGACGGACAGCCCTACAGCTGCTGCTAGACCGTTAATGGCCACTAAAAATAGTGATACACTAGCCCTGTGAGACCCCATTCTCCTGGATATGGGACAAACTATGGGAAGCACCAACTTGGACACGGAAAGTACGGAGTGACAGGAAATTCTGGATAAAAATCAGGAGCGGGCCTCAGAAACTCCACTCGCATAATACGGCGAGGATATGATGTCGCTAGGTGGTGTCATACGCTTTGCATGGATTAAAAAAAAATGGCAACAAGGTGTTGCGTCTGGAGAAGGCTGTTCAGATGGCAGACTCAAGGGAAACAAGATTATCAGTGGTAGAGCGCCCCTGGTGGAAGCTGGCCTAACATGGAGCCATTAGGCCACGTGACTCCAGGACCCGACCCGACCCGACCCGACCCAACCCAACCGCCGACACACCATTCGTTCCAGCAGCTTACAAATAACATTGGTGAGGCTGATGGGCCAATAGCTATCCACATCAAGCGGGTTTTTACAGGGTTTGAGCACTTGAACGATGGTGTTCTCCCGCCATTGCGATGGAAAGACACCATTGCACCAGATCCGGTTGAAGATGATAAGGAGATGGGGCTTTTAGTCAGATGAGAGATGTTTAATCATCTGACTATGGATCCGATCTGGCCCAGGAGCTGTGTCGGGGAAATGTGCAAGTGCATTGAGAAGCTCTCACTCCGTAAATGGGGTGTTATAGGGTTCACTGTAGCTTGTAGTGAACGAGATGACTTTTCTTTCCATCAGTTGATTGAGGGTGCGAAAGGTTGGGGGGCAATTCTCGAACACGCGTCAGTACATAGTACGTCACTGATGGTAACGCTGGGAACACTTGTTGGGGTCTGGTACCCAAAAAGACGTCTGATCTTTGTTCAGACTTGGGAAGGTGATGTGTGGCACCCAACGGTCGACACATACCTCTCCCTACACTCCTGTTTCCGTCATTTTATAAGCTGGTGTATACAGGCATGGAGCTGCTTAAAGGCTATTGGATGCTCTAGCGAAAGGTGCCGCTTATATCACTGTAGAGCTCACCGACATTCTGTAACTGCCTCAGCGACTTCTGGCGACCAACAAGGGACTGTCTTTTGCCGGGGGCACCCTAAAGAGCGAGGGATCGCATTTTCTGCCACAGAAAAGATTGTGGTAGTCACCTGCTCAACCATCACATCGATGTTACCATGTGGGGGAGAGTAAACGGTGACATCAGAGGTGAAAGTTTCCCAGTCCACCTTGTTTAAAGCCCATCTAGGCAGGCGTCCGTGAGCCTGACACAGGGGCAGTGATAGAAAGTGGTCACTACCACACAGGTCGTCATGTGTTCTCTAGTGGATACATGGGAAAAGTCCTGGGTTGCAAATTGATAAATCAATGGTTGAGTAACTACCTCAAGCCACACTAAAATGTGTGGAGGCCCCAGTATCTAAGAGGCAGAGGTCGAACTGAGACAGTAAAGTTTCGACATCTCTGCCTCGGCCAGTAAGGACCGTGTCACACCACAAGGGGTTATTGGCATTAAAATCTCCCAAAAGTAGGGAAGATTTAGGGAGGTGTTGAATCAGTGCAGCCAATGCGTTCAGGGGTACTACATCATCTGGAGGAAGATACACGTTGCAGACAGTTATTTCCTGTGCCGTCCGTATTGTGACAGCCACAACTGCAAGAAGGGTTTGAAAGGGCACAGTTTCACTACAGACTGAGTTTAGGACATAAAAGCAAATTCCACCTGACACGCTATTATAGTTGCTATGGTTCCTGTAATATCCCTTATAGCTGCAGAGGGCAGAGGGCAGGGGTCCGCATTGCCAGGAACCAGGGTTCCCGGAGGGCAATGCAGAAAGCAAATGTAAAGCTTAACAGTTGCCATAGCACAGCCAGGCGGTTGAAAAAACTGCCACAATTCCACTGGAGGATGACATCATTGTCAGACTGGGAAGGCATGGAACATTCAATGAGGCAGTTTATGCCTCAGGGTCACCTGCTGCCACCAACTTTTTGCCTCAGCAGTCTATATCCATTGTGTCTGAGGGTCTGGAGAGATCCAGGTCCTCAGCAGATGCCAGCGTGTAGGTAGCAGTGGTGTGGGTGCCACCACAAGTTCCTTGTTCTTGGGGGGGGGCGGGGGTCTTCTTTATCGATTTCTCGTGCTGTTCTTTGGGTTTCCCTGGCTGGGAGGACTTCACTGAATCAGTCTCCGGGACTGAGGATGTGTGCGAAGCCTTACGACCAGATGCTTTTGGGCTCTTCAGCCACTGGGGGGGTGTGATCTTTCCCACTAGCAGAAACTTGGTAAGGGAGTGATGCAAGGGACGCCTTCGTAGTGAGAGGAGCTGAAGAAGCCTTATGCTTTTCTGGCTTTCTGGCTCAGAAGTGGGGACGTGGGGACCGAAATCCCCTATGGTTGGGGCGGGGGGCGAGTTTGTTGCTCCCAAAGTAGGTGGTGCGGGAGCAACTGGGAGGGAAGTGCCCCCATCAAGTGGGCAGGTGTAGTCTCCCAGTCCTGAGAGGTGACAGGAATTCGAGCAACTGATGGGGACAACTGCTCTCGTAGCAACGGCGTATGAAGAGGTCACAGCCACAGGATGTAGGCGCTCAAATTTCCTCTTCGCCCCAGTGTGGGTCAGTCAGCCCAGGGTCTTATATACCATGATTTTCCTCTCTTTCTGCAACATCCTGCAGTCTGGCGAGCAAGGTGAATGATGCTCTCTGCAGTTGACGCAGATAGGAGGCGGGGTACATGGAGTATTGGGATATGATGGACGTCCACAATCTCAACAGGTGAGGCTGGAAGTACAGCGGTAAGACATAAGCCCGAACTTCCAGCACTTGAAGCACTGCATTAGGGGAGGCATATATGGCTTGATGTCACAGTGGTAGACCACCGCCTTGACCTTCTCGGGCAATGTGTCACCCTCGAAGGCCAAGATGAAGACACCGGTGGCAACCTGGTAATCCCTCGGACCCCGCCACTCTAAGTTGGCACACAGCTCATCATCAGACTGCAAAAGCAGGTTCCTGTGGAATATGATAACCTGGACCATATTTAAGCTCTTATGGGATGTGATGGTAACAGAAACATCCCCCAACTTGTCACAGGTAATGCCCGTGACTGGGCAGAGGATGCTGCTTTTATCAAGACTGACCCATAGCACAATTTGGACAAGCCCTCCACCTCCCCAAACCTGTCCTCCAAATGCTCCACAAAAAAACTGAGGCTTTATGGATATGAAAGATTCCACATCAACTCTTGTACATACGAGGTACCAAGTCGAATAAGCTTCACTGCCATCCTTAGCCTGGCGTTCCTCCCGTGGTGTGCCCAGAGAAGGGAACGACTTGGGGTCATATTTCTTAGAACTGAAGTTATACTTTGCCCGATTATAAATAATTGGTGGGAGACAACCAGCACAACCAGCAGGAGATGACGTACTATGCTTCATGGCCTGTCTTCCACCCTGATGCCACTCACTCCGAGCAGGGGCCCTCCCCACGGGCGCTACCCAGCTGCAGCAAAGGCAGGATGGCCATTGCCAGGAGTCCTGATGCCCCAGGGTGACGGGCATCTATTCCTTGGCATACGTGGGGAGTTAACAGCGCAGGAATCAGCAGAGCAATCCCTGTGTTATCAGGGGGCTACAACCAACAGGGTACATGGCAGCTCCACCACAACAGACTGGCTACCATACTGGATATGAGGTGCAAATAAATTCATGGTCATCGTCGGCACAGAAAGTGACACTGCATAGTACATCGTGGAAAATGCACCCAGGAAGGTGTCCTCACCCAAGAGATGGAGAATGGGCGGGATTGCAATGTGACTGCAAGAAAGTGGGCTAAAGATCTCAATGCAAAATGGACACGATGCACCATGTAAAGCACCCTTCCCCAACTGGCTCGCTCTTCGGGAAAATTTTGAAAAATGGAGGTCAGACTCTACAGGAGACCATCACATAAAGGCCAAAACATGTGAGACTCGTTTTAGTCACGGGCAGGAATACCTTGGGCCTATTCCAACCCCCGGACCTGCAGGGGGGGAACGAGAGAGGGGGAGGAGGTGGCAATGGGGAAACAGTGGGGATAGGGAAGGAGGAGGCAGGGAGAAGGAATTGCAGCTAGGGAATGAAGAATTAGCTGCAATAGCTCAGGGCCCCGAGTGAGCCACGCACGAACTCATGAAAGAACCGAGAGCCCCCTGGGGGGGGGGGGGGGGGGGGCCTCCCACAGGTGGTAGTATTAAAATCCTAAGGGTAAACTGACAAAGCATTTGCAACAAAGTGCCAGAGTTTGAAGCACTCATAAAAAGCAGTGAAGCTCACACAATACTAAGTACGGAAAGCTGGTTGAAACCTGAAATTGATAGCAGTGAGATTTTTGGGGAAAATGTGTATCAAACGGAAAGGCAAATGAGAAATGGAGGTGGTGTATTTGTTGCAGTAGAAAAAAACCCAAATCCACCAAGATACAAATTGAAGTTGCGTGTGAGATTGTTTGGGCAAGACTCAGTATCAGGGGTGAGCATTAAATCATAATTGGATTCTTTTGTCACCAAACAGAATCGTCTCCTGATGTAACCAGAAACTTCAGAGAAAGCCTCAGTTCACTTGTATGTAAGTTTCCCAATCATACTGTAATCATCGGTGGATACTTTAATCATCCAACAGTGAATTGGGAAAATTACAGTTTCGTTAGTGGTGGGCATGATAAGACATCCTGTGAAACTTTAACAAAAATCTTTTTCTGAAAACTACCTAGAACAGATGGGTCATTTTTTCCATGTAAACGAGGTATCATTATCAAAAAAATTAATTTTTCTGTGGGAGTCTTTTCCCCTGTTACATATGTAGGTTGGACATTGAATTTTGTTGGCAAGATTGATTTTTCCCTCCAAAACCTATTGTTTACTTGTGGGGGCCATTGTTTCGAAGACTATATTGCCGAGTTTGTTCATGCAGAAGATTTGATCAATTTCAAGGTAAGAAAAAATCATGAAATTTCTAATAATTCTTTATGGTTTATATATCACTTTAATTTAAGCATGATAAATACAACAACATTTATATAACCTAACCCAAAATGAGTAAGATGAGTTACCAAATGCCAATTTTTTTTTTTTTAAATTTTCAAAAAATACATTTAAGTATAGAAACTTATATGCCATGATGTCCTTCACATAAGTGTATCTGATAATTTGGTATCTCAAATAAATTGCCTCCTGGAAGCCTTCTCCTGGTATAGGATATTTAATTCACGTAATGTGAGTTGCCTTTATTTATGTAATGTGAGTTGCCATAATTTTTGTAGGATTAGTTATACGAGGGCTATCCACAAATTTACATTATGTTTTGGAATTAAAAATAAATAAAGTATTGGAATTTTTTTTATTATATACAGATGAAAGCCACACTTAAATACTACTTTTCTACATAGTTGCCATTTAAATTAAGGCACTTATCGTAGCGATTGACGAGCTCGGAAATTCCTTCGTCGTGAAATTCGGCCGCCTGCGCCTTCAACCAGGTGGTTACCTCTTCTTGAAGCTGTGCGTCGTCATCAAAACGCTGCATAGCCAACCACTTCTTCATTGCTGGGAATAAGTGGAAGTCGCTCGGTGCCAGGTCGGGACTGTACGGCGCATGAGGAAACAACAACCACTTAAAAGATTCGAGAACTTCACGAATGGCATTGTCGTGTGGGCCCGGGCGTTGTCATGAATCAGTAAGATCTTTGAGCCCAACTTTCCCCTGCATTTGTTTTGTATTGCTATTCTGAGGTTGTGCAGAGTTTGGCAATACCTTTGAGAGTTTATTGTAGTGCCTCTTTCCAGGAAATCCACAAAAATCACGCCTTTTCTGTCCCGAAAGACAGTCGCCATCACCTTCCTTGCCGACATTGTCTGCATGCATTTCTTGGGTTTTTGGGGGAAATTTGTGTGCCCCACTGCATTGACTGCAATTTTGTCTCGCAGTTCACATGCTTAACCCATGTTTCGTCACCAGTAACGATGTGATCCAGTAATGAGTTGCCATCTTTCTCGTAAGCGTCCAAAAACGTTAACGCTGCAGCCATTTGCTGATTTTTGTGAATCTCTGTCAAGATTTTTGGTATCCATCTTGCACAAAACTTGTGCTAACCAAGCTTTTCGGTAATGATTTCGTGCAACAAACTTCAGGAAATTTGTGGAAAACTCATAGAGAGTTCCGTTATTGTGAAATTACGGTTTTCACAGATTGCGGCATCAACAAATTCGGCAGTCACTATGCTGGGTCTTCCACTTCGCTCTTCGTCGTGAACGTTAGTTGGGCCATTTTTAAATTTTATGACCCAGTGACGCACTCCACCTTCAGTGATTATGTTGTCCCCATACACTTCACAAAGCTGCCGATAGATTTCTATCGGTGTACAGTTTTTTGCAGTCAGAAACCTTATTACAGCACGCACTTCACACTTCGTGGCATTTTCAATTAACGCTGACATTTCAAACTGTCACAGTAACTCAACGGAGTACAGCACGAACCTCTCACTAGCATGGCAGGATGCTGACTGAGCGGCGGAATGCCATGACACCAAGATGGCCGCGCTAGCCCCGCCCCCAACGGACACAAACGAAAATGTAATGTACTTTGTGGATAGCCCTCATAATTTTAAGCAGTCAGATTGGTTCTGAATTACATACAACACAACTAACAATATATTTCAACATATTTAATGTTTATTTATCTCCATATGCCACATAAAATCCCATAGGGAATAGCTATTTCTACTTTACAACAATTTGCAATTTTTGCAGAATGGCTTTGGTTGGTTGGTTGTAGGATTAAAGGGACCAAACAGCAGAGGTCATCGGTCCCTTTTTCCAAAATACTAAAAATACCCACAGAGAATAAAAAATGTTCAACAGAATAGGAGACAGACGACACAGAACAAAAGAAACATAGACAAAGACCGTACAAAGCAAAATAAAATCACATGGAGTGTGACGGTGGTTGGCCGACCATAGGAACAAAAAAAAGGAAAAGCCAACCACCGAAAACACATTGAAAACTTAGTGTAAAACCGTAGGCCAAAGGCCAGAAACAACACAAAACAATAAAATAAAACAGAAACACTCAGATGAAATAATAATAACCCCCTGCCCGAATAAAACGTAAAACTAAGTCAGCCATAGCAGAGTCATCGGTTAAAAGGGCAGGAAACGAGTCAGGCAGTGCGAACGACTGCCTGAGCACAGCTAAAAGTGGACAGTCCAATAAAATGTGGACCACTGTCAAAACGGAGCCGCAGCGACATAAAGGTGGGTCCTCACGTCGCAATAGGTGGCCGTGCGTCATCCATGTGTGCCCAATGCGCAGCCAGCACAGGACAACAGACTCCTTGCGAGATACCTGCAAGGAGGACCGCCACAAATCGGTCGTCTCCTTAACAGCCCGCAGTTTATTCGGAGATGTCATGCCACGCCACTCATCAGTCCACATCCCAAGCACCTGACGGCGCAACACCAACCGCTGACCACGAGCCGGGAGGCCAATCTCCAAAGCTGGGGCGTCGATCGCCCCTTTGGCCAGCCTGTCGACACGTTCGTTCCCCGGGATGCCAACGTGACCTGGCGTCCAAATAAAGACCACCGAACGACATGAGCGGGTAATGGCGGCAACAGACTCCTGAATAGAGGACACCAGAGGAGAAGAGGTATAGCAGCGGTCGATGGCCTGGAGGCTGCTCAGGGAGTCACTGCAGATGACGATGGACGTACCTGAGCAGGAATGCATATGCTCAAGAGCGCGCAATATGGCCACCAGCTCTGCAGTAAAAATACTGCAGCCAGCCGGCAAGGAGCGCTGTTCAACATGGGCAGCATGAGCAAAAGCGTAGGCAGTGCGACCATCAACCAGGGAACCATCAGTGTAGACAGCCTCACAGCCCGAAAATGCGGCGAGGAGCGCAAGAAAACGGCGACGGAGGGCCACAGGCGGAACCGAGTCCTTGGGTCCCTGTGCCAAGTCCAGACGGACGGACAGCCGGGGCAAACACCAGGGGGGCGTAGGTGCACGGACCCGGAAGAGAGGCAGAGGAGGGAATCACCCCAGTTCCGACAGCAGGGACTGGACGCGGACAGCTATGGAAAGCCCAGACCTAGGTCGACATACGGGCAGATGGAGGACCATGGCAGGGAAAAGCAAGCGATGATTGGGATGGCCCGGCGAGCAATGCACGTGGATAGTATAGTCGGCAAGCAGTCAATGGCAGCGAATCCGCAGCGGGGGAACCCCGGCCTCCACCAGTAGACTATCCACGGGGCTCGTACGAAAAGCCCCAGTTGCAAGCCGAACCCCACAGTGGTGTATGGGGTCTAACAACATCAACACTGAGGGTGATGCAGACCCATAGGCCAGGCTCCCATAATCAAGCCTGGACTGCACAAGGGCTCTGTACAATCGCAACAGCGTGCAGCGATCTGCACCCCAAGATGTGTGGCTCAGGCAGCGGAGGGCGTTGAGGTGCTGCCAGCACTTTTGCTTCAGCTGAGTAATATGAGGAACCCATGTGAGCCGGGCATCAAAGACGAGTCCTAAGAAGCGGCAAGTGTCCACCACTTCAAGCAGGTGGCCGTCGAGGTAAAGTTCAGGATGAGGGTGGATCGTCCGACGCCTGCAGAAGTGCATAACTCGAGTCTTGGCTGAAGAGAACTGAAAACCATGAGTCAGAGCCCATGATGCTACCTTGCAAACGGCTACTTGCAGCCGGTGTTCGGCGACTCCCGTAGTCGTGGAGCTAAAGGAGATGCAGAAGTCGTTGGCATACAAAGAAGGAGACACCGACGACCCCACGGCTGCAGCCAGACCATTAATGGCCACGAGAAATAAGGAGACGCTCAACACTGAGCCCTGTGGGACCCCATTTTCCTGTGTATAAGATGAACTAGAGGCAGCACCGACTTGCACCCGGAAAGAGCGGCGCAATAGAAAGGTTTGAAGAAAAGCCGGGAGCCGACCACGAAGACCCCACTCATGCAACTTAGCAAGGATGTGATGCCTCCATGTGGTGTCATACGCCTTCCGCAGATCAAAAAATACAGCAACAAGATGCTGACGTCGGGCAAAGGCCGTACGGATAGCAGATTCCAGCCACACCAAATTGTCCGCAGCAGACCGGCCCCGACGGAAGCCACCCTGGGATGGAGCGAGGAGACCGCGCGACTCAAGGACCCAACACAAACGCCGCCCCACCATACGTTCGAGCAATTTGCACAAAACGTTGGTGAGGGTAATGGGACGATAGCTGTCCACCGCCAGTGGGTCCGCACCGGGCTTCAAGATGGGGACAATAAGACCCTCTCGCCATTGCGACGGGAACACGCCCTCGCTCCAAATGCGGTTAAAGATGGTGAGGATGTGTCTCTGGCAGTCCCTGGAGAGATGCTTCAACATCTGCGCGTGGATGCAGTCTGGTCCTGGTGCTGTATCAGGGCAATCGGCGAGGGCAGCGAGGAATTCCCTCTCGCTGAAAGGAGCATTGTATTTTTCAGAATGGCGCGTGTGGAATGATAACGGCGTCTGCTCGGCTCGCTCCTTTAGAGAGCGAAAGGCGGGGGGATAAGTGGCAGTCGCAGAGTTCTTAGCAAAGTGCACAGCAAGGTGTTCAACAATGGCGGCAGCGTCCGTGCAGACAGCGCCGTCCAAGGAGATCCCAGGGACACCCATAGGGGCCTGGTATCCATAAATCCGCCGGATCCGGGACCACATGAGTGAGGGGGAGATTCGGGAGCCCAAGGATGAGACATACCTCTCCCAGCACTCCTGCTTACGCCGTGCAATAAGACGATGGGCTAAGGCACGGAGCCTCTTAAAGGCAATGAGGGTCTCTAGAGACGGGTGCCTCCTATGACACTGGAGTGCCTGCCTACGGTTGCGAATAGCCTCAGCAATCTCCGGCGACCACCAGGGTACAGCCTTCCTCCGAGGGAGTCCAGAAGAGCGGGGGATGGCAGCCTCGGCCACCGAAATGATTGACGTGGTTAAGACACGGACCACCTCGTCAATGTCACCCTGTGGGGGAGACTCAATGGTTGCAGCGGAAGTAAAAGCCGGCCAGTCAGCCCTGTGGAGAACCCAGCAGGGCAGGCGCCCAGAAGAATGACACTGGGGCAGTGACAAATAGATGGAAAAATGGTCACTACCACACAGGTCAGGATGCACTCTCCAGTGGAGGGATGGGACAAGTCCGGGGCTGCAAAGAGAGAGATCGATGGCCGAGAACGAGCCATGGGTCACACTGAAATGAGTGGGAGCACCGGTGTTCAAGAGGCTAAGCTCGAGCTGAGCCAACAAATGCTCCACGGCACGGCCGTGGTCATCGGAGACAGTCCCACCTCATAGAGGGTTGTGGGCATTGAAATCGCCCAGTAACAAGAAAGGTGGTGGCAATTGGGCCAGCAGCGCAGCCAGCTCATGCTGCGCGACATCACCATCCGGGGGAAGGTAAAGACTGCAGACGGTAATAGCCTGTGGCGTCCACACCCTAACAGCGACAGCCTCTAAAGCCGTTTGTAGAGGGACAGACTCGCTGTGAAGAGAGTTAAGGACATAGACGCAGACGACACCAGACACCCTTGCATAAGCTGCTCGGTTCTTATAATAACCCCGATAGCCACGGAGGGCGGGGGTTCGCATTGCTGGAAACCAAGTTTCCTGCATAGCAATGCAGAGAAAAGGGTGAAGGCTGATAAGTTGTCGGAGCTCAGCTAGATGGTGGAAGAAACTGCTGCAGTTCCACTGGAGGGTGGTATAGTCCATGGATGAGAAAGGTGTGAAGGGACTGGGGAGGCAGATTACGCCTCCTGGGCCCCTGCTGCTACTGAGCCACCACCTGTACAACAGCCATCCATTGCGTCCGAGGGACTGGTGAGATCCAGGTCCTCAGCAGACGCCAGAATCTCCACCTCATCTTCGGACGCAGAGTGAGAAGGTTGCGGTGGGACAGGTGCCACCGCAATGTCAGGATGCTTGGGAGCCTTTTTCTTGGACTGCTTTGCGCGCTGTGCCTTAGGTGGTTCTGGCCCTCACTGGGTCAGTCTCAGGGACTGAAGACGACCGTGACGCCCTACGACCAGCGACCTGTGGTTGTTTGAGAGACATGCGGGTGTCCGCTTTGGCACTGGGCAAAGCCTGGGATGGGAGGGCCCCAAGGGACCCCTTCCGGGCGAGAGGAGCCAAACAAGTCTTACGCTTCTCCAGCTGGGAAGGGGGAACTGATGTCCCTGATGGTTGGGGGGGGGGGGGGGGCGTTGCTCCTAAAGTAGATGGAGCAGGAGCAACAGGGAGTGGAGTGCCCCCCACCATCAAGGGGGCAGGTGTGGGTCTCCGGCTCTGAGAGCTAACGGTGTGTGGCGCAGCTACAGGAACTGTAACAGGAGCGACAGTGGCGGCATAAGTGGACGTCATTCGTACTGGATGCAGTCGTTCAAACTTACGCTTAGCCTCAGTGTAGGTCAGCCTATCCAGGGTCTTGTATTCCATTATTTTCCACTCCTTCTGGAGAATCTTACAGTCCGGCGAGCAAGGGGGATGGTGCTCCCCGCAGTTGACACAGATGGGAGGCGGGGCACATGGAGTATCAGGATGGGACGGTCGACCACAATCACGACAAATGAGGCTGGAAGCACAGCAAGAAGACATATGGCCGAACTTCCAACACTTGAAGCACCGCATCGGGGGAGGGATATAGGGCTTGACATCACAACGGTATACCATCACCTTGACCTTCTCAGGTAATGTGTCACCCTCGAAGGCCAAGATGAAGGCACCGGTTGAAACTCAGAATGCCTTTAAGAGAAGATGAGAAGAAGGCAAGTATTGAAAGATGAAGACAGTTATGAAGAGTATAAAATCAAACACAAGGAAACTATGAAAAAATTCAGGAAAAAGAAGCAGGAACAGGAAAATGTTTGAGTAAAAGAGAACAAGAAAGGATTGCTTCAGACAGGAAACGGAATGTTAGAGAAAGAGTTGTTAAGTACAGGAAGCGGCTAAAGAAAGCATCTTCCGCTACACCAAGTAGTTCTGCCTCTCCACCATATAAAAATAGGTCTTCATTGGGAAAAGCCATATCAAAAGTGAAATGTGTACTTTCAGCATCACCCAGAAAACAAAAATGTGTTATTAGAAGGTTGTATCATACATTTATTGAACCTTTAGAAGTAGAAAGAACTCTAAACAAATAATAAGTGATGAAATAATAAGTGCAGTGAGCAAATTCTATGAAAGGGATGACATTAACAGCCAGGTCCCTGGATGCAAAGGTGTTGTGATAGTAAAAGATGAGAAAGATAAGAGTAAGTTGCAAGTACGACACATGATGTTTTCTTTGAAAGAAGCCCATACAATGTTTTGTGAAGAAAATGGCAAAGTGATTGATAAAAGTAAATTCACAGAATTAAGACCCAAACATGTCATGCTTGTCAATAAACGTTCACACAGCGTGTGTCTCTGCAGATATCATGAGAATTTCATCTGTGCTATTAACTCTCAAATACCTAAGTACACCAGTAACTAGCCAGAATTTTTTCTATGTGTAGAGCCTACAGCCGATTGTTGGTTGGGAAAGTGCATGAAATGTAAGGATTTATTGGCAGTTAAAAATGGTGCGAAATGGTATGTGTGGCAGGAGAGTGATGGCCGAATTTTGAAAGTAGAGGAAGAAGGTAAATTACAGAATCTTATCATCATATTCTTACCATGGGACCTAAATTTTTAGAGCACTGCTGCTTTAAGAGAGATTAATCAAAGGACTATCTGAGTGATAAGGAATCACTGCCTTCTGCGATGCTAACTGCCATGATGCAAATCGATTTTTCTGAAAATTTTACATTTGTAATTAAAGATGAAATTCAAAGTGCACATTGGCAGCAGAATCAAATTAGTATTTTGGTACTACCATTATTTGGCATTCTGGTACTTCTCACCCTTACGTGTTGGTATCTGATAATCTGGACCACACAAAAAAACACTGTCATTCCCTATGTTGATAGACTTCTTGAAGAACTACCAAAAAATATTTGAGAAGTTACAATCTGACCAGATGGTCCTGCTTCCCAGTTAATAACAGATACATTGCAGAGGTTATAAAAGTTCTAAGAAAGAGTCATGCCAAAAGAATAACATGGAAGTACTTTGCAACTTGTCATGGGAAGGGGCCAGTGGATGGCATAGGTGGGGCTGTCAAATGTCAAGTCTGATCTTGTGTGAAAAGCAGGAAACGTGTTGTAAACAATGCAACAGATTTTGTAAAAGCATTGTTGAATTTTTCTTCTAATGTGACAGCAATTCTTATGGGTGAAGAAGAATAGCCAAAGAAGCAAAAAACTACATCTCTCGGCCTTAATCAAGAACTGCAAGCCTTTCTTGAATATTTTTAAAATTTATCACTTGGAACTCTATAATAATGAAGTTGTAGGAGACACCACTTCATCAGTTGTAGAGGAAAACACTAACAGAACACAAAAATCACTAGAAATACAAGTAGACGACTGGGTGGTGGTAAAATATGGCAATTCATATTACTAAAATTCATGTGACTAAAATTGAAAATGGTGAGTTTTAGGTTGATGTTATGATGAAAGGTGGGAGTTTTGGAAGTAGCCTGAAATTAAAGATGAGATATACTACACTAAAGACAAGACCATCAGAAAAGTTAACCCTCCAAGTGCTGTAAATTCCCGTGGTTATTTCATGTCTGACTGTGATCTGTGACAATGTAACGCAACTTACCGTATGTTGTAACGCGAGTTACCCGTTCACAATGTTTTAATATTTATTTTATTGGAGATTAAATGTTTGGGACTTTGTTAAAATACTTATAAGATCTTCTGGTATTGTATGTAAGACATGCAAGAAATTTTCACATAAAACAGAGCAGACTTTTGTATTTACTTTATCGTATGCAAAAGCCATTTCTTGGAAATGTAACGTGAGTTACCAACAATAATTATAAGATTTGGTTTTATAAATATAGTAATTTAACTATTATTGTGATTCAGGTTTATAGAGTTTTCTGTATAAAGTATGTTTTGAGGTATAAAAAATATTTAATAGAAACATTTCCTTCTGTTAATTGTCCAAAAATTATAATATAAACATCACTTTGTAACATGAGTTACCATGGAATGGCCCAGATTGTTAGGAACCCCACTGATGATGGAAATTAATGGCAACAAATAGATCTGACCTTTTTGAGGATATCCACATCGCAACTGGTATCAGTAACGAAGATGTGGTTGCGGCAGCAATTACTAAAGTACAAAGGACAACTAAAACAAGCAGAAAGATATATGTTGTTCAGTAAACTAGATAAAAAAAATCAGTAGTGTCATATCTCAATAAGGAACTTGAAACTTTCAGCACAGGTCAGGAGCATGTATAGGAATTCTGGCTCAAGTTTAAAAGAATAATTGACCATGTACTGGGTAGATATTACTCAGTAGAAGAATTCAGAAAGGAAAAAACCTCCATGGTATTCAGTCACTGTAAAGAAACTTCAAAAGAAACAGATTACTGCATAACAGGTGTAAAACAAAGCATGGGGCTATAGATAGATAGATAGATAGATGATGAATGAAACATATTTGGCTGTCAAGAGAGCAATGTGTAAAGCCTTCAATGACTACTGTAGCAGAATATTGTCAAATAACATTTCACAAAATCCAAAGAAATTCTGGTCATATGTAAAGGCTGAAAGTGTTACCAAAGTTAGTGTCCAGTCGCTAGCAAACGAGATAGGAACTGAAATTGAGGGTAGCAAAGCAAAAGCTGAAATGCTCAACTCCATTTTCAAATGTTTCTTTACAAAGGAAAACTCAGAATTTCCCCAATTCAGCCCTCATACCACTGAAAAGACACACAAAATAAGTATTAGTGTCAGTGGTGTTGAGAAACAGCTGATTGAACAAAGTTCCAGGTCCTGATTGTATCCCTGTCAGATTCCATACTGAATTTCTGTCTGGGATAGCCCTCTTCTAACTATAATCTATTGCAGATCCCTCGAGCAAAAAGCCATGGCCAGTTCTTGGAAAAAGGCACAGGTCAACCTGTCTACAAGAAGGGTAGTAAAAGTGATCCACAAAACTACTGTCCAATATCCTTGACAATGTTTTTTTATAGAATCTTATAACATATTCTGAACTCATACATAATGAGTTATCTTGAACAGAATGACCATCTCAGTGCCAACCAGCATGGATTTCGTACATGTCGATCATGTGAAACCCAACTCACATTTTTCTCATATGACATACTGAAAGGTTTGGATCAAGACAACCAGATATACAAAGTGTTACTTGATTCCTGAAAAGCATTTGACTCAGTACTGCACCTACGCTTGTTGTCAAAAGTACAATCATATGGGGTATCAAGTGAAATTTGTGACTGGATTGAGAACTTTTTGGTAGGGAGGACAGAGCAAGTTATCTTGGATGTAGCCTTATCTTCAGATGTAGAAGTAACTTCAAGAGCTGTTGGCAGCACTGGCGCAGATCACACACACTTGAATATTAAGCTCATTAATTCTATAATAACTATCAATTAAGTTAATATTACACTGTAACAAAGTTAGAGTCTGTTTATATTATCTGTTGATGGTTTCACTCGTTTCAAAGTATTTATCGAAAAAGAAAAAACAAAATCAATATAAGAGCCGGTTTCCGCATACTTTAGACGTAGGTTTAAGTATTAAGTGAAGAATTAAGTATTAGGTGAAGAATTTAGGTTGTTTTAATTACACATACATTTAGTAGTACTGTATCTACTCAGGGAATTGAAGGTTTTAAATGCGTAAAGTATGTATCGCGCATACACGATCTTAGGCCTAATTTATCGGGTATACAAGTTTTGATTTTTAAAGTTAGTTTAACTGCATTACATTACTATATTAATAGTACACACATATATTAGTGTTCCTTGTAACTTTAGTGGCTTTTGTGATCTGTAGTTAATAGAATATTATTGTTATTGCCTAGATAAATTTTGTAAAAAATATTGTAAACAACCATGATCGAGAAGTGTTTAAGCTGCCATAGGAAAGTCAGTTCTGGGGTTCTGTGCAGCTGTTGTGGCAGATGGTTACATTGGGATGAATGTAGTGGCATGGGACTCGGGGAAGTAAATGGGTCTCTTCCATGGTATTGCAGATTATGTTCAAGGGATAGGAAAATAGTGGAGCAGAAAGGGAAGATTAGAGCCCTTCAGGCTGAACTGGATAGTGCTCGGGAGGATCTCATGAGGTTAAGGGGGGAGGAGGGTGAAGACAGATGGGAAGTGGTAGCAAGGAACAGGGGCCACAGAAAGAGAACAGTATCAGACAGTTTCATCATTGGCACAAACAATAGATTTGCCTTGCTACCTCAGTCAGCTAAGGAAGAGGCTCAAGTAGATGTAAGTGTAGTCAGCACTAAAAAGACTTTCACTAGAAAACCAATTGTTGCAAAAAAAGTAGGAGGCAAATTATGTTGTTATAGTAGCCATGGAAGAGATGGGGGCCAGATTTTGCATGAAAAATTGGGTGACAGGTACCAGGTCACAAGTATTTTCAAGCCCAGTGCATGTCTTAGCTAGGTGATAGAGGATGTAGGATCATTGTGCAAAGGTTTTACAAAGCAGGATCATGTTGTGGAAGTGGGTGGAGCGGGAAACAGTACTGACAGAGATCAGGGCTACAATATTGAGTGTGATCTGGTAAAAATAGCATCTGCAACAAACCACACAAATGTTGGCTTGGTTCCTGCTTTCATGAAGTATGATCGGCCCCAATTGAACAGCTGTCAGGAGGGTCAATATGGAGCTAGATCAGCTGCTTCGGGCGGCTACTTTGTCAAGCATAGGTTAGGTTTGATTCATGTTGATGATATTGGTAGGTGGGACTTCACAAGACATGGCCTGCATCTTAATAGGAAAGGGAAGGGTAAACTGGCTGGGATGATAGCAAAATTTTTAAGGGGGGGGGGGGGCACTAAAACTCATGGGAGTACTGTTTTGGGCTAAGATCAGTATCCAAATTAAGCCTAATGAAAAGTTCAAACAGGCAAGTACTAGTGATGTGAAAATATCAGAAGATTCTCATAACAGTACAGTGAAAAATGTTAGTATGTCACAAGAATCACATAAAAGCACAGTAAAAAATAATGTTAACATATTGCATCAGAATATCAGGGGATTAAGAAACAAAGTAGATGAGCTTCTTGTTTGTATAGAAGATTTAGAAACTGAGGGTGGAATACATGTACTATGCCTGTCTAAACATCATATAGTCACAGGTATGGAAATGGTAAATGTAGGTGGATATAAGCTTTCAGCACATGTAAGTAGAGACACTATGGAGAGAGGAGGAGTTGCCATACATGTTAAAATCAGTCATAGCGTGAAAAATTTGGAAACTAAAAAATTTTGCGTAGAGTAACACACAGAAGCATGCACTTGTACAATTGTAGCCTTGTATAGGTCCCCATTGGGAAATTTTCAACTATTTTTGAAAAACTTGGATTCTTTGTTGTGCTGCCAGACAAAGGAAAGCAAATTATTGTTTGTGGGGATTTCAAAGCAGATTTTCTGAAAGAGTCAGATAGAAAGCTTGACCTTGAAGTATTACTTGGTTCTTTCAATTTGACATCAGTTATTGATTTTCCTACTGGGGTGGTAAAGGAAAGAAGCACACTGATAGATAACGTTTTCATATACCAAGATAAATTCAATCAAATAAAAACTTTTCCTGTTAAGACTGGTCTGTCTGATCATGATGCACAGCTAGTTACAGTATATGATAGCTCCATACAGCAATGCAAAACATTCCTCCAAAATAGTATGTTCCATTAACGATTTAACACTTCAAAATTTTAGGGAAAGCTTGCAACAGTTAGACTGGAATGAGGTGTACAGGGAACATGGTGCTAATTTAAAATTTAACCTATTTCATGATACCTTTGAGTATATCTGTAAACAGTTTCCCTAAGAAAACAGTGAAATATAATTGTAAGAAATCATGTAAAAAGCCATGGATTACTAAAGGGATAAAAATATCTTGTAAACAGAAAAGGGAAATGTATCTTATAGCTAGGAGCCCCAAAAAAATGAAACATTATAAAAACTATAGCTCTGTGTTAAGAAAAGTTATTAAAAAGCACAGAAGTGTGTGCATTATGTCTGAGATTAGCACATCTGATAATAAATTTAAAACAATTTGGAATATTGTGAAAAGGGAAAAAGGGCACCCGAAAGCACAGGAAGATGGTATATCTACCAAACACAATGAAAAGTTTGTTAACAAGAAGTCAGAAGTAGAAAACATTTTTAATAATCATTTTCTAAGTGTTGTAGAGAAAATAGGTTCCAGCTATTCACTAGAAAATGCAAGGCAGTACATGGAAGATGCAGTACATATGCAATTTGATAAAATTGAAATTCAGCCCACCTCTCCTACTGAAATTAGTAAAATAATAAATTCACTCAAAAGAAAAGCTCACATGGAATTAATGGCATTTCCAACAGAGTACTAAAAGCTTGTTACCAATAAATAAATAGGATTCTCAGCCACATATGTAGTAGCTCACTGAAACAGGGCATTTTTCCAGATAGACTGAAATATGCTATTGTTAAACCAATGCATAAAAAAGGGGATAGATCTGATCCTAACAACTACTGCCCAATCTCACTTCTGACAGCTTTATCCAAAATTCTAGAAAAAGTAATGTATTCATGAGTAGCATCAAATATTTGTAAAAATAAAGTACTAACAAAATGTCAATTTGGTTTCCATAAAGACTTCAACAGAAAATGAGATATATGCTTTCACTGATCAAATTTTAAATGCAATGAATAACCGAACATCACCCATTGGAATATTTTGTGATCTCTCAAAGGCTTTTGATTGTGTTAATCATGAGATTCTTCTAGATAAGCTTAAATATTGTGGTATGAGTAGGACAGTGCACAAATGGTTTAATTCATATTTAACTGGAAGAATGCAGAAGGTTGAAATTAACAGTACAGATAGTCTACAAAAACCAGCAGAGTCCTCTAACTGGGGAGGTATCAAGAATGGTGTCCCAGAGGGTTCAGTCTTGGGCCCCTTTTTGTTCTTAATATATATCAATGACTTGCCACTCAATATTCATGAAGATACAAAGTTAGTTCTTTTTGCTGATGATACAAGTATGGTAATCACACCAAAGAAGCAAGAATCAGCTGAGGAAATTGCAAATAACGTCTTTCAGAAAATTATTAAGTGGTTCTCTGCATATGCACTCTCACTAAATTTTGAGAAAACACAGTTTATACAATTCTGTACAGTAAATGGCATAACACCATTGATAAATATAAGACTATGAACGGAAGTCTGTTGCTAAAGTAGAATACTCAAAATTTCTGGGTGTGTGCACTGATGAGAAATTGAATTGGAAGAAACACATCGATGGTCTGCTGAAATGGTTAGGATCAGCTACTTGTGTTATTAGGGTTATTGCAAATTTTGGTGATAAACATATCAGTAAACTAGCATACTATGCCGATTTTCATTCACTGCTTTCATATGGTATCATATTTTGGCACAATTCGTCATTAAGAGAGAAAGTATTCATTGCACAAAAGTGTGTAATTAGAATAATAGCTGGAGCCCACCCAAGATCACCTTGCGGACATTTATTAAAGGAACTCGGGATATTCACAGTACCTTCGCAATACATATATTCACTTATGAAATTTGTCATTAATATCCCATCCAAAAAAAAAAAAAAAAAAAAAAAAAAAAAAAAAAAAAAAAAAAAAAAAAAAACAGCGAAGTGCATAGCTACCAGTAGAAGAAAGGATGATATTCACTATTCTGGATTAAATCTCACTTTGGCACAGAAAGGGGTGAATTATGCTGCCACAAAAATCTTTGGTCATTTGCCAAACAGTATTAAAAGTCTGACAGATACCCAAACAACATTTAAAAGCAAATTAAAAGAATTTCTGAATGACAACTCCTTCCGATATGAAGTAGTAACCATTTTGTGTAAAGAAAACTTATGTTAAAGTTACACGTTCCACATCATTATGAAATGTCGTATTCATGATCTTTGAAACAAGGATTAATTTATGTATGTATGTATAATATGCCCCACGGAATTGTGCTGGCACCCTTGCTGTTCATGTTGTATATTAATGATCTTCAAGATAGTATAAATAGTAAAATTTTGCAAATGATGCAGTTATCTATAATGAATTACTATCTGAGAGAAGCTGCACAAATATTCAGTCAGATCAAGTTAAAGATTTCAATAAGATGCAGAGATTGGCAACCTGCTCTAAATGTTCATAAATGTAAAATTTTGCACTTCACAAAAAGGAAAAACATAGTATCCTATGCCAATAATATAAATGGATCACGGTTGGAGTCGGCCAACTCATACAAATCCCTGGGTGTAACACTTTGTATGGATATGAAATTGAATGATCACATAGGTTCAATCATGGGTAAAGTAGGTGATAGACTTCTATTTATTCGTAGAATACTGGGAAAGTTCAATCAGTCTACAAAAAGAGATTGATTACAAATCACTCATGTGACCTATCCTAGAATATTGCTCAAATGTGTGGGACCCATGCCGGACAGGAGTAACAGGGGATACTCAACATATACAAAGAAGGTCAACACCAATGGTCACAGGTTTGTTTAATCCACGGGAGAGAGTCATAGAGATACTGAGGGAACTGAGCTGGCAGACTCTTGAAGACAGACATAAATCATCCTGAGAAGGTCTATTAACAAAGTTTCAAGAACCGGCTTTAAATGATTACTCTAGGCATATACTACAACCTCCTACATATCGCTCACACAGGGATCATGAGGATAAGTGTAGAATAGTTACTGCATGCACACATATATTCAATCATGCTTCCCGCGCTCTGCATATGAGTGGAACAGGAAGAAACCCTAATGACTGGTACAATGAGACATAGCCTCTGTCATGCATCTCATGGTAGTTTGCAGAGTATAGTGTAAATGTAGATGTTAGTCATTAACAATGGTCCACAATTTTGGACAGAGATCTTTGAGAATTTGTCCACTAAGAATGGAGTAAAGCACTTACGTTCCCCTCCCTTTCATCTCCAGTTGAATGGAGAAGACGAGAGGTTGGTTCTGACATTCAAACACCAAATGAAAAAATACAGACAATATGCATCTGTAGAAGATGCCCTAACACTGTTCTAGAGTTCATATAGAGTGACACTGTTTGGCGACAAGAGCCCGTCAGTGCTGTTACAGGGATGCCAACCCCACTCTCTACTGCATTTGCTGATCACCACAAACAGGCCTCCGGTCATTCCTCCTACACCTCAGTTCTGGCCTAGCATGCAGGTTTGAGCCCACAGATTTGGCTGACAAGCTCAATCTTTACCTGTTATCATTCATCAGCAATGATGGCAATGGGTCTGCATACTAGATATTGAACTTCATACTAGACCGAACTATCTCTTGATCCCAGAACCTGCGACATTTATGCCACTTCATTTCACTTTTCACTATCCATCACTCCCCAGTTTGTCAGCAGAAGACACGCTCATGCTCGAGTCCACTCCCCACCCACCCTTCTCCACCCATCCCTTTCTCATTCCTGTTAGCTGTTCCAGGCCACTGCAGCAACAGGTGAAGAATCCAGACTCGCCTCCAGCTTCCTCACTGTGGAGCAGACAGCAGCTTCAGATTGAGATACTGCAGCCAAGAAAGTCAACACACGACACACCATTGGGATAGCCACAACTCAGGAGACCAGATGTCATCTTGCCATTGGCTTTAGCTTCAGGCACCACACCTGTGTTCCCAAAATGGCCCACCAGGTGCAGCCATCACTGTCCAGGCCACTAGCAGCCCTAAACTTGGGGCCCACAGACCAGTGACTCCTGGCTCCTCAGGCAGGGCTGCAGTTGTGGAAAATGCACACCTTGCTCTCGGCTCAGCATGGGACCAGAACATGATTTGGCATTGCTCCATGCCCCAACCCCATTCCAGGAGGGGAGGAGTATGGTAAGTACACATTTACCACTACCATTCACCACCTGCCGCACTAACAGAGGGGTACAATGCGCGCTCGTGCGAGCAGTTCATCATGCCACAATCATAGCTCTTTGCATTGAGCTTAGACTCACACAAGCCGCAGAATTGTGTCCAACATCATCAGTGTGAGATTACAACACTGGATGCGCCTGCTGACTTCAACACTAGTGCCGACAATGCCCGTAACAACCACCGCCTACATCTAGGCCAATGCCTGTTTCCTAGATTCACCCTTCATCATGCTGTTCACTGTCATCATAGCTTGCTGCACCCTAAATTTGGGCATGCTGTGCTGTTGGACCACATTTGGTTACACTACCAATCTACAACATTGTGCTGGACAAGAACTGTTATGGGTTTTGTATTGCCTTTGGCTGTACTATTTCTAATTGAATTCTGTGCCGTCTGGTGTTTGGTTCAACAAACAAGTTAACTGTGCAATGTTTATTTGTACTGTTCATCACAAATACACCCCTCCCCCCCCGACTCCATGGAATGGATGCTGTGCTTACAGTTACAAATGGTACCCAACTATAGCTACAGTGTGTGCCATCAGTCAGGCAGTCTCCACCCATGGCACCACAAAGTTCCAGTCTGTCACCGTATAGATGGTATTCTTAAATGGGAACCTTCCGTTAAAATACCTACAATCTGTATCTGCTAATTAGATCGTAGATGTACATCGTTCACCATTCAAGGATAAATGTGGGCACACAACCACACTCGCCTAGTTCATCACCAGCAACAGTTGCAGACCAGTTGCCATTTTACAGTTATAACTAGGTGACAGATCTTCAGATGGACAGCTGCTGCCAATGAGCGATCATCGGACAGTACACACCGAGTGTCAAAGTGTTATTCACTATTAGAACCTGTACACAAACTGTTCGTTACAGCAATCCAGAGTGAACTTCTATAGGTTAGATAGTTCTCTTTCACTTTGTTAGGTTCTCTTAGGTTAGGTTAGCTTAAGTTAGGTTAAATCAGGGTACAATTGCGGCTTCAACTACAGATCCTCATCATACATCATTCAAGTTGAGTATTTCACAGTAAATTATTTTAATAAATGCTATTTACCTGTTTATCATTGTGTTGTCCTTCTTATATGTGATCTAGTTAATATTGCACAGTGAGCAAATCAGATGCTAACATGTAAGCAAGGTAACTCTGTATAGCAACTACTTCTGTGGTATAGGGTTCACTTCCTGCTACCTTTATGTTGGTTCCCTACATCCATGGGAATACATCCAGCTACAGACAGCCATTTGTGGATATAACTGGTGTCAAAACTGACTTGTAGTGGCCGTCATTCACTGTTAAAAATAGTGATCCACCAGAAAATATTACATTCAACCAGACAACTGTTTTCTTCAGAAAACACTAACCAGTTGATCAATGATCACAGAGCTTCCCTAGATAGCTACAATTTTTCTTTGCACTCCAGCCTCCCAAAGTTCTGTCAGCCACTGCAGGAAACACAGTAGCCTGTTTCAACTACATCATGTTTAAAAAATTATTTCGCCTTGTTGTGTTTACCAGTTGATTATCCTTGACTGACATGCCAGTGTCCAGTTACCACACACTTGGATTCTCCAGCATCACAACATTGTTTTATCCATTGCTGTGCAGAGTACTCAGAATTACACACCATGCCCCAGCCTTTGATGTTGTCAAATTCTCTTCCTCCACAAGAGTAATAACACAGTCATCAATAGCCTCTTGATAATGAGGCATGGCTTATCACGTAATTGTAAGGTGGTTCTCGTATCTGACCTTTAAGACGACGACATAACTAGCCAAACTGCATTGTCACAAAATGCAACAGGATACTGCCATCAAATGCAAGGACAATGTCTAACATGATAAATTACTTTAAAATGATGTTCCTCTTAGGGTAATGTCATCCTACGAGGTTGGAAGTTCAATCTCTCTAAATGTGTCCATACAGGTTTCTCTAGAAAGAGACCTGCACACAACTCATCATTTGACTACGAAGGCTTTCCCGGCATAATAATTGATAATATTCTTCCCGGATGTGCAGCCGGATCATAACGCCTTCATGACACAATATTTCCGCGGTCCAACTGGCTGCCATCTTCAGGTGAGAGTGCTGGTGCACGATCTCGCCGGAGAGATCGTGCACCAGCACTCTCACCTGAAGATGGCGGCCAGTTGGACTGTGGAAATACTGTGTCATGAATACGTTATGATCCGGCTGCACACCCGAGAAGAATATTATCAACTCATCATTTGATGCTGAATAAAGTATTACTAGTATTATTATTATTATTATTATTGGCCACTACGGCTTTAGATTTCAGAACGATCAAGGTAACACTCATCATTTTAGAGCACTTTACTACCTTCCACTGCACAGTTGGCAGTGCGAGTTGAGCAATTACTTTCCAGCCAGGAAGTGGATTCAAATACTCACAATTATGTTTTTCTATTTTTCATGTGGTAACTGTTGCAGCTTGACATGAAATTGAACCTCTGTCCATTTACACAGAATCCCTAAAAATTGACCATGTAGATACAATGATTACCAGCAAAAATTTCCCTGTGAAGGGAAATCGGTAATAAATGCACAATTTATTTGCACAAAAGCCTTTGAGTCTTCTTGGAATGGAATTAGTCTAGGCTACTGATAAGCCCATTATTGCATAATATTTCAAGTAATAATTCCCCTTCACATATGCTCAAGATAATCTAAGAAATAGGTGTTCAGCATTTTCTTCACATCTCTGCTGTATTGGACTTTGACTCTGGTTGCAATTTTCCACTGCCAATTTATGGAAGGGTAAGTGAACCGAGCCTGTGCTCTCTGACTTCTGAATAAGAGGGGGTTGGATTGATTTGGGGGGAGGAGACCAAACTGCGAGGTCATTGGCTTCATCAGAGAGGAAATTATGTTGGCCATGCCCTTTCGAAGAAACCATCCTGGTATTTGCCTGAGGCGGTTTAGGGAAATCACGGAAAACCTAAATAAGGATGGCCGCATGTGGGATTGAACCACTGTCCTCCCGAATACGAGTCCAGTGTGCTAACTACTGCGCCGCCTCACTCAGTCTTCTGAATAAGAACTTAAACTGTTCTGTAAATGTAGCCAAGCATCTTATGATATCACTTTCTCTGGCTTCAAAAGCTCACAAACACTTACAGTACACTACTAATCCAGCTGCCAATACAACCTGCATTCCAAACTAGCTGTAAAAAAAACCAGTGTCAAATCTGATGAAATGAAAACTTAAACAACAAATAATTTGCAAAGAAATTCCAGTTTCAATACTTGAAGTATGTCACGCCTTTCTCACTTGCGGTGGGTTAACTAATACTATCCTTCCGTTCGCTTTACAAAACTGACATTATCAACTTATATGCTACAGAGGACATGGGTCATTATTGGCACTGATCCTGATGCTCAGTTCTATTTTATAATGAAACATGACTGAAGGTTATAGTAGTGCTGCACGACCTAGTACTTTTCTGGGTCTGGAGGAATCAGGGGGAAACAGATGAATTCATGCCAATATGGATTGTTTCTGTCCATTGTCAGCCTTAGATTAGGTTTTTGATATTAACCATGTGACTTAGTTTTGGTTTGTTGTATTGAGGACTTAATTTTCGGTGGACAGGGGTACTGTGGACTTCATTATAGGTAGATAGGGTAAGTGTACGTTTGGGGGCAAATTTGACAACTTGATTGTGATGGTTTTTAGTACTGCAGGCTTCATTTTAGCTTCCATGTAGGTCAAGTGAGATTTGCAGGACCAGGCTTATGAGTTGTGTGGGTTCCTAGTATCGTGGTCTTCATTTGAGCTATATAGGTCAAGCAAAATTACCAATTCCAATGGTTTTTGCACTTTATCATGATTTTGAATGTTGAGAATTTTGTGTGCTTGATTTTTGGGTTAGTATTGGTTTTGGAATGGTGGCATTATTCCCCCTCCAGGTGTAATGAGTGTTGTGATGGTCAGCCTAAGTTGTATACAATATTGAAGCATAGGTGCCTGCCACCTTTTATGGGTCAAAGCAGACATGTTGAATCGCAGCTTTCCGTTTTGCTATTTCTATAACAATGTTAGAAAGTTACTTTGAAACTACAGAAAACTGCACTAAAGAGACAAATGATGCTAAATTCTAACTGACAAATAATAGCTGAATGGAAGAAAACTAAGTGGAAGGGACAACCAATTAATACCTGTTTTATCAACACTCAACAAAATCCAGTAACAGCTGCTACAAGGAAAGTGTTGTGCATTGCTGAGAATCTCTCACTTCCAAGAGCCCACATTAACATGAGTCACTTCCTCTGATTCTTATCTCATAAAATGACTGCAAGACTGTTTTAACAGACTAACCTGCAGAGCAGTCTGAGATCTACCTTATATTGGAAACTGATAGTCTGGTTGTGAAATGGTAGAATGAACAAAAATGATATCATTAGAAGAATCGTTGACAAAGTTAATGAACTGTTTGAGTAGTGATGCAGATGATTTTGGTCAAAAGTTACATATACCTCGCATTAATCGGCATTGTAATTTCAGTGGTACACTGTGTGTAACAAAATTTATACTGTTATGTTAATTTATGCAGTTGGCTTCCACATGTTGCCAAAATCCACAGAAGACTACAACAATCTTCCAATACGGGTCAAAATTCTGAATCTACACATAGTTGAATGATTTGGTTGGAACAGCACATGTCAAAACTTGAGACTCAGCCTTCCATAAAGTATTAACTTTTAACTACTATACAGCATTTCTGAGTGACATTTATTTTCTCAGAAGATTGACTTTGTACGGGAAAAGAAAATTAACTGTTTACAATGTAACAAAATTAATTCTGAGGAATATATGACAGAGTATATTTGCAATAGAAAGAAAAAATTTCAAGAATATACATTATTAATAATGTGCAACAGCCACCATAACAATTGTAAATAATTTTAAAATGTTTGGCTCTTCCACTCCAACACATTAGAAGGTGGTGCCTAAAGATCATAACATTTTTTGTTTACCATTCTGTCAATTTCAGCCCCTCTTTCAGCCAAATGATTAATGCAACTTCAGACCTTTTTCTCAAGAATGCAGTAAATCAAGCATAAAAAGTCCACAAGACTTTAAGAACAGCAAGCAACAACACACACAAATTTTGTAGATCCACTAAACTGATACTTTTCATTCATTTTTATATTCAGCCAAGAATAGTATGAAAACAATGAACTTTGGTATGTAACTTGTTAATTATACATATATAGAAAATTGTAGACTGAAGCTCGTTTTCTTATCTTTATGAGTCTCACCGGATCACCGATTGTTCTTCGAATCGTTATTGTCATGATTAATGTGTGTAGGCTACACTAAATATTTAAAAAAACTGCACTCAAAACATTGAAATGGAACATGATATGAATAGCACTCGAAACAAACAGCAAACATGCGCCAACTAAACATTTTATTTAAATAGTTTACTTTATTTCATAATTTATAAAATTTTCTACCAAGAACCAACGGAACAGTCAATGAATGTAGTTACGTAAGGTACACACACCTACAGAATTTACATTACCTTTGAAACATTAATATGTTTGTACTATTACAATGTTTCCACTTCGGCGGCAAATGTCAAACGACGGGTAAGAAAGTACTCAATGAGCTAAAAGTCTTAAAAGTAATATCATGACTACTACACAATGATGCAAAATATTTAATACCCTCATTTAACTCCTTCGTCGTTTCAGTAAAATATTTTTAATTATCCTATGTCACAAGACATCACTATCCATTTCTGATAAGCCTTTGATAAAATTAGACTGTCGTTTAGGCATCAGCTACTTTCGACGAGCACATAGTTCAAGTCAACGCCGCAGAGAAATGAAATACTTTTATTATGACAGAAAGCATGCGAGCCACTGTCATAAACTTTAAAGTTGTGTATATTTCGTTCAGATACTTAGCTAGAGTCACAGGTATCTCACTTCTGAACGAAATAAGCACTGTTCCCTCCTCCCTTCATCACATCACCACTTTCAAAATATTGCCCGCCGCTGCATGAATACCAATATTACGCTATGGAATTATGTGCGCGCCAAACCAACTATCAATTGTACCAACAATTAAGACGAAAAATGTAACACAGCAATTTCGATACAAGATTAGATTAGAGTCGATTAGTTTTTCGTTCCATAGATCCGTGCTGAGGAGATCCTCGTGGATTTTTTTTAAAGCTGAAATAAAAATACTAGTAGTATGAGTATATACAATACATCATTTGTTTCTATTAAAAAATTCGTCAATGGAGTAGAAGGAGTTGGCCACTAGTAAGTCTTTCAGGCTCCTTTTAAACTGATCTTTATTTGTAACTAATTTTTTTTATGTTTGCTGACAAATTAATGAAGATGAGTGTTCCTGAGTAGTGGACAAGAAACACTTGCGCGTACATTCTCTCTATCACCTTCGTGGGTCAAATAATTTTTCCACCGAACTGATTTTCAATTGACACTTATTCTAACACGGCATTATCTGAAATAAGTCGTGCAGGGGTCGAACGGCCGCTAAATTGTCAATAATGCCGTATAGTATTTGGCATTGCGCCATATAATTAACAGTGGAGTAGATGAAGTTGAATATCTGCAACATATTACGGATCTACCAAGATTATAAATTTTATTGAACACTTCTGTATAGTACCAGGCCATATTGTATATCTTTATCACCTCGGTCTCGTTTGACAGTTAAACTATTTTTCGTGATTGGTTAGGTTGATAAGTGGAAAGAATTCAAAATCAGCGAAACTGTCGTTCATTTGAAATATTTTCCAGCCACATGGTGTGTTAAATGAAACGAATATAGCAACCACCTAAAGAAAACGGAGCAAAACGTCAGTTGTTGTCTCAATACAGGAAAATTTACCCACTACTGAAGCCAACACTTTGGTACTTTGATGTCTTAACTTTTTGCAAAGGCAAGAAATTTTTGAACACAATTTAAATAAAAAAGTGTGTACTTCTTCTTTTTAAAATTAGATGTAATTAAATAAACATTACACAGATATAATTACAATTATAAGTGTAACCATTTGCAAAAGTACGCCTAGTGAGGGAGCGTGTACCTTGAGAAAGTTCCGATAATCATTAAGCTCGCTTATCCTGAAATCACTTAGTAAATTTTCATGTGTCAATCTTCCTCTCTCCTTATACCTTTCTTTCATCCATCAACCCATCCTCTTTTTCTTATGTGATTGCAAAGCCAGCCCAAGACCCTGTGGAGTAGACATGGGTAAGGTTGCTCCAGGTTAGCCTTTGAGTCCCAGCAACAAGAAAAAATATGATTTTTAAACTGTTCACATAATTAACCTTTATTATTATAGCAACCAATGAACACAAGAAGAATCTGGCAAAAAGTATACATTCCAGATGACTACAAACAGTGATCCAGGTACTGTCAAATGTTTTTTATTCCAGTCTTTGATCACAACATAAAGTCCTTCGACGATGATCGGTTTCAGTCAGTAATGACCATCTTCAGATCTAAAATATAAAAAATTAAGAACTCGTGGGCAGTCTATCTTTCAAAACAATACAGTATTTCCTATCATGATACACAATACACTGATACACACTGGGAATGTATAGATAAATAAGGTAAAGCATATTTGTTCTACACCACGTCCTAATGTGATAAAACCGTAATGGCTTTGTCAAAGTATATAAATACACTCAGCTAAGCATCGCCATGTAGAACTAAAATATTGTGTAAAATAGGCCACATTGTGCATACAGTCATTTTGCAACTGGCGTTACTGTACAAAATATACTGTAGTGCAGTAGCTACAAGAAATATGTTTGCCTATATGCTTCATAAATGTCGCTACTGTGGGTTTAGATGTGTTCTTCATATATTTAAGAACCATAATATGATGAAAAGACAATAGGTAATATACATATAGCGGACTTTTAAATTTTGATAATTACTATAGAAACCAATTGTGACAAAACAAAAGACGAATACAATAACATATAAAATTATTTATAGTAAATGTATAAAGATAATAGGTTTTGCCACTTTTTTGGTGAATTTACGGTCAAAAATAAAATATATGTAATACACTGCCTATAGCAAGCTATAAATAACCTATGAGAGATAAATGTCTATATGACAAAATAACTGTAGGGAGAAAAGACTGATCAATGATCAGTGCCTTCTGTTAGCTCAGTCGCTAGGATGTTACGTAGGTACGTAGTGATCGTAAGAACTTAACCGCTAGAGAGTTTGTCATATGTTGTGGAATGTCTCCCATATATTAACAGTCAATAAATTGCTCTGGAGTTTTTAGAGGAGTTGGAGATTTATAAGGTCAAAAAGCATGAGCCCACAAGGGTACTCAATGGACAGAGCAATTTTGTGCCCAACACCTACTTTGCTTTATTTGATGGCATATTACAATAACCACTTAATGCCTCGCTTATTTATATCTAGCCTTGTTGCTGAGTTTTGTCGAAAACATACCACTTGCCTTGCTTCCATACATTCGTCGCTCTAATCCTGTAACTGATTATATCCTGTCTAATAATGGATTGTAAGGCCAGACAGTATAATCTTATATATTTGTCTATGGTCTAACGAGCATTGGCCACTCTCTTTCTGTACATACAGAGTGACGGTTATTGAACTATATGAAATAAAATCGTCATAAATTCTGAACGGTTTGCGTTAGGACATTCAAACTGCATGGAGCATGACGGGAATTAGTATGCACATGCGCAAGCACCTTGTTGTTGTCAGTCATTATCACGTGAAATAGGCAAAATTGGCGCATTTGGAGGACTAAGAATTCGCATTTTGTACTCAAGAACTCCTTTCACCCTCAACGGGTGACTGTTTGGTGTGCAATGTCCAGTCACGGAATAATATGTGCAATATTCCTTGATGGCACGGTGGCTACCAAACAGTACATAAAGATTTTGGAAGATGATTTCATCCCCACTATCCATAGTGACCCTGATTTCGACAAGATGTGATTCATGCAAGACAGAGCCTGACTCATCGAAGCAGGAGACTGATGTCCTGGAGGAGCACTATGGGGACTGCATTCTGTCTCTGGAGTACCCTGAGGTCAATGGCATAGGCCACGATTGGCCACCATATTCTCCAGATCTCAACACAATCGACTCATTTTTGTGGGGCTATATTGAAGACAAGGTGTACAGCAATAACCCCCAAACCATTGCTGAACAGAAAACAGCCATTCAGGAGGTCATCATCAGCATCGATGTTCCAATACTTCAGAGTATCATGCATAATTTTGCTGCGCCACATCATCGCCAATGATGGAAGCCATATCAAATATATCATAACCTGAATCTGAATGTCTGTAAGGACAGTTACATGCTGAATAAAGTGTGTGCACGCCGTAGTTTGTATTTAATTTACTTTTTTTCAAATTGTTCAATATTGTCACCCTGCATATAGGTTCTCTAACAGCAATAGAGGTTTCATACTAAAGGCACTGATACTTAAAAAAAAGTTAATGAAATGATGGTTTCAGACTGAAACCACTGATACTCAAAGGGCTAAATAATGGAGATCGTGAATAATACTATGGAGATACATTAGAGAGCATGTAAAGTCACAAACACAAAGCAACAAATTATAAGAAGAGCACAGCCTGTGTTACTCTAAGAAAACAGAGAACGACAGCAGCACTACTAATGGCCTGGCAGCGAACTTCGAATATGGGAAAATAGGAGACAATATTTTTCATTTATACTTAATGGGTGTGTACCCCGAAACGTTTCTGTTACCTTGGAAAGTAATACATTCGAGAAAACTCAATCAAAACTAAACTTAATTTCTCCTGGCTTGGTTTCACAACCATGTAAAATGTTGTAAATGATATCACGGTCGCCCTTTGACTGCAAAATTATTTGTCTGTAGAACCTAATATTTCAGTTTCGATTGTGTGACCATTATTATGTAGAAATAATTGTGCTTTACCAAATGTAAAACTTACAAATGATCTGATAGACATAGAAGCTGGTTACATCACATTGTGCTCCTCATTATGACCTTCTTATGTATAGTGCACTGTAAATATGTTGCATATTATCTGCTTAATTTTTGTAACATCTATATTATCGGGTGGGGCAAATGAGTCCATGTTTGTTCTTGTTTCATGTAAAACGGAAGCTGGTTTCGTAATATGGTATTTTCAGGATTCATAGCTATTTGTTACTGCTCGTGAGTTCATGTGTGAACTGCTTGATTTAAATGCATTGTAAGTATATTGCTCGTAATCTACGTTATTTTTTGCATCCGTTTTCCACAGTTTCTCGCATTAATCGAGGACCCTGAAATTTTCTTTGGAGAGGGAGATTCTAGTAGATTCATTTCTGCTAAAATGTATTGTTCATAGTACCTGTTAATAACGTGTGAACACATTTTTGCAATTGCTGTTGGATTTTTAGCAGTTGCAAGTGTTGTAATATTAATGTCCACAACACCTGTTGAGTCATAGATGAGCATATGTGGTTGAATTATAATATACACATCGTCACTGTTACTAAATGAATTGCAGATAAATACACACTTAGAATGTACAGAATGGCATTATTTTCGTATTATCATCTTCACACATAGATGTTTTGGTACAAACTGACCCAAAGAGCACACACAGAGAAGAGAAACTTGAGCTGGGAATCCCTTGTGTTGTTAATGCTCTAGAAGTGACACTTAGTTCAAATGATGGCCGACACATTAACTAAAAAGAATTGACACACTTCCCCTCTGTGGACATCATAAAAGAGTAACTAATACTCTCATACTGCTGAATTCAAGTATTTAACTTTAGAATGCAAATGAGACAGAATTTAACTGGCAGGAAATAATACTTATTTTAATCCTAATATGTCTCTGGATCTTAAAGTTTTAATACTGCTGAGACCTTAAGTTAAACTCTCTGCCACATTGTCATCAGTTGACACTATGAAAACCATCCAAGATAGTCTGCATGACTTTATGATAGTGCACTCTGAAATATATGATCCTGTCCGGTATCTCTTCTTTCTTGGTAATCTAAATTGAACCGTGGAGCAGTCTAACAAGTACAGAACACTTCACCTCATTTAGAAAATCTACAGACGACTGCACCTCCTTACATGTTTCAAACATGGCAATGTGTTCCGCTTCTACTGCAGAGGTTGCTACAATGGGTTGCTTTTCATTCTTCCAGCTGATTGCTGATCCAGCTAACAAAATCGTGTACCCTGTTACAGATTTATTGTCAGCTGGCTCATTTGCCCAATCAGCATCACTAAAAGCACTAGTATCAGTACAACTAGCTTTGAAAGAAATTCGAATATTTAGTTTGCTGCAGGTAACGAAACACTCCATAAGGTTGGTTGGTTGGTTTGGGGAAGGAGACCAGACAGCGTGGTCATCGGTCTCATCGGATTAGGGAAGGATGGGGAAGGAAGTCGGCCGTGCCCTTTCAGAGGAACCATCCCGGCATTTGCCTAGAGTGATTTAGGGAAATCACGGAAAACCTAAATCAGGATGGCCGGACGCGGGATTGAACCGTCGTCCTTCCGAATGCGAGTCCAGTGTGCTACCACTGCGCCACCTCGCTCGGTCACACTCCATAAGGAACATACAGTTTAAAATCGACTTGACCCAATTTTTCTGCAACAATGGTGGTATCAGGTATAGTATGCATGGAGGTATACAACAAATGACCCATCGCCTTTTGGTACAATTTTTGGTGAACTGTCTTGTCATTCTCATCTTCACCAAAACAGTTTTCACTGCATGCTCTTGCATTCATGCATTCTAAATTGTCTTAGCATCAGCTGAATGTAGTTAGTTTGGTTGAATTTCATCTGCCCTTGAGACAGTACAGTCTCGAGTCCTAGCATAAATAACATGTCATCTATTTCTTTAATGTTAAAGGGGGGTTTCAAAAATTTCCTCACCTATTACAGGACCAGGTTTTAAATTGTAAGACATTTCCAGGGGCAGATGTGGTCTCTGACCACAATCTATTGGTTATGGACTGTAGATTAAAACTGAAGAAACTGCAAAAAGGTTAGAATTTAAGGAGATGGCACCTGGATAAACTGACTAAACCAGAGGTTGTACAGAGTTTCAGGGAGAGCGTAAGGGAACAAGTGGCAGGAATGGGGGAATGAAATACAGTAGAAGAAGAATGGGTAGCTTTGAGGGTTGAAGTAGTGAAGGCAGCAGAGGATCAAGTAGGTAAAAAGACGAGGGCTAGTAGAAATCCTTGGGTAACAGTAGAAATATTGAATTTAATTGATGAAAGGAGAAAATATAAAAATGTAGTAAATGAAGCAGGCAAAAAGGAATACAAACGTCTCAAAAATGAGATCGACAGGAAGTGCAAAATGGCTAAGCAGGGATGTCTAGAGGATAAATGTAGGGGTGTAGAGGCTTATCTCACTAGGGGTAAGATAGAGACTGCCAACAGGAAAATTAAGGAGACCTTTGGAGAAAAGAGAACCACTTGTATGAATATCAAGAGCTCTGATGGAAACCCAGTTCTAAGCAAAGAAGGAAAAGCAGAAAGGTGGAGGGAGTATATAGAGGGTCTATACAAGGGTGATGAACTTGAGGACAATATTATGGAAATGGAAGAGGATGTAGATGAAGATGAAATGAGACATATGATACCGCGTGAAGAGTTCGACAGAGCACTGAAAGACCTGAGACGAAACAAGGCCCCCGGAGTAGACAACATTCCATTAGAACTACTGACGGTCTTGGGAGAGCCAGTCCTGACAAAACTCTACCATCTGGTGAGCAAGATGTATGAGACAGGCGAAATACCCTCAGACTTCAAGAAGAATATAATAATCCCAATCCCAAAGGAAGCAGGTGTTGTATGATGTGAAAATTACCGAACTATCAGTTTAATAATTCACGACTGCAAAATACTAACGCGAATTCTTTACAGACGAATGGAAAAACTAGTAGAAGCCGACCTTGGGGAAGATCAGTTTGGATTCCTTAGAAATATTGGAACACGTGAGGCAATACTGACCCTACAACTTATCTTAGAATCTAGATTAAGGAAAGGCAAAGCTACGTTTCTAGCATTTGTAGACTTACAGAAAGCGTTTGACAATGTTGATTGGAATAATCTCTTTCAAATTCTGAAGGTGGCAGGGGTAAAATATGGGGAGCAAAAGGCTATTTACAATTTGTATAGAAACCAAATGGCAGTTATAAGAGTTGAGGGGCATGAAAGGGAAGCAGTGGTTGGGAAGGGAGTGAGACAGGGTTGTAGCCTCTCCCCGATGTTATTCAATCTCTATATTGAGCAAGCAGTGAAGGAAATGAAAGAAAAATTCGGAGTAGGTATTAAAATCCATGGAGAAGTAATAAAAACTTTGAGGTTCGCCGATGCCATTGTAATTCTGTCAGAGACAGCAAAGGACTTGGAAGAGCAGTTGAACGCAATGGATGGTGTCTTGAAGGGAGGATATAAGATGAACATCAACAAAAGCAAAACGAGGATCATGGAATGTAGTAGAACTAAGTCGGGTGATGTTGAGGGTATTAGATTAGGAAATGAGACACTTAAAGTAGTAAAGGAGTTTTGCTATTTGGGGAGCAAAATAACTGATGATGGTCGAAGTAGAGAGGATATAAAATGTAGACTGGCAATGGCAAGGAAAGCGTTTCTGAAGAAGAGAAATTTGTTAACATCGAGTATTGATTTAAGTGTTAGGAAGTCGTTTCTGAAAGTATTTGTGTGGAGTGTAGCCAAGTATGGAAGTGAAACATGGATGATAAATAGTTTAGACAAGAAGAGAATAGAAGCTTTCGAAATGTGGCGCTACAGAAGAATGCTGAAGATTAGATGGGTAGATCACATAACTAATGAGGAGGTGTTGAACAGGATTGGGGAGAAGAGAAGTTTTTGGCACAACTTGGCTAGAAGAAGGGATCGGTTGGTAGGACATGTTCTGAGGTATCAAGGGATCACCAATTTAGTATTGGAGGGCAGCGTGGAGGGTAAAAATCGTAGAGGGAGACCAAGAGATGAATACACCAAGCAGATTCAGAAGGATGTAAGTTGCAGTAGGTATTGGGAGATGAAGAAGCTTGCACAGGATAGAGTAGCATGGAGAGCTGCATCAAACCAGTCTCAGGACTGAAGACCACAACAACAACAACATTACAGCAACATCGTCAACATGAACCCAATGATCAAATTATTAGGGAATAATACAGAAGAATCCTTTTTGCATTGTTCCAAACCTAACTTATCACCACAGAGCATAAAAAAATCAGTCCAATCCTTAACTACCTAGGAAAGCCCACACAAACTATTATTCAATAAACACACTTTATTTTCCACACTATCCGCTCCTAACCAGGAGCGAATTTTATTATATCATCTGTGTGTTTTAATAGTTTAGTTTCTTGAGTTTCTGTGTGTAAATTTAATATCTAATAGCTACAGTTCTCGCATTGTCGTTTGCGTCGGAAAGTAAACCGATTTTGTAACATATTACAAGTTCCTAATCAGGGGCAAATTATTTAGTTTCACCTGAGTGCTTCGGTACTTAGGTTTTTGAAAATCTGCGTATTACTAGACACACTTCATGCGTTTTCGTCAGGGTCTACAGTAGAGTATCGCAGCACATGCCGATAGTCCGTTTATCTGCATGGTTTAGTTTTCCACGGTCTTTAGTATGGACAGGGACTGCGATTGTTGTGTGTGGATGTGAGCTGAGTTGGTGACACTTTGCTCTCAGCTTCAGGCTGTGATGGATTCGGTTACACGGCTTGAGGCTGCAGTGGATGGGCACCACTATTGTGGGCTGGCCTTGGGGATCCAACAGACGTCCAGCACGTCAGAGTCCTTTGATAGGTCCTCACCAGTGGCCAACCCAGTTACTGCTCACACTGAGGCTAACCCTTCACCTGTGGTCGAGTGGGAGGTCGCCCCGGGACGAATCAGGCAGTGAAAGACTTCACAGGCGGCTGCACGTAAGGTCTCTCCGGTTTGTCTGACAAACAAGTAGCTGTGTTGGCAAGGTACCAGAGCTCTAGGCGCTAATGGAAAGCACTGATGCTCAAATCGTTATAGGCACTGAAAGCTGGCTAAAGCCGGATATAAGCTCAGCCAAAATTTTTGCAAAGAACCTAATTGTGTTCTGAAAGGATAGGCTAAACACGGTTGGCGGTGGCGTGTTTGTTGCTGTCAGAAGTAGTTTAACTTGTCGGGAAATTGAAGTAGATACTTTCTGTGAGTTAGTATGGGCAGAGGTCAGTGTTGGAAATCAGGATAAAATAATATTTGGATCCTTTTACCGACTTCTCAATTCAGATGGTACAGTTGCTGAAAGGTTCAAAGAAAACTTGAATTTGATTTCAAACACGTACCTGATTCATACGACAATAGTTGGTGGTGACTTTAATTTACCCTCGATATGTTCGAGAAAACACATGTTTAATTCCAGAGGTATGCATAAAATATCATCCAAAATTGTGCTAAATGCATTCTCTCAAAATTATTTCGAGCATTTAGTTCATGAGCCCACACAAATAGTAAATGGTTTTGAAATCACACTTGACCTCTTAGCAACAAATAATCCTGAGTTAATAACGAGCATCTTAACCGATATAGGGATTAGTGCACACAGAGTTATCGTAGAGAGATTGAATATTGTAATCCCCAAATCCTTGAAAAACAAGCGAAAAATATACGTATTCAAAAAAGCAGATAAAAATTCACTTGATGCCTTCCTGAGAGTCAATCTCCGCTCATTCCAAATTAATAACATAAGTGTAGACCAGATTTGGCTTAAACTGAAAGAAATAGTATCGGCACAAATTGAGAGATTTATACCAAATAAATTAATAAACGACGAAGCTGTTCCTCCTTGGTTCACAAAACGGGTTAGAACACTGTTGCATAAACATCAAAACAAACATGCCAATTTTAAACAGACGCAAAATCCCCAAGATGGGCATCTTTTACAGAAGCTCAAAATTTAGCGCAGACTTCAATGCGAGATGCTTATAACAGTTTCCACAACGAAACTTTATCTCGAAGCCTGGCTGAAAATCCATAGAGATGCTGGTCGTATGTGAAGTATGTTAAGCCCGGTCCACACGCAACGATCTGTCTGCGCAGACATCGGCGCAGATGTCTGTACATGCAAAATATCGCTGCAAATGTGGTGTGTTCACAGGACACAAACCCCAATCTACCACTCGCCCGCCATCTGTCGATGTAGAAAAGAAATATCAGTGGCAAGCGACTACACTCCCCGTAAATGTCAAAAATTTAATTCAGATATTTTGAAATATAGAAATGGAGGAAGTTCTGTTGTGGTCTGTGTTCGCAACTTGTGTTGCGAAAACCATTCAGACCAACCGCAGGAACAGAGAAAGCGGTCAAAATGGTGTAGACAGTGGCGAAAGCAGTTTTCTCACGAAAATTTACTGCGAGAGTTGCAGGGCGAACCTAACGACTGGCGAAATTATTTGCGGATGGATGTCGAAACTTATAATTATCTCTTAAAGCTTGTCACCCCTCATATTATGAGAAAAAATACTTGTATGAGAAGGGCAATTTCTCCTCATGAACGGCTGGCGGTAACATTAAGATTCCTAGCAACAGGAAGGAGCTACAAGGATTTGGAATTTCCAACTGCAATATCGAAAAAAGCGTTGAGTGAAATAATACCCAACACATGTGAAGCTGGTGATGATGCCTTGGCAATTCGCAAAGACTTAATGTAGCCATATCGTCAAGAAAAATTATCAAAGGAAGAAAGAATCTTTAATTACCGCCTGTCTAGGGCACGCAGACTTGTTTTCGGTAAACAGTTCGCAACAAATTTTTTTTATTTTTATTACTGTTTCTCTGTTTGCTGAGGCATCAACTGCCCGCAGTTTTTCAATTAGAGTATTGTATGCTGTTGTCTTTTTGTCACGATCACTATATCCTTTACTTTTAATTTTCCACAAACATGGGTAGGTGGCTCTGAGCACTATGGGACTCAACTGCTGATGTCATTAGTCCGCTAGAACTTAGAACTAGTTAAACCTAACTAACCTAAGGATATCACAAACATCCATGCCAAGGCAGGATTCGAACCTGCGACCGTAGCGGTCTTGCGGTTCCAGACTGCAGCGCCTTTAACCGTACGGCCACTTCAGCCGGCCAAACATGAATGGTTTCTATATATTTCAATGAATTCACTTACAAACTATCGAGAACACTGACGAGTATCAGCCATTTTAATGCCCTGTGCGCACAAATACAAACACAAGACTGAGCAAACAGCTGTTTCGCGCCAGATTTGCGGCGATCTCCTGTCCACACGCTCCAACTAGTCTGCGCAGATGTGGTTTGAACCCATAGATTTGAGAGATTTCGCTCAAACCTCCAACCCCAACTTCCAGGATTGCACATACCGCAGGTTGGTGCAAATTTCTGTCCACACGCAACGATTTGTCTGCGCAGATGCTCAGACATTTGCGCAGACAGATCTTTGCATGTGGACGGGCCTTTAGCGGCATGAAACGATCAATGCCTTCTCTGTGCGACAGCAATGGAGATACTACCGAAGACAGTGCTGCCAAAGCAGAGTTACTAAACACAGCCTTCCGAAGTGCCTTCACAAAAGAAGACGAAGTAAATATTCCAGAATTCGAATGGAGAACAGCTGCCAACATGAGTAATGTAGAAGTAAATATCCTCAGAGTAGTGAAGCAACTTAAATCACTTAATAAAAGCGAGTCTTCTGGTCCAGACTGTATACCAATTAGGTTCCTTTCGGAGTATTACGATGCATTAGCTCCATACTTAACAATCATGTACAACCATTCGCTCGACGAAAAATCAGTACCCAAAGACTGGAAGTTGCACAGGTAACACAAATATTTAAGAAAGGTAGTGGAAATAAGCAACTAAATTACAGGCCCATATCGTTAACATCTATATACAGCAGGATTTTGGAACGTGTATTGTGTTTGATCACTATGAATTACCTCGAAGAAAACGGTCTATTGGCACACAGTCAACATGGGTTTAGAAAACGTTCCTGTGAAACACAACTAGCTCTTTATTGAGAACTATTGACAAGGGATTTCAGATCTATTCCGTATATCTGGATTTCCAGAAGGCTTTTGACACTGTATCACACAAGTGGCTTGTAGTGAAATTGCATGCTTATGGAATATCGTCTCAGTTATGTGACTAGATTTGTGATTTTCTGCCAGAGAGGTCACAGTTCGTAGTAATTGATGGAAAGTCATCGACTAGAACAGAAGTGATTTCTGGCGTTCCCCAAGCTAGTGTCATAGGCCCCTTTCTGTTCCTTATCTATATAAACGATTTGGGAGACAATCTGAGCAGCTGTGTTTGATTGTTTGCAGATGACGCTGTCGTTTATCGACTAATAAAACCATCAGAAGATCAGAACAAACAGCAAAACGATTTAGAAAAGATATCTGAATGGTGCGAAAAGTGTCAGTTGAGCCTAAATAACGTAAAGTGTGAGGTCATCCACATGAGTGCTAAAAGGAACTCGTTAAACTTTGGTTACATGATAAAACAGTATAATCTAAAAGCCGTAAATTCAACTAAATAACTAGGTAATACAATTACGAACAACTTAAATTGGAAGGAACACATAGAAAATGTTGTGGGGAAGGCTAACCAAAGACTGTGTTTTATTGGCAGGACACTTGATAGATGACGCTGTAATAGTCACAAACATATGGCTCACAATTTTAGACGAATAGTTGGTAACAGGTAGGTTTTTTAAATTAAAATACAGAACGTAGGTACGTTTGAACCTTTTATTTCGGTTGTTCCAATGTGATACATGTACCTTTGTGAACTAATCATTTCTGAAATGCATGCTGTTACAGCGTGATTACCTGTAAATACCACATTAATGCAATAAATGCTCAAAATGACGTCCGTCAACCTCAATGCATCTGGCAATATGTGTAACGACATTCCTCTCAACAGCGAATAGTTCGCCTTTCGTAATGTTCGCACATGCATTTACAATGCACTGACGCATGTTGTCAGGCGTTATCGGTGGATAACGATAGCAAATATCCATCAACTTTCCCCACAGAAAGAAATCCGGGGACGTCAGATCTAGTGAACATGCAGGCCATGATACGGTGCTTCGACGACCAATCCATCTGTCATGAAATATGATATTCAATACCGCTTTAACTGCATGTGAGCTATGTGCCAGACATGCATCATGTTGGAAGTACATAGCCATTCTGTTATGCAGTGAAACGTCTTGTAGTAACATTGGTAGAACATTACGTAGGAAATCAGCATACATTGCACCATTTAGACTGCCATCAATAAAATGGGGGCCAATTATCCTTCCTCCCATAATGTCATACCATACATCACCTTACATTGTCTTTGGAGCTATGAACATAGTTTATTGTGTTATTATTCAAAGAGTTACAGCAAAAAATACAATTTTTAAATTGAACAATAGTTGTTTCTATCATGCACTGGAATTAGTAACACCAGCTGTGTATACATCAATTTAAATTACATTCCTACCAATTTTAGTTTGGGAGCTACAACCCTTCAGAGTTTCAGGGGAAGATACCACATGCTGTACATAATACATAGCTGTCTGGTGGGTGATGGATGGTCTGTCAGTGGTAAGTTGATTTAAATGAGATGTTCCAATATGTGTCCATGTTTCTGAATTCGCAATGCAATGCATCTTCTAAAGGATCTGCGGACAAGATGTAACATCTCCGGTGTCACGGAGCGACATGTGTCCTCGATGGGTCGTTTTAGATCATCTAGGGATGTGGGGTCAGTGACATAAACACAATCCTTTAGATATCCCCACAAAAAAAATCTAATGGTGTTAAATCGGGCGACCTTGCGGGACATGAATGAGGACCATGGCACCCTAACCACCTTCCTGCAAACCTGTCGTTTAGTTCTTCCACAACAGCACACGCAGAATGGGCTGGTGACCAACATGCTGCATCCACAAATGGACTCTCGTGTATAGAACACCCAAACTGTCGACTATAAACGCGCGATATAACTCACCTCCTAGTATACCTGGGAAGTCGTGTGGACCGATGATTTCATCCCCATAGATTCCACACCATACATTAATAGGCCACCTACGTTGATGGTCGACAGATTGTACCCACCGAGGATTGTCTGTGGCACAGTAGTGTACGTTATGGCGATTCACTGCGCCATAATTTCTAAATGTGGACCCATCAGAGAACATAACACCTTGTAAACACTCCAGCGTGAAATTACACATGGCCCATTCACAGAATGTAACTCTCACACAGTAATTGCTCCCATGCAGCTCCTGGGTCTGTGACAGGTGGCACGGGAGAAATCTATGGCCATGTGCTATATGCCACACAGATGTGAGACTGACACCAGCGACTGCAGCAACAGCTCGTAAGCTGACATAAGGATAATGGTGTACTGCAGCTAAAACAAACACCTCCATCTACTTACTTCTTGCAGTTCTTCATCTGTTACTGTGGCGCATTATCAAGCTGCCTTTCTCCCGAAGTCGCTGTTCGGCACATAAGAACGTCATGGCTGCTGGAGCTCTTCGCCTGGGATATCTCACGACATATACCATGGCTGTGTCAGTGGTGTCGTGTCGGCACTCGCCGAGCGTCAGCAACATGTCAATGTACTCGTTGTTCGTGTATGCCATCTTCATTTGATGTCAGTAACTGTGGCATATTGAGCCGTGTTTGTTTTTGTGGCTCGAACTGACGAGTATACGGCTGTGTGCCGCGACAGTCAGCAGTCTAACAGCGAATTGAGGTAGCTTCTCGCTACGTGACGCTGGCGACGTTACAACTCGGCCGCACCATATTTAGAAGGCACATTGCAGTGTGTGTGGTGTCTGCTCCTGAAACTTTGAAGGGTTGTAACTCCCAAACTAAAAGTGATAGGAATGTAATTTAAACTGATGTATACAGAGGTGGTATTACTGATTCCAGTGCATAATAGAAACAACTATTGTTTCATTTAAAATATTGTACAATTTTGCTGTAACTTTTTGGATAATAACACAATAAACTAATAAACTATGTTCATAGCTCCAAAATCAGTGTAACGTTTCTTATGGTGACCTACTGCAATAAATATTTCCGTCGCCTATTACGTCGTAACTTACAGAGGCAAACACTTTCAGTGAAACATCCTATATATATATATATATACAGGGTGTCTGCCACCTCAAATATCTGTAGAACAACAACAGATATTCAAAAACCTTTTCACCACATGAATGTACAGCAGGGTCTTAGGAAACCAAATACTATGCGAAAATTTAAAATGTAAACAAATACTATTTTCAACACAAACTTGTGTATTTTTAAATGGCCACCCCCTGTTATTTCGTATACAATCAGTAGCATGAAAAATCACAAAAATTGTGGCGTTGGTTGCGTCTGAATACGTCAATTACACCCCGAGAAATTGCAAAGCAAATCTGACGCTTAAAATAAATGAAGAGCACACCTAGCGCACTCAAGTGTGCACCTCACACTGCCGGTAATCGTGATGTCACCTGACGTACTACGACAGTGGAGTATTAATGTATGGTGTGGTATTGCATGACAACACATCATTGGCCCATATTTCATTGATGGCCCTCCTAAAGTGGGGATAGTTTAGCCCCTTCTTGAGCTTTACCTTACTTGAACTGGTCCACCTCTTATAATGCGTCAAATAATGCGGTATCAGAATAATGGATGTCCTGTGCATAATGTTTATTGTTGCGAAATGACAACTAGAGGTACGATTAGTGGTAACACACTTGGTGGTTTCACGTTTATAAACCTCATAAGTTCTGAAATATTTGACTTGTAAAGGATAGCAACGGCGTCACAGTTTCTGACATAATGCATCGCATGTAGTACTGTGCTCAGAGCAGGGGTTGTCTGCACTGGCGCCTGTACCCTGCCTTAAACATACCAATATCACCACATCACGCTCTACCTTCAGTGTACAAGTGTTTCCTAATCTAGTATGCTGAACTGTTCTCATACTGTAGCCTAATCCACACACGTTGCCACATTAAAATGTTTTCTTGTGGTTTGTTACATTTGCCATCATATAGTCGATATGCCGGCCTTCCGTAATGAAGATAAACTAGATATCATTTTAATTTATGGCGAATGTCACAGAAATGCAACCGCAGCTGTGACACTGTATGCTGAACGCTGCCCAGATTGGCGGAGTCCGTCAAGTCTAACCATTGGCAACATCTGCAAGACACTCACGGAAGCAGGAGGCTGGGCTCCCACAAAACGTCGACATACAACGCCAGCGACTGGCAATGGAAACGAAATTGCTGTTTTGGCTGCTGTGGCGCACAATCCTGAGGTGGGTGTACGAGAAATTGCACAAGGTGGAGGAATAAGCCACAGTAGTGTGTGTAGAATCTTGCATCGACATCGGTTTCATCCATTCCATATCTCACTGCACCAAGAACTGTAAGGGAATGACTTTGAATCCCGCATTGCATTCTGTCGTTTTGCACTTCAGCAGTTGCAAGGTAATCCAGTGTTCGTAAGCAATACGTTATTTAGGGACGAGGCTTCGTTTACAAATCATGGTAATTTGAATCTGCAGAACATGCACTACTGGTCCGTGCAAAATCCCCACTGGATTCGCCAAGTTGTTCATCAACGACAGTGGAGTTTCAATGTTTGGTGCAGTGTCATGCTAACTGTATTGTAGGTCTCTATTTTTACCGTCGGACATTGAATGGACAGCGACATACATCATTTCTTCATGGAGGATATAGGATTGGAAATTCGTCTATCAACGTGGTTCCAACATGATGGATGTCTCGCACACAATGCAAAAGTTGGCAGAGACGTTCTAGATGCGACATTTGCAAATAGATGGGGCAGGGAGGTACTGTGCGATGGCCAGCATGGTTCCCCGACTTGACGCCATTAGATTTCTTTCTCTGGGGCCCAGTGAGAGACAGAGTGTCTCAAGAACCCCCAAAGACAGTAGAGGATATGCAACATCGTATTACTGCTGCATGTACAGCAATATCTGTAGAAACTCTACAATCTGTGCAACACTCTCTGGTTACCCTTCTGCAAACGTGTAGTGATGCAAACGGAAGGCACTTCGAACATATATTGACGTGACACAGTTTCATTGATCAAGATGTGAGTGTATTTTCTATGCTGGATGTAATGCACAACAATACAGTTCCTGTGGGCGACAGGGCACTAGTAAATGTATTTAGCTAAGTGCTTTCAAGTGTGTCATTTACAATTGTAGCTCTAGTTATCATTTCGCTAGAATAAACATACATTTACAATTTGAAAAAATTAACTTTGCGTTGGATGTGTTACTTGTTTATTTTTGTTGGCTGTGCATACCTGCCCATTGTGTGAGCCCCTAACACAGGCAGCGTGAGGTGCACACTTGAGTCTCAGGACGTCCACTAGCTGTGCGTTTCATTTATTTCAAGCATCAACTTCGCTTCGCAATTTCTCTGGATGTAATTGACGTATTGCGAAGCAACCAAAGCCATTATTTTTGTGATTTTTCATGCTATTGATTGCATACGAAATAATAGGGGTTGTCTATTTAAAAATACACAAGTTTGTGTCGAAAACAGTATTATTTACAATTTAAAATTTCGCATAGTATTTGGTTTCCTAAGCCCCTGCCGTACGTTCATGCTGGTGAAAACCGTTTTTGAATATCTATTGTTGTTCCATAGATAATTGAGGTAACAGAGTTAGGCGAGACACCCTCTAGGTATATAATTTTGTACCTTAGTAACATTGGCATAGAAACAGAAGAAGTAGAGATATGCTCTTAATTTTTTTAATTTCTTTATATTCATCTGTCTGTCTCTGTAAATGACAGCAGGCGGACATACTACGAGTTTCCCCGAGTTAACATTGTTAAAAATCTGTTTGTCTCTATAAGTGGTAGCAGGCGGATGTTTGAAGAACTCCGCCACATTTATATTGTTCAGAAACGAATATTCTTATTGGACATTAAAGAAGTGTCATAAATTTTATTTGGGAATCGAAGTTTATTAAAAAAAATCTATTCATCATTTTGCGACCCGTCGAGAATCCTGCATCAAGAGGATCGAAGCAAACAACAGGAATTTGCGTGAGCAGAGGAAGGGCGATCATCATAACCAGCTCTATGCACAGTGGTGATAACGAAAAGTAAGTAAATTTAAATGGTGAATGTTGATATGAAATGTGTTGAATGTTGAAGGTATGTTGATATTAGTGTCCATTAAAGTTCACTCAGTATGAGTGTACCTTCCAATTTCTTTGAATTATTCTTTCAAAATTTGCCTTTTAATTATTTAGGCAGCAATTTTTAATTAGTTTACAGTATATATTACATTTTATCTCCCCGCAACTATTCAAGGTCAACAAAGGTCAAAAAGGTGGCATGGACGTCCATTTAGATAAGGTGTTCGAAGTGATGACCATTGGTATCAATATAGTGCTGCAATCTTCTTATCATGGGTTCATAGGTATTCATTATCACATCGGCACTTATTGAAGCACATGTTCTGACAATTCTCTCTCGCATATCTTCAGGTGTAGTTGAAACATCTTTATTAACAATATCTTTTATGAATCGCCACAAGAAATAATTCAGAGGCATCAAGTCTGGCGAACGAGCCGGTCAAGGCACATCTCCTCCACATCCAATCCAATGATTTGGGAATTGTCTCTGCAACTCATTTCTAGCCATCAGCGAAAACTGTGCCGGACACCCATCATGTTGATACCACATTCTCTTCCTTGTCCCTAGTTTAGTTTAGTTTAGTTATATCATGTTCTGTAGATCATTTTCCTGATTATTTTATCAATATGATGTGGAACAGGTCAGATTACAAGATATATATATATATATATATATATATATATATATATATATATATATATATATATATACACACACACATGAATAGTGCTAATATTAATATTACTGAAATTTTTAGTTCTACAATGCAACTACAGTTAGAAGAAGATTTTTTTTCTTTTTTTTATCATTTGTGAAACTCGTCCATGGAGTAGAAGGAGTTATCCAAAACAAATGATTTAAAACTTGATCTGCTACCTGCCAGACACTTTATATTATTGGGCAAATGGTCAAAGATTTTTGTTGCTGAATAATGTACTCCTTTTTGAGCAACTTACAGCTTCAATAACAGATAGGAAAGGTCATTTTTCCCTCTAGTGTTGTACATACGGACATCACTGTTCTACGCAATTTGAGATTGATTATTTGTAACGAATTTCATTAGCAAATATATGTACTCTGATGGTGCAGTTAAAGTACCTAACTCCTTGAAAAGGTGCCTACATGACGTCCTTGTGTGAACACCACTAATTATTCTCACTACTCTCTTTTGTGCAATCAATACTTTATGTCTGAGTGGTGAGTTACCCCAGAAAACTATTCCATACGACATTATTGAGTGGAAATACGCGAAGTACATTAGGAGGCTGATTTGTCTAATACCAAGACTAGCGATTATACGAAGAGCGAAAGAAGCTGAACTTAGCTGTTTGAGAAGCTCAGTAATATGCTTCTTCCAGTTCAAGTTGTCATCAATGTGAACACCCAAAAATTTGCAGAAATCTCCCCTGTTAACCGAGCCCTGTTCATATGCTCAGATACTACATCAATTGTCAGTATGACTGTATTCGGAGTACAGAACTGGATATAGTGAGTGTTTTCAAAATGAAGGGAGAGTCCATTTTTTGAAGACAACTTATCAATTCTTTGAAAGACATCCTTAACAATATCTTCAGCTGCCTTTTCTGGAATAGGAGTTATTATAACACTCTTGTCATCTGAAAAAAGTACCAGTTCCAATTGCTGAACGTTAAGTAGGAGATCATTCACATGAGTAAGGAACAGCAGAGGACCTAAAATTGAACCCTGTAGGACTCCCTTTGTGGTAACTCCCCATTCACTAGAATTTACCACCCTCCCAACATTATTTGTGCTATTCAGCACAATTTTTGCTTTCTTTTCATTAAGTATGAATCACACCAGCTGTGTGTATAGCCTTCAATTCATTAAAACCTGAGTTTTTCTAAGAGTGTGACATGATCCACACAGTCAAATGCCCTGGAGAGACCCAAAAAATACCAACTGGTGATAACACCGTTCGACATGGGTTCTATTTCTCATATTAAAGTATGTGCTTCTAGACCATTTTACAGTGGGAAATTCAAATATGTAAACAAAATATCGTTGTCAGGGACACTTTTTATGTAATATGTATATATGTATATTCACAATTCATGGCAAACACAGAGACCTTATAGAGAAATACGGGTATGTTGCCACATCCAGTAGTGATAGAACGTGATAATTTCTTGTGCAACAGCAGGTGGGAAGAATCAAACATCATTAGGTTATTCCCCGCCACACCTATGTCATTAAGACCCCCTGAAACATCTTATTAACTCGAACGGCGACAGCCGGTCGCTGCCTCGGCAGTAAAGCTTCACGCCTCCTAGGGGCAGGTGCATCGAGTTTACAACAGTGGTGTCAGCCGCAATTTTTGTCAGTCTTAACGAGTGGGCGTTTTGGCTGACAAGTAACTGTGTCACATTGAATTTTTTAGTTCCTGTGTGTATACTGATTGAGCCTGGTGCTGAAGGTAAAACGACTGCTTGTTTTTACACATCAGCGTTCCTCTAGTTCCCTACTATTAATTTAATACAGGTGTATTACCAAAGTGGTATTTTTAAATTTGCAGAAATGCCGCATCGTCGTGGATGTCGATATAAGCTGGACAACTTCTGCTACATCTGTGGGAAGTTCTCTTTTGCCAGAAACAGGAAGAAAATTTCTTTAGTCATAAAGAAAGCATACAAACATTTTTTTGGAGTAGAGGTAGGAGACCAATATAAAGAATGGGCACCACATTTCTGTTGTGCTACATGTTACTGCAAACTAATTCAGTGGTGGAAAGGTAAAGAGAATGTGGCGTTGTTTGCTGCTCCCATGGTGTGGAGGGAGCCTAAGGACCATGTTACTGATTGTTATTTCTGTCTAACAAAAATTCAGGGTTTTACAAACAAAAAGTCGAAGAGGCACATTGTTTACCCACATCTGCCTTCATCGAGAATGGAAAGTATGTGCAGATTTCAAGATAATTGCATGGTACTGGGAATGCAACAAGACTACACTAATTATGCCTGTTTTCTGTGCGAGTGGGATAGTCGAGACCGAAATTCTCACTACGTGAAAAAGAAATGGCCTAGGCGAAGATGGAAAGTTGGCGAAAAGAATGTACAACGTGAAAGTCTGGTAGCTCCTGAATATATACTACTTCCACCGCTTCACATCAAACTTGGCCTTATGAAACAATTCGTGAAGGCCATGGATCCAACAGGCTGTGGGTTTGCATATTTAGCTACCAAATTCCCCCGTCTTTCAGCTGCAAAAATAAAGGAAGGTGTATTTGTGGGCCCACAAATCAGGGAGCTGCAGAAAGACGCAAATTTTGAAGCATGTTTAACTGATGAAGAAGAAACCGCATGGGACTGTTTCAAGATGGTGTCGGAAAACTTCCTCGGAAGATGAAGAGCTACTAACTACAAAGCAGTGGTGAAGGATATGATCAAAGCATATCAGGATTTGGGGTGCAATATGTCCTTGAAGGTACATATGATGGACTCTCATCTGGACTACTTCACAGAGAGTTGTAGTGACGTATTGGATGAACATGGGGAAAGATTCCATAAAGACATTTCTACCATAGAAAGGCGCTATGAAGGGAAGTGGGTACCTTCTATGTTAGCAGATTATTGCTGGAATATCATTCGAGAGAAGAAAGATTCACAATACAAGAGAAAAAAGTGGTGTGCATTACAAGGCAGTGGCTCATTGTTTGTCAATTTTCTGTAATTTCTCATGTCAAATAAATGCTTGAAAGTGTATACACAAAGGTTACTGTGTTATATGTTAGATCCCACCCTCCATTAATGTGATGAACTTATAACATCATAAAGATGTGCATTTGTTTGTCGAATTTCACCTCACGTTTGCTGCACTATATCAGAAACTGAAAAGTGAAATAAAATTGCGATTACTCAGAAACTATCCCTGACACAAAAAAACCAAAAATAGTTTTCAATTCAGCACTCAAAATACAACTAGGATCACAATATTTTTGATCAGAAATAGAAAAAAAGTTTTCTTTTGTAGAACAGTGTAATTTGTTATTTAGGGCTTGTACTATTCGATGGGTAAATGTATAAATAGCATTCTCAGTAACCCTTCCGGAATCCGAACTGTGACATGCTGAGTAAATTATTTTCACTTAAATGTGAGACTACTCTTGAATACATAACTTTTTTGAATATTTTAGAAAATGAAGTCAGCAATGAGATTCATCTATAATTATTTAAGTCACTCTTGTCCCCTTTCTTATGAAGAGGTCTGACAATTGTGTATTTCAATCTGTCTGGAAAAATTCCCTGTGCCAGCGAAGCATTACATATATTGCTAAGGATTCCACTTATTAAATTAGAACAACACTTCAAAATTCCTTTAGAGACTCCATCAACACCAAATCAGTAATCTTAAGCAGTATACGACAGAGGTACAGTTAAAAATAGGAATCATAAATAGTCATTTTGAGACAGAAGTAGAGGGGATGTTGATGCTATTTCTAAAGGGCTAAAGTCCTGGGGAATGACATTTTTAACAAATGTTTTTGCTTCTTCAACTGAACACTTTAACCCTATTTCTGCTGCTACATTCAGAAAGTGATTGTTAAAAATACTTGCAACTTGTGAATTATCACTCACAACCTCATATTTAGCTTTATTGCTATGGTATGCTGTGCACTATCAGGCTGCCCTATCTCCCATTTGATAATATTCCATATAGTTTTAATCTTATTATCTGTATTATTAATTTCTGTCAGAAGACATAAGCTTCTCGACTTCTTAATAACTTTCCTTAAAATACTACAGTATCTTTTGTAGTAAGCAAGTAATGTCGGATCCTGACTTTTTCTGACCTATCCATATAGTTCCCTCTTCCTCTTACACAATATCTTAATTCCCTTAGTAATCCATAGCTTACTTGACTTTGTAATGGCTTTTTGGATAACGTTTCCAGAAAGCAACATAAAATATTGAGACAAATTTACAGTGGAATAAATTGAATTTGGCATCAGCATCATTTTCTGTGTATACTTCATCCCATTCTACCTCTTCTAGGCTGCACTTAAAACTCTGTATCCTGTTCCCATTAATAAGCCTCCCTGCCTTGTATAGACCTGCTTGAATTCTGTAAGGTCTTATATGTGTTATTTCCATTAATTGTGCATCATGATCAGATAGCCCATTAACAACTGGGTACACATAATTTGTTTCTACCTGACCACTGTCTATGAAAATGTTATCGATAAGCGACCTACTATCCTGCTGCACATGAGTCGGAAAATTTACAACAGGTACTACATTGTAACAATCAAACAAAGATTCTAGCTCATTTTTTCTATCCGTATCTTTTAAGAAATCTACATTAAAATCGCCGCAAACCTGTAACTGTTTCTTTTTGTCTGACAGGTAGCTCAATAATGCCTCAAGATTTTTCGTGAATAGCTGAAAGTTACCTTGAGGGGATCTGTAGGTTGTTACAATTACTAGGGAAGTATATTGCAGTAGCAACTCACAAGCACATGCTTCAAGTATCTGATCTACACAAAAACTATTTGTTTCAATATTTTTGACTTTGTGTCCAGTTTTTATATAAGTAGCAACTCCTTTTTCCATGTTGACTCTATGTGAATAAGATGCTAATCTGTAATACCTTAAATTTAACTTCTCCATCTCTGCGGTTACCTGGTGTTCAGAGAGACACAAAACATCTATACCTTCAGAATTTATCCCATTTTCTAGGCATACAAGAAGCTCATCTATCTTATTTTTAGGTCCTATATGTTCTGATGAAACACACATATTTTATTTCTTTGGATACTGCTACAGACGTTATGGCACTGTTCTGTTTTTATCTCTTTCAATACTCTCTGTCTGTAACCTGACTCCAACCTAAAAAATGTGTTCCTCTGACTCCAGTAATCACAGGTATTTTGTCTTGTGTGCATGTGGCCCTCCTTACAATTCCAGCCAGAAGATCAACTAATCTATCCATCCCCCTCTTATTCAGGTGCAGGCCATGACTAGTGTAACTCCACCTCCAAATTGCATCAACAGGCACAGCACAGATATGAGATTTAGTTTCTGGCAACAGTAGTCCCCCCAGCTCTCTGTTAACACGGTTGACAGCCGTATTAACCCAGGGCTCGCCGTGGCGCTGCAAAACATTCACAAACCCCACACAAGTGTGAGCTGTTGTTGCATTTTCTTCCAATAATAGACTTAATGTTTCTTGTAGGAATGTGGTGTACTTCCTGCCATTAAGATTTCCTTCGATGAAATAGGGGCCTTTAATTCTGTCCTCCAGAATCATACCCTATACATTCACCGACCACGGTTTTTGGTGTGCAACTTGCTGCAGCCAACGTGGATTTTCAGTTGCCCAGGAATGTATGTTATGCAAATCAACATTTCCATGGTTCATGAATGTAGCCTCGTCAGCAAATAAAATGAAATTAATAAATGTATCATCCCTCTGAATCTGAGACCATCAGTAGAATTCAATGTGATGCATACAATCCGTACCAGCTAATTCTTGGTGCAGACTGATATGATGATGTTCATGACGATGGAGAACATGAACAACACTATAATGGCTCATGCCAGATTCCGATGCGATTTGACACGAACTAACACAAGGGTCTCGAACCACAGTAGCAAGAGCACCAATTTCCGTTTCCTCATTAGTAACTTTCCTTTGCTGGATATGTTTCCGATGTGTTGAAGATCCAGTTATTCTCAATTTACCATACACATATTTAAATGTACGATGTGTGGGGTGAGTAAGTTGAGGATATTTTTCAGTGTATAAGTCTCTAGCTCTCACCAAATGTCGTTGGCATTGTCTGTAAATGAGAAGCATATCGATTTGTTCTTTGAAGGAATACATCATTCACATCCGCTTGATTCGACGATGCTAGTCTTATCGTTCCTATTAGTGTTGTATTGCGAAACCGTTAGACAGATACGCCATATTCGGCAAATATTTACTATTTGCGCGATATACGAGAGAGAATTGTCAGAGCATGTGCTTCAATAAGTGCCGAAGTGGATACCAGTCAATCCATGATACGAAGATTGCAGCACTGCACTGATACCAATGTCATCACTTCGAACACCTTTTGTAAATAGACATTCATGTCATCTTTTTTACTTTTGTTGCCCTTCAAAGACCTTACTGTTACACATCTTTTGATTCGTCTTGATAGCCGCTGTCAGAAAATAAGTACCAAACTATAGCTTCCAATTTAAAGAAACAAAGTTGACCTTCATCTCTCTGACGCGACCCCACATAGTAAAAAATATGCCAACGTCATATTATGGCCCCTGTTGTCCCATGCAACATTTGTTCCACAAACTTTTCAGCTACCATCATACTTTTGGAGTTATTCTAGGTGGCAACAGTCAATGACTCACCCTGTATAACTCTTTCTACTTGTTTTAATGGTACTTTGTGCTTTGATAATCACTGTTGCCACAACTAGACACTGGTCACTGTTTCCAGTTTCAGTGTGGACATCCATAAAGATGTCAGGTCTATTAGTTGCCTTTTGATATAATATATGAGCAGGGTACCAAATCATTTGTTTTCTGTGGTTTTCAGTGAAAGCGTTTAGTAGCCTACTGCATATGTTCTCCATATCAAACTGGGCTAGTCACATGATATTTGAACGACATTGCTTGTCTATAATTAGTGGTAACACCGAAACTTGAATATGGTACATATTCGCCTTGTTTAATATACATTTCTGCACCTTTGAGTTTTGGTAACAGCTATGGCGTGGTGTTGTTTTGCGGTGGCTGCTAATAGAAGTATCTAAAAGGAGGACCAGATATTTTTTATAGGTATGTACAACAAATGGGTAACTGAAAACGTAATATTGATATGAGGCATTCTGTATCTCGAGAAATATAGACACGAGTATACCGAAAATATAGATAAAATACTGTCTGCACCATGCAAAGTTTTTCGGCGTTTAATATCCGTTGATATCTTGTACTGTGCTTCTAAGCTGAATCTGCAACCTTTATTATAAAAACTATATTTAATATCTAATAGATGTAATAGTGTATATACTTCTGATTATATATAAATGATTGTAATTATAATGTAAATATTTTAAATCGCAGGTTAATACCCAAAGGAATTTTATTTAAATAACATATTGAAAGCAACGACGAAATGGCAGTAGTTGTGCTGTTGTTTATCTTTGCCTATGGAGAGTCTCTGTCGTACTGCGAGCATAGACAAAGCAGAGAAGGTTCAGCGATGAAAGAGTGTAGATGTCTTTGTTGGGCGCTCCCGCAGACGTGGTGTGTAGCTATGATCGTGCTAGTGCATGTGTACCAAATTCGTTAACCCACGAACATTGAGAGCATGGTAGGAGTCTACAGGCAGAAGAAGCTGCAGTTCTAACTATGGCTGTCCCAGAATTATTTGTGGCTCGACTCAGAGTTCTCAACCAGCAGCAACAGTGGCAGTTCAGCATTGTCATCAGCTACATTCTTTGTCGTCTGCGCAGATACAACATCGTAAGACTGTAAAAGACAGATATAGTACTGTAGAGGCATTACCCAGTGACATTTCTTTCACAAAGTATGACTAACTTGAATAATAGCCTTTAATAGTTAGAACTTGTAGGGAACCTGTTTTGTCATTGTCATCAGACATTATTACCAATCAGGGTCCCTTTCCTTTCCATGAAATCACTGAGTATTTGCTGCTAATTTTGTTTGTTTGGTAATGACCAGTTTTTTGTCTAAATTTTCTGCCTCAGTAGCTGTTCATTCTTCTACTTCATAACAGAGGCTTAAAGTAAATTCAATACAGTATTTCAACAATCAAAAGTAAATTACATAGAGTTTACTGAAAGTAATTTTTTTACATAACAAAGTGTTAGTTACATTTATTTAACCAGTAACTAGTTTCAACTTTACTTTCAAAATTTAGTATTTCAGAATAAGTAACTGCAAACTCAGTGCTTTCTGATTCATTTATTTTCTCATGAACTGTTCTGTCATGGAAAAGGGTAACAACCTTCTGTTGCCACACCAGTGATTATTTGTTTAAATTTCTTTGCCATTACCTTTCTTAAGATTTCAGAGATTCATTGTCCTAGCGGGCTGACGACCATTTAATTACCGCCTTTCTAGCTAATCAGTATTTTTTTGTATTATCAGTATTTTTTGTATTATATATTACACAGTTTCCTCTTTCCCCATATTCCACCCATTTCAAAATTATTGTCAGTCTTTAGATTATATTCTTCCTTCAGAAGGATCTGCTGTATACAATCCTCCTACTAAATGGTATTATTTCCCTTCGATAGTGATAGCCTTACTCACTGTAAAAATTACATTTGGCATACTTGACCGTGATCAATTTTATTGCAAGCTGGTAGGCTAATTAGAAAGGGGGAGGTTACATGTGGCGAAGCTAGTGACCGGACAGTATCAATCTGGTATCGTTCTTGGCACGAATTTTGCATTGTGCATATTTGTAGCGTATTAAAACCTTTCACTTCAAACTAAGTCGCTCACACTCAGCAATAGTAGTGGTGGAAATAAGCCACTAAATTTCCAAATTAGCATTAATCAGTAAAACAGGCAACATGATGGACAGAAATGACAATTATAATTTGATTGTACTTAACAGGGAGCAATCAGCAATCAGTAGAACAAAGGGGAACGTTGGCAGTGAAACCTATTGTTGAGGAACTGGTGGCTAGCGTCACAGACGCTACTGTTAAAATATAAGGCCAGAGGAAAATGTAATTCCTGGCATATGCAGATGCTATGTAAGTTAGAATAAAAATCAAAACGAATTCATTGACAGTGAACACGAGGGGACCATTAAGAAAGAACCAGAGTTACAGTCAAAACCAGTAATATCTGGAAATATAAACGATTTGTTGAGCATGTTGATCAGTACAATTAATGCTCAATCCAAATCAATTAATGCTAAATTAATGCTCAGTCCAAATCAATAAAAGTTCAATGCAAATCAGTTAATGCTCAATCCAAATCAATTAACAGTAATACTGATGCACAATTAAATAAAATGGACGATAAGGACAAAGCCACCAAGATTGTTAATAACAGTATTGGAGTTGTAAACACGAAAGTAGATGAAATCAAGAAAGAAATAATTGCAATGAATACTGAAATCGGTAATCTTAAGCAGTGCACGACAGAGGTACAGTTAAAAATAGGAATCATAAATAATCATTTTGAGACAGAAGTAGAGAGGATCGAACGGAAACTGAAAGAGACTGTTGAATTATTGAAAATAAAGTAACTGAAATGGTAGAATTAGCGCGAAAAGACGATAGGGAAAAGGTTAGGGATGTGCAAACTTTAGTATCAGACATAGATATTAGAGTGAGGAAACAGCTGACTTTGTGTGATGAGAAAAAGAGGGAAGTGGAAATGTTAGTGACGACCACCTGCCAATTAGTTACGAAAGTAACCGAACTAGAAAAGAAATTAGACGAAAAGGTGAACAATGTTTCGTGCGACGTACAGAATACTGAAATCTTAATGAAGGGGGAGCCTTTCAGCCCGCTCAAAAAGCAGGGCAGGATAGCACGCTAGAGACTTCCTTAAAAATTGCGAATACATTCTTGAAAGAATATTGGTCAGAGCACAAGTACGAGAGTGTATGGGGTGATTACCTAGTGTGAAGATCCTACGATGCAAACTCACGCGGTTCGATGAAAGCATTTTGCAGAAATTGGACCTGCAAATTAGAATATTTGCGTGATCGACGCACTGAATTGGAGATTGCCTGGGAATTGTGGAAGAAGCTCCCAGATGATTCCAAGAAGTACATAGGCAGTAGTTACAGAACAATTACTGCATTCTTAGCGAAGATCGAAAATTAAGATAACTGGTGGAACAGCAGCGAAAATTTTAAAAGCTGCAGTAATAGCAACAATTACCACATCGGCAACAACCATAATAACAATAAACATGGCAATAATGGTAACCACCACCATGGTAATAATAATAACTCACACCACTTCAACAAGAACAGTCTCAAAATTAAAGCAATTGCAGCCCTCGGTTGCGAAAATGCTGCAATTGTTTTAATTTTACCTTGTAACCGCCGCTGACAACGTAGCCATGTTTACAGCTTTAATAATAACAGTCTTAGTTGGAGCAATAATAGTAAAAATGGCAGAGGCCAGTATCAAGTGAATATTATACGTGGTTGGCAGCAGAAATGATAATAGGTGAGAGCAAAACCAGCAATTGCGACAGCCGGACAGAAACGAACGTGTCATGCTTAGTCAGGGAAACCGCCGGTTTGGGGCCCACCGGGCGCGGGAAGACGTTGGCGGCCCATTGGAAAGCCTAGGCAACGTCGGTGTGACAGATCCGGATGGATAAATCGGCTTTGGGAAAATGTGCAAGAAGACAGAACGAGTAACGCACCCGCAGTAACAATAATTAAATATGAAACGGCTGTGGACAAACCGATCATTTTCCGTAATATCGATGGAAATGGAGTACCCATCGTTATGGAAGAGGCGGCCGCTGTTAAACTGACAGCGGTACCGCAGACTCCACCACGGTGTTATTCACTGGCGGAATTAAAAATGCAGATATTGGATAAAACTTCCGTTACCGCGTAGGGCAACGCGGAATGCGAGGAAGAGTGGCTAGGTCCGTTTGGTCGAATATACGACGAACTGAAGAGTCACCGAGGATTGTATGGGAGGTGTGCTAATGGGGTGGAGTGGACAATATTTGATGCTTCTCAAACTGCATGAAATTAGCGTTTGTGAAGAAACGGAAAGCTCTGAACTGAAAAGACAGGCTTGTCCAAATGTTGTAGTAATTGAAGTAGCTAACTCGAATGACGCTGGTCCTAAAGAAATGCAAGGCGAAATTTCTGAAGAGAGGCAAGACGAGATTGCCGATGATGACCAGGTACGACTAATTGAAGGCTGTGTAGTTTACAGCATCTACAAGGTTAAGGCTGACGTCATACAGTCAGATGGGTGTGGTGTGGGTTGCGTGAGTTTGGGAGAAGAATTAGAAGTGGAAACAGAGCGCATTTCTCCAAGCAATTGTGTATAAGATAGCCATCTTTCCAAAGAAAATGTGCCTGACTTGACAGTTAATGAATTGTTGGTAGTACAAGGTCCGTTAATCGAAAACTGATAAAAGGATTACAGTGTTGGGGTCAAAACGGCTTCAACAACCGCAGACCAGACAGATAGAAATTATGAATGTCCAAGAACAGAAAATTAAAAAACCACCAGATATTTGTGTCAGAGCCGCATGGATTTTTCTGGAATGACTATGATGTGGATGAGGTCTTGTTATGGGAAAACCAAGAATTAGACACAGATAAGTGTAGACAAGTAATAGTGCCCGTCGACATGCACAGCCTAAAAATGCATGTTGTAATAGAGACTGGGGCAGAGCTAAGTACTATGTCCAGAAAAATGTTCGATTTGTTAAAGGAAAGATAAGGAGTGGTAGTAACGCTCGTTATGGGAATTAAAAAATCAGTGCTACGTGAAAGAGTAGCAAATCTATATCCTACAAATATTTGCCTGTTTCGAAATACAAGGGGAACAATTAGAACATGAATTTATTGTCATGCCAGATTTGAGCACCAAGACAATAATTGGCTTAGACTGGTTATTGAAATACCACGCAGTAATTGACTGCAACAATAAAACAGTGATGTGCATTCCAAAAGATAAGACCGAACATAGTGAGTTTTAATCAAACAGATGGTAATGTGAGTGGGCAATATCAACCTATTCACATTGTTACTTGGCTTGATGAGATTGGTTTAGGCAGAAATATGGAATACTACTGTTTGCAGCATCTAAATGTGGACAATAGTTTTGAAGACGAGTTAGAGAGTATTGTGGACAGTCTGTCAAATGCTACACGTGAACGGAAACGAGACTTGTATAACATAATTATGAGAAATAAAAACATGTTTTTCGAATAAATCGGAGCTTGTTACTGGATATCAGTGCAAATTAAATGTAATGCACCACGAACCGTTCTTTGTACGACCATACGCAGTACTGCTGTCCAAAAAGGAGCCTGTACAACAAGAAATAGATCGAATGCTGGAATGGAATGTTATATAGAGGAGTACCAGTCCCTACAACAAGCCCTTGATCATAGTAGGAAAAAGAGATGGTAGGGTCAGCATCGTAATAGACGCACATATGCTGAACAAAGTTGTTCAACGTGAAACGTATAGACCAGAAAGTATGGAAGAGATACTGCAAAGATTTCATGATATACGATTTATGACCAGCCTAAGAATCTAGGAATTATATTGCTTTTCTGTATGCAAGCACCCAGTATAAGGTAGTGCCATTCGGACTGAAAATAGCACTGTCTGTCTTTATCAGGCCGCTCTATAAAGCACTAAGCGTGACCGTTTCCAGACTGATAGTGTACGTGGATGACTTGCTGTTGGTGAATGTGACCTGGCAAGAACTTTGCGATCTTCTGGACGACGTTTTCAGTGCGTTACGTAAAAGTGGAGTGAATCTGAAATTGAAAAAGTGTGAGTTTGTGAACCAAGAATTGAATTTTCTTGGTCATGTAATTACAGCAGCAGGAATCACTCAAGATCCACAGGCAATGAAGAATTGTCCACCTCCGAAGACTAGAAAACAAAAAGTTTTCTAGGATTGAGCGGATTTTATCGCAAGTTCGTACAGGGGTAAGCGTTCAATGATCCAAACTTAAACAACTTGTTATGCAAGAATACACCGTTTGTGCGGACTAAAAAGTGTCATGGCGCATTTGAGGTGGTATTGTGAGTTGTTACAGAGTAACATATTGTACCATCCTGACCTTTCGTTACCATTTCACATGGAAACGGATTCTTCAAATTACGATTTAAGTGTGGAACGGTTTGCGTTCGCAAGTTGGATCTGACGAAAAGAGAGCGAAACTATACGATTTCTGAGAAGGAAGATCTTGCTGTCGTAGAGATTTTAAGAAATTTGAAGATTAGTTGTGGGATCGCAAAATGATAATTCACACAGATCATAAGGCTCTCACTTATCGAAAAGATTTACATTTACTGCACGAAAGACTGACAAGACAGTCTCCTCCTATGTAACAGTTTAATTATGATACATGTTATGTAAAAGGTACAGACAACCGCATAACGGATGTGCTGCCACGTTTACCAGAAACCGATCAGAGAACAGCGGAACACGTATCCGGTAGTTTACTGAAATTCTACCACATTCAAGAAGTAGAAGGACGAAAGAAGACAGAGCATTTGTAAAAATATGCGTTGTCATCAAAGCTTAAAAACAGTGAAGCCCAAGTGTGACAAAAAGAATAGAGACACAGAAAAGTTGAGAAAGTATTTCAGGGTGCACAACAATATCCTATGTACAACGCTTGGCGGGTGTGTGGGCCCACCAAGTACGTCACTGTAATAGTAGACTATTATAACTTAGACTATGGTCATTGAGGAACAAAGAACTGTACAGAGAAGATGGCTGAAGTTGTGAATTTTAACAACATGTTAAAGAGAATAACAGATAGGATAAAGACTTGAGATAAGCGTCAGAGGGTGAAAGTGACCAAGTGCATAAATCGTGGTCCTAAGCAGAGCATAAGACCAGACGATGCCCTAGAATTAGTGAGTACAGACCTATATGGCGCCTTGCCAAAGACCTCAGGTAATTTCGCCTACATATTAGTAGTGCTGGAAGCCATTTCGAAGTTCATTAAGTCCAACGGGCACAATATTTCGGCGATCAGACATGTCGCCATCGTCAGGTGCGCTGACGAACTGAGCTCCTGAGAGCGGGTGGCCGTCTTAAATCCCCTCCTCTCGCGAGGCGTTTTCTCCGCGGTCCGCGCACGCACGTCAACGGTCACTGAGACGCTGGCGTCGGCGTCATTCCGAGCCGTGATGCCGTACCGAGCGGACCGCAGTGAAGAAGCGAAGGGTGTGGCGGATCGCCGTCCAGCAGAACCAGCTCTGTCGGCGGCCCCATCCGGCCCCTCAATGGCAACAGCCCGGCAGACGCCCCTGGACGACGAGACGGAAAGCAGCACGGACCAGCGCAGTCGTTATACGATCTCAGTCTCGGCTGAGGTAGCGAGGCCGTACGCCAGGGCTTGCCCCCGTTGGCGGCCACAAACCGCCGTCCACCTACGACTGACCGGTTCAGAAGGACTGGCGTTACACAGAAAGGCAGGCGCGCACTTTTGGCGGATGGGGGCATGCCTCTGTAGCCCGCATGCTCGATGTTGGTGGCCCGCCGGCCCTACCCTCGCCCACGCGCGCGCCACAGTCGGCCGTTCTGCAGCCGCGAGCGGTAACAGAGTCGGCTCCTGCACCTGAGGATACCACTTCTTCAGAGACAGCGTCTGCAAAGGACCCAGCCCACACGCCGGAAGCGGAAAGGCAGCTCGCCTTCCTGATGGGCCTCATCCCAGGCGCCAACCCGTCTTCCGAAACAATGGAAGTGGAGCAGCACTCGCGCAAGCGGCCAGCTGACGCGAGCGCAGAAACTGACTCGAAGAGGTCCGCAACTAGCACGTCTAGTAGCTCGCCCACGCTCCGCACCCAGCGGAAGGCGTCGCGGAAGGGATCCAGGACCCTTCCCCCGACCGTAGACGACGAGGGTTTTATGCAACCCTCTCGTAAGCACACAACCAGGGATGTGGTGCTTGCGCAACAGTCGGCGGTCAACACCGGCAACTGGTTCTCTGGCCTCTCTAACGATGCCAGCGAGCCCATGGAGAGCCAGCAGCAGCAGAAGAAGTCTGCCCCACCACCCCCCGTTGTCATCAAGTGGACTGGCGGCTTCCGTGAATTTCGAGAGAAGATTAAAGCTGCAGTCAAAGGGAACGTGACGTTCCGAGTCGCAGGGCGCGACTTGCATCGCATCGTTACGAAGACTGCGGAGGACTAATGTGGGGTCATGAACCTCGCCGAGAGAGAGGGACTGCACAGCTTCACCTACTCCTTGGAGCCGGTGAAGACTGGTAAAGTCGTCTTCCGCAAGCTCCCGTCTGCATGGACCCTGGGTAACTGCGGGAGCTGCTCGAGGACCTGGGCTTCCCTATACGTGCCACGGCGCGTATGAAGTCACCCAGAACCTTCTCCGATATGCTGCTGATTATGGCGGTTCTCGATGACACCGTCGAGAACCGCAAAATCTTCCAGCTGACTCACGTGGCCAATGTCGGTGTCACTGTGGAAAAGCTGCGCAGGAGACGCGGCCCGCCGCAGTACTTCAATTGCCAGGGCCTGGACCACGTGGCGAAGTACTGCGAGATGCCTCCCCACTGTGTCGAATGCACGGGGGACCATCCCAGACGCATTCCGCGCTGGTATGAAGCGGGAGGAGCTACGCTTCCGCTGCCACTGATAAGGCACCCACCAAGTCGGTTGAGCAGCGTCCTGCCGCCCCCACTGACGTCCAGGGGCGTGGCAGACAGTGGGAGCCTACGCCAGCAGCGGTAGTCGTCCACAGGCGCGGACCGCCGACAGAGCACCCTACGCCAGGCAGGGTCATCCGCCTGCGCGGACGGCGGAGGGAGTGCCCTGCCCGCGAGCCAGCAGCCCCACAGCCCGCTGTTCGAACCCAGGAAGCACACCATCTCCCCGCACTGACAGGACATCCGCAGTGAACGTCGCGGATGAAGTCAGGGTGTTGAGGGAGGACTTCAAGCTACTCCCGCAACAACTCCCGCAGATGATCGCGTCTGTAGCGCAGTCGGCCGCCCAGGCCACCACCACACCAGCTGTTTCCACACCCAAACATGGATAGACACATCCGGGGTCTAGCCTTTTGCGTGTGGAACACAAAGAGCATTCGTTCCCAAGAGGGGGAATTTCTCTAGTTTCTGCGGGACGAACACGTGGACGTCTGTCTCGTTGCAGAAAAGTGGCTGAGGCCAGGCGTGGACGTGCGGGCGGCGAACTTTCGCTGCTGCCGCACCGACCGGGCCACCCACGGCGGCAGAATGGCGGTATACGTTAAGACGTCGTTGCGTCACCACCAGGTGCAACTCCCCGAGACACCAACCCTGGAGACGACCGGCGTCGTGGTTAACACTTCCGTGGGCCACGTAATATTCGTGGCGGCCTACCGACAGCCGTCAGGGCACCTCCACTCCAGGGACGTAGAGACGCTGCTGTCGATGCGCGGGAATCTGTTCATCGGCGGCAATCTCAACGCAAAACGCCCGGAGTGGAACTCCGGGGTCACCGCCATCAGCGGCAGACGGGTACTCCACTTCATTAATGACCACGACGCCTTGGTGCAGGGTCCCTTCGACCCCACGCACTACCCGACGCACGGCCGCCTTGACGTGCTCGACATCGCGATCGTGGAAGGGCAGCACACAACGCGATCGCGACCACTCGCTGTGCCCTGTCTTCCAATCACCTGCCAGCGATCTTTGTGCTGGACACAGACGGAATGGCACCACCTGAACATCGCAGTGCCCGCCTCAACACCAACTGGGAGCACTTTCAGCAGCACCTGGCAGAGACAGTCATCGCTACACCCGACCCCGACGACGAGGGGTGGATGCAGCACTAGCAGCATTCACCCACTACACATTTGCGGTGCCAGATGCAGCAGCGCCACGGCGACCGTGGAAGCTGAAGGAGAACTCCAAGCAGCTTCGGCCTGACATTCTGGAGTCGATCCGCGTGAAGAACCGGGTTTTTCGTGAGTTGCAGATCACGCGAAACCCCGCCACCAACCGGCTGCTCAATCGTCTGCGCCGGGAGATTTCGGCGGTTGTCGGCCACCACCGAAATCGGGACTGGGCTGGCAAAATAGCCGCGCTCAGAATCGACGACGGAAGCGCCTGGGCCATGACCAGGAGCTTTCTGCTCAAGGGCCAGTGCATCACACCGCTACAAGTTGGTCGTGACGTCGCTGCAGATCCAGACATGAAGGCCAGCGTGATCGCGGACACCTTCGCGGATAATTTCACAACAGTGGACGACGTTGTCGACGACAACACTATGCAGGAGGTGCACGAGAATCTTCCGCTGTATCTAAATCAGCAGGAGGAGGATGACGTCATTGAACCCACCACTGAGGAAGAAGTGCAACACCACCTCGCGTTCCTACAGCCCAGGAGGGCAGGCGGATGCGACAAGATCGACAACGCACTGCTGAAGAAGCTGCCGCCGGAAGCAGTGCGCGTTGTCACGGCAATCTTCCACGCCATCCTTCGCACAGGCGCCTACCCCGATGCGTGGAAACATGCCGAGGTGGTCGCCATTCCGAAGGCTGGCAAGGACCCCAGGCTGGCGCACAACTATCGCCCGATTAGCCTCCTGCCTTCTCTCTCGAAGATCTTCGAGAGGATATTCGCCAAACGGCTGCAGTGTCACGTCAGAGAAGAAGGCCTGCTTCCTGACGAGCAGTTTGTCTTCTGCAGTGGGCATTCAACGCAACATCAGCTACTGTGACTGGTGGAGCAGGCGATGGGGGCCCTGGTGGGTCGCGAGTACCTTGGGGCAGTGCTCCTTGACGTCTCCGAGGCCTTCGATAGTGTGTGGCACGACGGCCTCCTGTATAAGCTGCTGGTACAGGTGGTACCCGTGTCGCACGTCCGCCTTTCCAGTCCTACATGCCCGGGCGCACTTTCCATGTGCGTGCTGACAGTGGTGTGTCAACCGCGTGCCACATTCGAACTGGAGTACTGCAGGGGTCCGTGCTTGGCCCCCTTCTGTTCTCCCTCTTCACTGCCGACGTCCCGAAGACGACGCCGATGGTACATCTGGCGCTCTACGCCGACGATACCGCGCTGTACACGAGCAGCATGAGCGCGCAGCTGATGCGCCGCCGCCTGCAGCTCGCCTGCAACGAGCTCGGAGCATGGGCCAGAAAATGGCGGCTCAAGTTCAACGGCGGGAAGAGCCAGGCAGTGGTGTTTACGCGCCGCCGCATACCCGACGCGCTGCCGCAAGTACGGATCATGGGAGGCCCCATCCCATGGTTGCGCACTGGAACATACCTCGGCATCACCCTGGATCGACGCCTGACCTGGGGTCCACATCAGGGAGCTGAGGGGCCAAGCGCTTGTACGGATGCGCTCGTTGTACCCCCTCCTCAACCCCACGACGACGCTGCCCACTCACTGCGGCCTCACGCTCTATCTAGCACTCATCAGGCCAGTGCTACAGTATGCGGCCGTAGTGTGGGGAAACTCTGCAGATGCCCACCTCCAGACGCTGCAACGAGTGCAGAACAAAGCCCTGCGGCTGGCGCTCCACGTGCCAAGGGATTACGACACTTATCTGCTGCACGACATCGCAGGAGTTCCGATGTTGAAGCGCCGCTTCCGCGAGCTCGCAACCAACTTTACAATGAGAAGATGAACCATAAAGAGAGGACCACACAACAACTGCGAATCTACGATCCAGGAACAGCAGGCACTTCTTAATCTGCTCCAAACGTGCATTGAATTGCACGTGAGTCACGCACGCACGCACGCGTCGGCGTCTGTGGTAGCGCCGTGTAATTGCCTCGCCTGCCCTAGTCACCCGTTTGTTTCCTTTGCTGAGCGTCATTTTAATTAGACTCAGTGCTGGTTCCCATGCCCTGCCGAGGTTGTAGCCGCAATCTCGGTTGATGAGTCCGTCCCCAGTATGAATTTCGATAGCCTCTCTAACGACGCTGTCCCAGTATTTAGATGTCTGCGCCAAGAACCTGTTATGTTGGTAGTCCATTTCGTGATTTTCGGACAAACAGTGCTCTGCGACCGACGACTTGTTGGGGTACCCAAGTCTAGTGTGCCTCTAATGTTCTCGGCAACGATCTTCGATGGTGCGCACTGTCTGTCCAATATAAGTCTTCCCACATTGACATGGAATCTGGTATATGCCGGCCTTCCACAAATTGAGATCGTCTTTGACACTTCTCAATAATGCTCGTGTTTTATTTGGTGGTCAAAAGACAGTTCCTACTCGGTGTTTCCTCAATGTTCGTCCTATTTTCCCTGATAGTGCGCCAGTATACGGTATATAGGCAGTGACTATCTCTTTCTCCGTGACTTATCTCCACACGCTGTACTGTGGAGGTGGGGCGGAGAGCGCGTCTGATCTGCCATTCCAAGTACCCGTTTTTCTGGAATACAGTTTTAAGGTCTTCCAGCTCTTGGGGCATACGCTCTGCGTCAGAGATAGTGCGAGCCCTGTGCACCAGTGTTTTTAGCACCCCATTCCTTTGCGCAGGGTGGTGGCATCTATCCTCATGCAGATACGGGTCGGTGTGCGTTTTCTTCCTGTATACCCCATGGCCCAATGTGCCATCCGCTCTTCTTTTGATCATGACGTCCAGGAATGGTAATCTTCCTTCTGCTTTGGTCTCCATAGCGAATTTGATGTTCAGATGTATGGAGTTAAGATGTTTAAGGAAGTCTAGGCGTTTGTCCCTTCCATGGGGCCAGATCACGAACGTGTGATCAACATAACGTAGAAAATAAGTAGGTTTCCATTTGGATGACGCCAAAGCTTTTTCCTCGAAGTACTCCATATATAAATTCGCGACCACAGGCGAGTGTGGGCTCCCCATTGCGACTCCTTCTGTTTGTTCGTAGTATTCTCCATTAAAAGAAAAATACGTCGAAGTCAGAACGTGCTTGAAAAGGTCGGTCGTCTTTTCGTCAAATTTCTGTGCAATAAACTCAACTGACTCTCGAAGAGGCACCCTGGTGAATAATGAAACAATGTCATAACTCACCAGGATATCTGAGTCTTTCAGCTTGAAGTTGTCGAGACGTTTTACGAAATCCACAGACTTACGAACATGATGAGGGCATTTACCCACATAAGGGCTTAGTAATTCTGCCAGGTAGTTAGCCAGCAAATATTTAGGTGCCCTAACGTTGCTGACAATTGGGCGCAACGGCACCCCCTCCTTGTTGACTTTAGGGAGTCTATAAAGTCTTGGCAGTACAGGTCCTTCAGGTGTCAATTTCTTGGCGACACCCTCTGCTAAATCTGCGTCCTTGAGAAGAGCTCTAGTTTTGTTCTCCACCTTCTTTGTGGGGTCAGCGTTGATCTTCATGTAAGATTCGTCATTTATCAGGTTCTGCATCTTCTCAATGTAGTCCTTATGGGAAAGAACAAGCGTAGCATTGCCTTTGTCAGTCGGTAAGACAACAATCTCAGGGCTCTGTCTCAGGTCTCGAACGGCTGCCCTCTCCCTGCTGGTAATATTCGACTTGATCGTTTTAGTTCTTGTCAAAGCATGGCAGGTTTCCCGGCGTACTTCTTCAGCTGTTTCAGGTGGTAGTCGCGTAGCAACCTGTTCAACTGCACTGACAATGTCTGCTACCGACGTGGACCTAGGTGTGGGAGCAAAATTAAGTCCCTTCTCCAGAACAGAAATTGCATCCCTAGTCAGCACAATGTCCGTGAGATTAATGACCGTCTTGGGTGGGGCCTCCAGTGATGGTTTATCAGAGAGACGAGAGAATTCAGATATCTATGTGCAGAATCGGCGGTCACCCAAGTAACACCATCAATCCAGTTCCAGGTCCCGGAATTAAAGTGATTGGCTAGTTGTAGATGTAGTTGAAGTAGTTCCTGGGAGTTGTACTCAAGGCTTCATCTGGTAAAGTATACCCTCTCACAAACCAAGGTTAGGCTAATACGCTTCATAATTCTCTTAGCTGCTGCAGAATCGATGTGATCCGTGACCTTAGAAGTTTGAAACAGCCGGCCGGTGTGGCCGAGCGGTTCTAGGCGCTTCAGTCTGGAACCGCGCGACCACTACGGTCGCAGGTTCGAATCCTGCCTCGGGCATGGATGTGTGTGATGTCCTTAGGTTAGTTAGGTTTAAGTAGTTCTACGTTCTAGGGGACTGACGACCTCAGATGTTAAGTCCCATAGTGCTCAGAGCCATTTGAACCATTTTTGAAAGTTTGGCACAACCTGGTCGGCACGACATCTCTGCAGAAAAGCAAGAGCACTCAGTAATCTGCTCCTTTGGTGGAGCAGCTTCTCGAATTTCTTCATGTTGCGATACATCTCCTCCCCATAGTGGTATATAATGTGATTCTTCAGTTTCTTCCGGCGTATTTCTTGCTCGAACAGTCCACGGGTGTACTGCCGGTCCATAGTGTCCAACAGGCACAATATTTCGGCGATCAGAGATGTCGCCATTGTCAGGTGCGCTCACGAACTGAGTTCCTGCGATCTTTATTTTATTTTATTTTATTTATTTATTTTTTTTTTTTTTTTTGCACTTTTCATTCCCTGCTCTGAAGGAGGAAGGTGGGCTGTTTGAGGGCATGCTGGCGTCCCTATTCAGCTGTAGGGTTTTTACATATTTATTTTTATTTGATACAATTTATTTTTCCTGCAAGTGCGTTGTTATATATGGCTGACAATTTCGTTACTGCAGGTTTTAGCAAAAAAAAAAAAAAAAAAAAAAAAAAAAGCAATTACATTAACATAATGAAATTTAAGTATATAAAAGAAGAAAAAGTATAAAGTACACTAGGTATATAGCGATGAAAGAGAAGAAACATATAGAATACAAAAACATGCTAACATTATAGGAATTAATTGGGTGATTAAGTAAAATATATGTATTGTATATATGTTTATGTATGTGGTTGATAATGTGGTGTGAGAAGTTGATATAATCTGTTGTGTGTTTCAGATTCCGAGCGTAGCTGGCTTTACAATTTTTTTATTTTTTTATTAATTTAAAGTATATATAAATAAACAGGAATATGTATTACATTATTTATCCTGTGTTTGGTGTTGTTTAGATTGTTTGTGTTTCTTGTGGTGGTTTGTTGTGTGTGTGTGTGTGTGTGTGTGTGTGTGTGTGTGTGCGTGTGTGTGTGTGCGCGCGCGCGCGCGCTTGTGTGTGTGTGTGTGTTTGTGGTTAATCTGTTATTCTTTCGTCGAGGTGAGTTGGTGTTGTGTCTGGAATTAGGGGTTGTAGGATTGGGATGAGATCAGGGAATGTTTTGACTGTGTTTTGGACTATTGTGCGTGATGGTGGAATGTATTTGTATTTAGGTTCTCTGTGTTCTCTTCCATTTATGGTGAGAATATCCTGCATGTCCGGTCTGGTGTGGAGTATATGTTTTCCATATCTCGCCCTAAGTTTGGCCATTCTGGTTTGTAGTGGTTCTATGCCTGAGCTTGTGTGTACTTCATTGCTGGCGGTTTTAGGGAGCAGCTTTGTGATGCTGCGTATTAGTCTTCTTTCTGTTTTGTATAGTTTTTACCGCTATGTGGGCCTGTATTCCCCCGAGTGGGGCGACTGCGTATTCCAGTATTGGTCTTATGAATGTTTTATATGTATGTAGGGCTGCTTCGTCGCTGCAGCCGTGGAAGCGTCCTTGAACCTGTCTAATTAAGTTTTGTCTTAGACGTGTTTTGTTTAGCAGATGATATAGTTGTGTTTTCCAGTTCTGGTATCGGTCTAGATATACTCTAAGGTATCTGGCTGAGTTGTTCAGTGAGAGTGGCGTGTTCCACAGTGTTAGTCGTATGTCGTTGTCGTCTTGTCGTCGTTTTTTTGTCAGATGTCTGTGTTTGAAGAGAACTGTCTGTGTTTTGTTGGGGTTAGGGCGAATTCGCCATTTGGTCATTCATTGCTCTAGTCGTGTGAAGTAGTCGTTCATCTCCCTGCCTGTGGGGTGAAAGCTTCAGATTTTTCTTTGCCTACATGTATGATACAGGTTGTGTCAGTTAAGTAAGCTTTTACAATTCTTGTCATTTTTGTCGGGATTCTTATTTAAGTTAATTTATAAAGTAGGCCGTTGTGCCACAGTTTGTCAAAGGCACGCTCGATGTCCAGAAGGACAGCGAGTGTGCAGTGTCCTTTGTTGAATCCTTTCGCTATGTTGTCAGTCAGTTTCAGTAGGGGGTCGTTGGTCGAGTGCTTCTGTCGGAAACCTGCCTGTATAGGGGGGATTAGTCCCTTCTCATCTGCGTATTTCCGTATCCTGTCCGTCAGTATCCGTTCGTATGTCTTTCCTATTACGTCTAGTAGTGATATTGGTCTATATGAACGAGGGTCAGTCCTGGGTTTGTCGGGTTTGGGGATCATTATTGTCCTGCTTGTTTTCCAATTTGTCGGTATTATTTCGTGAGTCATGCAGAAATTGTAGATGACGGATAGTAGAGGGGTGAGGAGTCGTTGGATACCGTTTTCGCCAGGGGCAGAGTTTCGTCCCATGCAGATTGCGTCTGCTATTTCAGTCTCTGTTATGTCTCTAGTGAGGGTTAGTTGTTCTTCTGTTTCGGTTGTGGGGGTTTTTAGTATTTGTCGTAGTTGGGATTCTACGTGTTTTCTGAATTGCTTGTCAAAGTTGTCGTCGGCTGGGAATGAATAACTTCTTGTAGCACAGAGCTTCTGCCTCTTCTTTGTGGTCGGTCGTTGGCTCGTTGTTTACCAGCAGGGTGGATTGAGTCGTCTTTCGTTGTCCTGTTAGGGTCTTAAATCTGTTCCAGAGTTTTCTGCCCTCCCTGTAATTTAGCTGAGCACAGGTGTCGTCCCATTGCTGTTGTTCGTGTGTTTGATTCTCTTGACCCTAGCATTAAGTCTATTCCACTGTCGTTTGAGGTCTGGGTTGTCCCCACGTCTCATTTGTCTTTGTAGTTGTTTTTTTTTCTGTCTAATGAGGTTTAATGCTTCTGGGGGGATGGAGGGTTTTCAGTTCTCTATTGTTTTAGTTGGTATCGCTTCTGTTATGGCTGTTTGGAAGGCTGATTTAAGTCTGTAGGCGACAAGTTGTAGGTCGTCTGGGTCTGTGATACTGATGGGGACAGTTAGTTCTTCTGTTAATATGTCTCGATATATGTCCCAGTCAGCGTTTCTGTATAGTTTTATGGTTCTGCTGGTCGGGTGAGGGGGAGGCGGTTGTGTGGCTGTTGTTGAGAGTGTGATGGGGAGATGGTCACTTGTGACGGAGTCGCGTACTTTTGGCTCAGTTAACGTGTCGTGGAGGTCTGGGCTGTAGAGGATGTGGTCTGGGTTTGATGTGCCTTGGAAGCCTATGAAGGTGGGTTCATGGATTGGTAGTTTGAGTATGGGTTCGGTAGTTAAGATGTCGAATAGTAGTCGGCCGTTTCCAATGTCTAGTCTGTCTCCTAGCAGGTGATGGTTCAAAAATGGTTCAAATGGCTCTGAGCACTATGGGACTTAACATCTATGGTCATCAGTCCCCTAGAACTTAGAAATACTTAAACCTAACTAACCTGAGGACATCACACAACACCAGTCATCACGAGGCAGAGAAAATCCCTGACCCTGAGCAGGTGATGTCTGGCGTTTAGGTCTGCAAGGAGGATGGTGCGGTTTTTTGTCATGATTTGTTGTATGAATTGTGTTGGTAGTGCCGTGCCTGGCGGGTTATACATACAAACTATTTGGAGAGTCCTTCTGTCCCTGTTTTTGATTTTAATTATTATGGCCTCAATGTTATTGTATGCCTGTGGGAGTGCAATTTCCTGGACTGCTATGGAGTTGTTTATGTAGATTGCAACGCCTCCTCTTCCGTCTTGCCTGTCTTTGCGGAAGGTGTTATATTTCGTGAAGTCGCATTTGTCGTGGTCGTGGAGTCAGGTCTCTGCAATCGCAGCAATATGTATTTTCTCATGGTGAAGTGTGTGTGTGAGGGCAGTCCGTTTGCTTTTTATCCCTTGTGCATTTGCAAAGAGGAGTTTTAAGTGGTGGGAGCGGGCGGCCGTCTTAAATCCCCCCCCCCCTCCCCCCCGTCGCGAAGCGTTCTCTCCGCGGTCCGCGCCCGCGCGTCTGCGGTCGCTGAGACGTTGGCGTCGGCGTCTGTGGTGGCGTCGGGTAACTGCCTCGTTCACCCTAGTCGCCCGTTCGTTTCCTTTGTTTGGCGTCTTTTTAATTAGACTCAGTGCTGGTTCCCATGTCCTTCTGAGGTTGTAGCCGCAATCTCGGTTGATGAGTCCATCCCTGGTACGAATTTGCAAGTGTGAGTAAAATGCCAGTCATAGTACACATATTGCTTTTACGTTCATATGCCGGTAAAACTTAGACATGACAGTCTGATTAATTTCCTCCAATTTATGCTGTTTCTTAAACTCTTGTATCTATCTAAGTACTTCTGCAGGAGACAGTTTCCTATATAGTGTCATTGTAGCATAATTACTTTGGACAGATTCGACAATATTCATCAGTGCAGTAGAAAACCTAAAAAAAAGTATTGTTGGCTGTCACTTCTTTTATTACACCAAGCACTGATCTTGATTTTTTTATTTTTTTGTGTGTAGTGTATGGTTTTATTTTTCAGGCGAGACAGCAAAAATTGCTATAATATTCTACTAGTCTGTAAACCGAAGGGTAAAAAAAGAATAATTGAAAATAATAATGGACAAGCAGATGGTGCAAATCGCTTACCTGATTTACTGTAACATAGTAACATTTCATAGTAACATTTTTTATTTGGTCTTGTTGATTACATATTGTACAAAGGGCATACTAGTAATGTAGGGCAAGTCAAGTGTAATAACACATAATTATGTTAGCATTTTATAGAGGGTGATTTTTTTCACCATGTACAAACTCTAGGGATTCATCAATGAGAGGATACAGAACAAAAAAGGCCTAATGAACTTATGTTCAGAAATGCATGGTTTCCACACTAAAGACCATTTATTCAATCATACACTGTTACAGAGACTTCCGTCTAACATGCATGGCTCCATGCAGCCACAGTTAGAGCATGTGCTGAAAATGGTTTCCTTGTGCCTCAATGCATGCGTGTACGCGCCGCAGCATGTACTGCCTCACACGTTCACATTGGTCATGCTGCATCTGAACAGTCTCAAATGCATCATGAATATGCTGCTCCAGTGTCTCCACACCTAGAGTGGGCTCTGCATTCACGATACTTCTGAGATGGCCTCATAATCAGAAATTGCATTTGTTGAGATTCGGTGAACGAGCAGGCCATGCAATTGGTCTCCCTTGCCTGATTCATCCACCAAGGAAAACGTGATTGAGATGCATCTGGATGTTAACGGTGAAGTGGGCTGAACCACCATCATGTAGCAGCCACATAACACTTCGAATCATCAATGGTACTTCTTCCAGCAGGGGAGTCAAAGTCATGTGCAAGAAACAAAAATAGTTCAAGCCTGATAGGAGATATGGAAGGAAGACTGGTCCCAAAATACGGCCATCAATTATCCTGGCCCAAACATTCCAGCTGCACAAATTCTGATCATTCGTTATCACCATACCATGGGGTTCTGCATACTATCCCACTGATGGCTGTTGTTAAAGATGAAGATACCACTCCACTTAAAGTGCGCTTGTCTGTGAATAGGGTGGACGACACAGATTTCGGAATTGTGGTTGTCTGGTGAAGAAACCAGTGATAAAACTACTCCCAATGTGGAAAGACTATCGCTAGTAAGCCCTGTACACGCTGTAAGTGATAAGGGTAATAACAGTTGTCATGGAGAATGGTCCACACAGTCATGGCTTGCCATGTGCTGGGGGGCCAGCTGCCTGCTAGTTGCCTTCCACAGTGGTATTCACATTTTCCTCCAAGTCTGGTGTACAAAAATTCCGGATACATCCTTCATGATTACTTGCTTCTTGAAACGACCCTCTCTCAGACAAACGGAGAAACACTGTTGCAAATATTCAATGCTGTGGTTGTTGTTGGCGGGGATAGATTTCCTGACACAACCTTGCTGCCAGCCACCTGTTGCCATTTACCTTTCTGTAAGTAAACACCATGTCAGCAAACTCTCGATTCGAATACGGAACCATTGTGTACAACGTTGTATCATCTCCACTACAAGGTGAGTCATTAAGAGAAGTGAATTGGACACATCATTACCAATTACTATGGCAGGAGAGGTCACTGAGGCATGACGTATGAAAAACAGTGCCACGCTGTAGCAGGGAACCATGCGTATTGTAACAGTGGCTGCATGATGCAGTGTGAATTAGACTGCAGTCTCTGTAATGAAGTATGACTGAATAAATGTTCTCTACCCTGGAAACCAGGCATTTCCGGACATAAGTTGATTAGATCTTTTTTGTCCATATCCTCTCATTCATTAATCTCTAAGAGTTTGTACATGATGGAAAAAAATTCACCCTCTATGTCATACAAATACTTATTTTCTATGAATGGTTGACTGCTGACAATATTACAATCTGCATTTTACTGGTATAAGTTCAAGTGAATGATTAAAATAAATTCGATTTTGGTTCGCAACTTGTGTTTCAAATATATATATATATATATATAAAAGCCAGAAACAGAAAAATAGATCAAAATGGTCTACACCATGGATGCTTAAGCAAAGGCAGTTTTCGCATATAAATTTACTTCACGAGTTGCAGGGCGACCTCGACGACTAGCGTAATTATTTGAGGATCTATCTAGAAACCTATAATTTATCTTTTGACGCCCATGATTCTTAGTATAATATAGAAAAAAAGGTCTTACCAGAAGAGCTTTCGCCACATGAGCAGCTGACTCACCTTAACATTCTTGGCAATAGGAGCTACAATGATCTGGAATATGCTACTGCAATTTCAAAACAAGCATTGATTGAAACCATACCCCACATACGTGAACTATTTACATAAACCTGAAGGTTGATTCCATGAAGGCAAGTAAAGTACTGTACCTCAATTCTGACATGTTCCGTATCATATTTTTACAGTCGCAGTGGCTTGATCAATGCTTGTACTCACATATGTGGTATGTGAAAGTGCGTATACCACCTAATCTGATGTTCTGAATAGTCACAATTTTCTTAAACAAACAGATCACTGTTTGTGATAGTGGACCGGACCCACTACTCAGTTCCAGACTTCCATCCTATTGGTGAGAGTATGTTCAGTCCAAGTTTTCAACCTCCAAAACCTGTGGACAACTTTTTGTGATCAAAAAACCAAGACATTTTGGCATTTTTTCAGGTTTTGGCCTATTACTAGTAAATTATGCATCCTACTCAAAATTTTACCATCATCAAAATAAAAGAGTATTATATTTTGTGTCAAATGATCTACTTAAATGTCAAAATCGGTTCAGCCGTTTTGACTTCGACCAGTTCTCAAAGTAGGGTCATTCTTATCAACTTGACTAAAAAGTCGTATCCAGCACACATAACTCAGAAACGGCTACTGCAAATAAATATTTCAAGTTATCAAAGTTGTAGAGCATGAAATTCCATGTTACGAAAGCGTCTAGTTTTTCAGTTTTAGGCCCTATTAAGCATTCACACATTTGAAAGCCAAAGTAATTGCATTTTTTAAAAGTAAAAGTTATTCAATGAAATGAAATTTCCAGTTGGAAGACAGCTATCTAATGAGCATATATGTGTCTTCTATATATATCTTTTTAACTTTCTTCATTCATGTGCATTTTTATTCATGCCACCATTGGTAAGAGTGGGTTGCTAAAACGAAAACCAAGTACATAGTAATGACCAATATGTATTTATGGGTGAGTCATAAAAAATATGTGCAACTGAACAAATAAAATGGCAAGACAGTATTTAAAAATCGCAATTTAAATAGTAGAGATTCACATTTTGTCAAACAAATTTCAATTCCATTAAGGGCGTTTGGGATACTGTAGCAGGTCCTGGTCCAGCATCCAATATTCCGAATCCATTAAAGCACCTTCACGAACAACCTGTCCGGGAACGTATATTCGATCTCTGCTTCATCCTCTTCGAGCTCAATTTCTGGGGCGTTCTCGCAAGATAAGCAACAACAGTGTTTGCGGCATCCACATACTGCTGTGCCTACTGTTTTGCTTGCGTAGTGAACCATCTTCAGCAGCGTGTGCGGTGCCGCATCTTTCGTCATAGCACGGGAAACAAATCTGATAAGTTATTCTTCCATACCCACTGGCATGGATCAGTTTTCTTCCCCATCCAACATTGCACTTGATGGTAGGATAGCAGTGAGTGCCACCTTGTTGTGTCCGATGTTAACGGTAGGCTTTCAAGTTTGAAAGATATTCTCGGGGGCAGACGATACAAAAAGCTCGTACCTGGGTTCATCAACGCTCAGCTGGAATTCCCATATAGTGCTAACATCAGCCATTCCCCTGCCTGTGTTATTAAGCCTTGAGCGACTGAGGGTTTAACAAATTCAGGGTTTAACCTATTAAACAGCTTGCTCCATAATGTTTAGTAGTTTGACTTTTCCTTGCCAAAAAAAAAAAGGATGTGGTATCGTATCCTGTGGAGGCATGGTTGAAAGAATTACTGGTGTATCACACTCCTGCTGATTTTCCTCTTCCGGTTTATGGAAGTATAAGATGTTGAAGTTGTTTCCTCGACCCGTTACGAGAACAAGCATGGCAGTGTCCTCACTCACGATTGCCATGCTGTCAGTCTCAGCAGCCTGGGAAATAGCTGATTCCACAATCAATGAATCCGCATCTTCTTCTGCCTATAGCCTTTGAATGCCTAAATCTCCAAATTCCTGCACGAGCATCAAAATCATGCTGTTCTTGTTGCTCTCATTTGCAAGAGACTTCACCTGTGCGACTGCAGCATTTGTATCTTAATCGAAATGATGTCTGATGAAGAACCTGGTGTCCTTAAACGACGAAATCTTTCAGAAGACTTTCTTCTCCTTTGTGAAGCATCACTTGGTTAGCCAACGGATATAACTGTGATGTCGGATCCATGCCGCGTTCTCAAATAGGTTTCATATTTCATATAGATGGCTTAAAACTTTCCTTTTATGTGCCAAATAATTTTATGGAGCGGATGACCACCATCTATCCTCCACAGAGCTTTTTATTTTGGGTACTTCATTCTGTTAGAGAGGTGTGAATGCACCACAGATGGATAATTTTGCCCCCTTATTGATAATCGTCTTTTGTGTACAACGACATGGGGTATGGGGAAAGTCCAAATGAGAAACAAAACTTAAAATCTTAATCAGAGTGCTTGATAACGCACTGTCTCTGAAACAATGTTAATGAGTTTATGGCAGGAAACCTCTTCTTCCATATCTTGAGAGCTGTAGTGCAGGTTAACCAAGGTTATAACATACGTTCCAATATACTTTCCAATACTTTGCGAGCCCAGTCATCACATCGCCTTTCAGCTACCCCATTAACAGTATCTCTTAATTCAAATTTCATCACTTCACGGAACAACATTTTGCTTTGCGTAAGGAAGTCTGCTAAATTTCTCCTAATTACCTTCAATTTCCTCGCCACAATAAAAGCAGAGTTTATTAAAATGATCGAAGATTCGACATTGACGCCGCAGGGCCTTTTGTCAAAGACGATCTAATCAATTTTCGGTTATTATACTTCTTCTGACATGTACTGTGCACTTCAACTTCAGCCAGACCGGTTAATAGTTTACGGTGTGCTGTGATTTACCTATTCTCGCTGTATTGTAGTAGCTTTTCTAGCCCTTTCTGTATCACTTTAACCACTTCACTATTTGCTAAATTGCCATCGCATGTGAAACACACCTCCGTACGATCTGGAGTACTCATTTTAAATGCACTGACCAATTCAAACGGGGAAAGGGGAATTTTGCAAGACACAAGGAACTTATAACGCGTCCCTCGCACAACGCAGGAAGACTGGGAGCAGCTACCAACGAAAACAACAAAAAGGAACGAAGGGGATGGCAGCCTCGACTACTTATGACCTGTCAATCGAGAGAGATCTGTAGGTAGCTCTACATCTGAAGGTGGGACAGATTTACGTCTTCCTACTGGAAATTTCATTTCATTGACGAACTTTGACTTACATAAAACAACAAGATGCAATTAGTCAGCTTTCAAGTATATGAACGCATAACAGTGACTAAAAATGAAAAAAACTACAAGCTTTTGTAACAAGAAATTTAATGCTCCGCAACTTTGATAACTTGCAATTTTTTTTATTTTGAGTAGCCACTTTTGAGTTACAGGCGTTGGAGCCGACTGTTTAGCCAAGTTGGTAAAAATGATAGAACTTTGACAAATAATTGCGGCCAGACGGTTGAACCGATTCTGACATTTAAGTAAATCATTCGACGCAAAATTTAATGCTCCTTCATATTGGTGCCGGTAATCTTTTGAGTAGGATGCATTGTTTCTGAGTAAATCTGAAAAAGTGCCAAAATGTCTTGGTTTTTTGATACCAAAAAGTTGTCTACAGGGTTTTGAATGTCGTTAACTTGGATTTTACGTATTCTCAACTTTATACCGGTACATAAGATAAAAAATAAAATATTCTACCTCATTTTTTTCAAGTAAGGGGCCTTTTTTGAGGCGCCGTTACTGGACTAAACGTAATCAAATCAACAAATACGAGGGCTGTTCAATAAAGAATGATGATTTTTTTGACAACATCCCTTTACTCATCCTCATATTTGTGATGGTCTTTCTCAAAGTAGTCTCCCATGAAGGCGATGCACACGTTCCAGCGTTTCTGCCAGTCTTCAAATACATGCTGGAAACCATTTTTTGAGAGGTTCTTCAAAATCGCCACCGCAGCTTTCATCACTGCTTCTGATGATTGATAATGCCCCCCACGAACGGGTTTCTTCATGTTAGGGAATTGAAATAAGTCACATGGGGCTAAATCTGGACTATAGGGAGGGTGAAGGATGCAGTTCACGTTGATTTTTGCGGGATATTCAGCTACAACATTGGCAATATGCGGCCGCGCATTATCATGGTGCACCATCCGGCCTGCTTCACGGAAATCTGATGTTTTGCACCTAATATGGACTTTCGATGTTTTCAGGACATCCCTGTAGTACTGTCCAGTTACTGATGGGTGTGCAGGTACAACATGCTGATAAACTATTCCATTAATATCAAAGAATGAGATGACCATCACTTTCCCAGCAGAAGCAACCACTTTTGCTTTTTTAGCGGTTGGTGATGAAGGAGAGTTCCATACTGAGCTTTGCTGTTTGCTCTCAGGATCAAAATGATGCAGCTAAGTTTCATTAGCAGTGATTACATTTGATAGAAACTCCGGATCTTCCTCTAACATCAACTTTAACTGCACGCAGACCTTCACGCGAATGTCCTTTTGTTCAGGAATCAACAGTCTTGGAACCCATCGCGCTCAAACACGTGTCATGGGTAATTTTTCTCTCACCAATGTGTGGCTGGCATCCAATAAAATTTTTAGTATTTCTCAAAGTGATCTTAAGGAAATTCGTCGATCCTTTCTCACAATGACAGCAGCAGTGTTGATGTTTTCTTCCGTAACAGCAGTAACTGGAGCACAGGGTACACCTTCCTTTGAAATTGATTGTCTCCCCTCTTTAAACATTTTAAACCTCCTTCGAGCTGTGCTGTAGGGAAGAACAGACTCTCCATAGGCCTCCTGTAACACTGTATAGGCCTCAGCTGAAGATTTGTTGAGACGAAAGCATATTGTTCCTCGCGTGTTACCTCCATTGCAGCGGTAGGCGATACTAAACATATCTGACCTTCCTTGCCTCTCACAGGCGGGAACCAGGAGTCCCAACAATGAAACTACTACGGCGTGTTTGTTGCGCGAGAAATTACGACGAAAAAGAGTTATGACATTCTTTATTGAACAGCATTCGTACTTGGACGTCAATTTAACTTATATATTCTTCAGTATCATTAACAACATTTCAAATTAACATTTTGCAGAACACCAGATTAGTGTTCCAACTGGTAGAGCAGACAATGTTCTTTATGTGACAGATCGTCACCCAAGGTCAGCATCAAAACGATTTCGTATCTCTGTACAGCGGAGGAGCCGGCCGCACATTGACGTCCGCGGGGCTCTTCTATGGGCAGAGCTCACCTCTGGCTTGGCCCCAGTATAGGCCCCCACACACGCTAATGCATGCTTGACAATCATGCTTGTACAAAGGTGCTAGTGCAAGCTTGCTTGACCGTGTGTAGGGTAAATTAGCGCAAGCATCAGGCTTGCACAAGTGGCTTGACGCTTGACCGAATTACGATTATGTATGCTTGTGCAAGCCTCCAAGCGTGTCCATACTTGCTTGTATGTGCCTAGAGTAGGGAGGCTTGAACAAGCACACATCTGTCATTTGGGCGCCGACTGTGGAGAGCGCGCGTTTATTTAGTTTTTGTGTCGTTTCCTTCTTCGTTCTGATGTCGGACCGGGAAGTGTTGGGGGAATTTATTAGGTGCTACGAAAGACACCCATGTTTATGGAATATTAAACGTAAAGAATATCACGATAAAATGAAGAGGTGCTTCTCATAAAGTACAAAGAAATAGAGCCATCAGCAACTGAAGATACTCTTATTAAGAAAATTAATACATTACGAACGAATTACAGACGAGAAAAATGGAAACGTGACAGCACTTGCAATTCAGGGGCTGCAGCAGACGAAGTTTACAGACCTGTTCTGTGGTACTTTGATCTTTTCAGCTTTTTAAATGAACAGGAGACACCAAGATGCTCTTCGAGTAATTTACAAGGAATAGAGGTAAGTGAGATAAGTTGGTAGTGGTATTTAGTTACAGTAGCACTGTTACAATTAAGATATATGCCTACACTTTTATTTGTTTATACTATACTGCAATACAATTGTTTTCTTTCACATTTTTCTTACTGCTAATGCACAAAATTATGTTGCCAAGGAACTTGTCCTTCATTAACAAAGTAGTTCATAAGTTCCTCTGTCACATGTTTGGCATCAAGTGGAATGTTTCCTGCAGGAGACCTTTGCAACAGTGGCTTATTAGAATCTTCTGTTGTTAAGCCATTATGGAACAAGCCATGTTCTATGTCCTCAAAATCAAGAGAATCACGTGGGGCATAAGTTTGATTCACAGTAGTCATTAAATAATTATGTAAAGCAACTGTTGCTTTTACCACCTTATCGGTACGGCCGACTTCTAAATTAATAGCTGTATGGAAAATTCTAAAGCGTGCTGCCGAGATCCCAAATACATTCTCAACAATGCGCCGAGCTCTGCATTATCTGTAGTTGTAAACTTTCTTCTCCATGCAGTTCAAGTCACTCTGCCGGAATGGTTTCAGCATATCAGTCCTCAAAGGAAATGAATCATCCGCTGTTAATACATATGGTAGTATTCATGAACTGTTCGCTACTTTTTTCTCTTTTGGAATGTGTTGGAGGGTGTTAACTTTGTAGTCTCCTAAAAAATTCCGTATTCTGAAGAACACCGTCATCAGATATTCTGCCGTTTGTGCCAAAATCGAACAGAATATATCTGTAATTTGCATCAACTATTGCAAGTAGGACCATACTGGGTGTATGTTTGTAACTGAAATAAAATGATCCACTTCCAGCTGGAGGTACAATCTGTACATGCTTTCCATCTGTACTTCCAAGACAGTGTGGAAAATTCTACCTCCTTTCAAAATCCTTTGCAATGCTGGCCCATTCATCCACTGTTTCAGGAACCTGAAAAATGAAAAACCCCAATTCTAAACATGTTAGTTTAAAATTACTTTATTATGAAAAGTACTGTAGAGTATTCTTACATCCATTAAATTTTTTGGGATCATCAACACATCTATATGACCTCTCCCCCCATCCCCACCCTCCCACACAAGAAACATATTTATCTACATGAAGGTAATATTTGCCCCTATTACTATATTTACATTATAGTTGTAATCTCTGTTGATTTCCAACACTGCATGTATTGTTATTTACTGTTTTATAAAAAAGATTATTTTGTGTAATATACCTACTTCTTTGCATTTTCAGTGTTCAATATTCATGAGTGTACAATATCATTTGCAGAATGAAATTACCAGAGTACCACTCCCCGTATCACAGCATATGGAGGAAGAGTTCATATTCACAGGAATATGAAATTTCCGCTGTCCCATCTAGTGATCGAGGGTGACCAGAAGTTTTTCTTTCAAAAAGTAAACAGAGCAGACCAAATAGTAAAAGAAGGGGTACTGAAATGGACTCTGTTCTGGGAGTTATTAGCGAACATTTCCAGAGACAAAAACAAAAGAAAGATGAGGACTGCCATGAAGTTTTTGGGAAATCGGTTACTGCTAAAATGAGAGACATATTGGACCACAAACAAAGACTGGGGGCAGAAAAAATTATAAATGATACGCTGTTCATGGCTGAAATGGGCCAGTTGAAGCCCACCCACACAATTTGCTGTTCAGCAGTAACTGTGCAACAGAGGGCAGAAGCAGTTCAGAGTCACTTGCATCATTTGTCAGTAATACCAGTGACAATTAATATGTAATTAATATGTAAAGTTATTCATTTTGTAATAAAAAATTTAAATAAAATACCATTTTTCATTGAATACAAGTTCATTTGTGCTTTTAGAGTAAAATTTAAATTTTAACAATTTTAGAAAGTGACATTGTCCTTCTGATTAACTTTAACCCAGGGTTAAAACATTATTTTTCCTGTATGTAATGATTTGGATAACCACAGGCAGTGCCAAAAGAAAAACGATGTTATTAATAAGTAAAGACATACAGTATTATTTCAGTATTCAAGATTCGCTTTGAAATGTCAAGATATTTGCAATGAGTGCCTGTGGTGAAATTACAAACGTGTATTTGAGGTCTTCATAACTCCTTCCTGTCGCGAAAAATCGTAATGTTGCTGTTAGCCTTTCGTGTGGTGTTATAGCCTCCCTCATCACTGTATCCTGCTTCTTAATCAAAGGCGTCACGAGGGACAAAAGATTCAAATAAGTTTCCTCATTCATCCTGAGGTAATTATGCCAATCATGAGACTATATCTTCAATTCACTCAGTAAATTTGTATGAGAATACGATTTTCGTTTTTTAAGCCACTCCTTATACCATATATCGAGTTTCTTCTTTTGTTCTTTCCGCAACACAAGCAAAAAGGCAGCAACAGCAAGTGCGCGCAAGCGTGATTGTCAAGCATGCAATAGCGTGTGAGGGGCCTTAAAAGGCCTTAAGTAATCCTCTCATAATTTACTTACTGTCGGAAATCTACTATCTGGAGCTTTTTTATGTTCAGACTGATGACAACTGAAGCTCTCATGTAGGTCACACTTGCTGGATCCCTCATTCATTTCAAAGACAAGAAAATTAATAACCTAATTCTTAAATCGTGTTAAATAGTTCTCTAATATCAGGTCTAATGACATTTTTAAAGTGCTGGAGCCTTGCCCTCCATAGGAAAAGTGCGGGAAGTTTCTGTACCCCGAAGCTCAAAGAAGAGGTCGAAATATTAAAAGAAACTATGAAAGATGAGTGTTTCAATTCTTTGTGATGAAATGACGGACAGAAAAGAGCATTGTGTGTTAATGGTTCCGACAGATGTACTTAGTTGTGGAGATCCTACAATTAAGTTATTGCAAATGGTACAGAATGTTCTCAGGCAATTATGAGTGTAATTCAGAAAAGTTGAAATTCAGTACCGAACTTTGGTTTCCACGACTCTGGACTCAGCTCATTTATGGCAAGGTGTGTAAATGCAACTGGAGTTTTAGTTTTGGAAGGGCTGGTACAGACATAGTGTTGGGATTATAAAGTAAAATAGGTGGAACTCTGTGATTTGAACCATTGTGATGTGCAGGCAAAATAATCTTCCTTAATTCCCGAAAGAGAAAGCAGATGTACATTGAATTCTTAAATTATAAACATCAAGATGAACTCAGAAAAGCTAAACTTTTCCCTGTTCCTGTCATCAGCAGGTGGACCTCATAGTTTAAAAGTGTCAATTACCATGGATAATATCTCAGTGCTATAGCAGAATGCGTTGGAACTGTTTAAAGACTTGACCTCTAATGAAGTAAAAAAAAAAAAAAAAAAAAAAAAAAAGACTCAACGACTTTCAAATAGCTTTACATTACTAGAGGATGCCGTCTCCCTATCTCCTGAGACAAATTCATTAACTGCCAAAGCAAATGCAAGTACATTTAACATCCCTGTTCCAATCTATAGGTAGAGCAAGCCTGATAAAAAGTGGACCTCTTAATGGAGTCTGACACAGGAGAGACTGTCATTTATTCTACCAGTAAAATGTTTGGTCCAAGAAATACAGTGAAAGAAATATAGATAGTGTTGACCTCTGTCAACTATTGAAGCAAATTCCCATTCTACAAGAAATCTGAATATCAGAATATCTTCAACAATACACAGATAACAGATTTAGTTGCTAGTTCGTGTAGAGAAGACAAAGATGTTGATTTGATTATATTCGTCTTTTCCTGAGAGTAGATTATGGGCATTTTGTGGAAGCTACAGTGAAGGTTTTGTGGATCTCAGTCAGTCGTGGTGGTAGTGAGAGGTCATTCTCAACATACTGTAATGTAATACCTGACAGGTTTCTGACTGATTTGTACATTATATACACAGGCTAGGTCCTATTTCTTAAAGCGGCAGGATAAACTTTTTCTGGACATTCATGCTTTGATGTATATATGTGTTTCCTCCACATGTACAATTTTCATTCGTTTCTAAATTATATAAAAGATGTTTCTCTGCAAATATGCTATCACTTATTTTTGCTTTAGCTTTTATTGCAGAAAACTGGAAATAAAACTTAGTATAAGTGGGTAGTTTGTGTTGTTGCCCTGGATGATAATTACACGAGTATTTTGTCGGGATTTGTACGTGGTGGGTCCTTGAGGTATGGCAATATGCGAACACCGAGAAGTAAGTTTAAACACTTTGATTAACAAAGGCACATTACAAAACATGCACACTCTGCACACCCACCATCACTGTGTCTGACATCCCAATTACGGTCGTATCGAAAGGCTCCATGGTGAGCTAAGAAAAGAAGCATATTCGCGCCCGAGGCCGCCCTAGTTAATACTGCGTGCTGTGGACGGCGGCCAGAGGCGTACTCCCTGCATCACACTCCGGCCGGACACACATGTACTGACCGAGCAAATTGTCAGCATTCCAGATAGGCCAGCTGGCGAGCGAGTGTTATGTACTGTGCAAATATGCGCGGAAGAAAAAAAAAAACTATCGTGGTTTTGCACAAAAACGAACTCTCAGAGTTCATATTTTCATGGGATTATTATTCAGACAACACATTGTATCACAAGAAATACATCTTCTCGCCACGAGAACTAGAAAGAGTCTATGTAATAATTGACAAAAAATTGAATGCAGATTTTATCATTCGTCAATCGCCTTCCGGCATAGCAAATTACCTCTTTTCCGGCTCTTACAGTGGCCGCGCTAATGATTATTATCACTGGTTTTAAAATTTTGTTGTAGCTTGTTGGGGCTTTTCCTTATATACCTATACAATTGCCACCACACTGTGCAGTGGCATGCAATGGAGGTGCACAGTGTTTTGTATACACTCGTACAGCTTAAATTTAAATTTTGCCAAAAGGGGTACAATTACCTTTATTTGTCGGCGTATTTTTCTTTGTATTTTGGGTTGGAGATGTCACCTTGTCTTGCTTATACATTATTTTACAGGAAACACATAACTTACATACGGAATGATAGTTCATTAAGTATTTACATGAGAGTTCTGCTAGAGCGGCTATTTGTCCTTTTGGAAACATTGCCAGTCTCTGTGCGCATGCACACGAAATATGTTTGTTGGCTGTGCAAGAGCCGTTAATGCTGCACGCATTATTTTGTACGGTCGTTCACGCTTCCACTTTCACACTGAGTGCCATACTATCCATCGAATAATTTGCTGTAGCGTGGTCTTCCATTGTTTGTGCGGTGCATGTACGTTTACTCTCCAAGAACCGATGCTGCGGCAGATAATTAACTTTTGATATGGCCCGGGAAGGATCTCCATCATATCCACATTTTCAGTGGTGTGAATACTACACATCAACACCCAATGTCAAGGTAAGTGATGCTTGTACAATAGTAGTTTGCTGATTAATACTATATCAGACATTGCGTAGTATGACATTACCATAATTGATTCATTGCACTATTGCACACGTGTTAGATACTGTTAGATACCACCGTCTATTTCGTTGTTCACTTTGGCATGAGAACTGTTTTTAGTCCTTGAGGTTTTTTTCCTTCCTGTTAGTTTTTCAAGTTCATCTTTTACATATGGCTCGATATACACATAAAATTCACATAAACATTTTGACATAACAATGCATATTACAATGGCTTACAACTAAGGCTGACATTCCACCCATTATTTGTATCAAACATAGAAAATTTTTAAATACTAAAACATTACAAAATTCCTTTTTTAATTACAGTTGCAAACGTCCTTAGACATGTCAGGATGACTCAAAATGTCTGCTGATATTAATACATTTTTAATTTTGGTAAAGTCCTGGCATCTCTCATCCCAACTCCAACGCTTATTCTTTCTCAACAGGTTAAGTAGGGCATCGCTATTCATAAATTGTAGTGATATAAATTTTGGAAAAAAGGAGGTTGGTCCTAGATATGCTTTCAATTGTTTTTTGTTCCTTGGGGATGGGCAATTACGTACGGCATTTAGTTTCTTTGGGTCTGGTACTATACCCTGTTCTGATACGAGATGTCCTAAAAATTTTACTTGTCTCCTCATGTAACTTTATTTGCCAGTAAGATTTTTTAAGGTCGAGGGTACTGAAATAATTGGCGTTAAGAAATTTTAGTAACTGTTCATCTAAATTATCTGGCTTTGTTCTTACTGGTACTAGGATTTTGTTTATGCCTCTAGCGTCTAAAACTAGTCGTAGTGATCCATCAGGTTTGCTAACTGATAGTACTGGACAGCAATATGGAGAAAATGATGGCTGTATGATTCCCCATTCGCACATTCTATTGATTTCCTGCTTAACTGATTCATGCTTTGCCCACAGTGTAAGGTAAGACATAACAAAAAATGTTTCGTGAGGATAGATATTAAGTTTATGTTCATAATCTTTGATTACTCCTGGATTCTTATTAAAAACACTTGCATATTTAAAAAGTAAGTCAGAAAGCTCTTGTCGTTGTGTAGAATCTAGAATATTTGATTCGTTCAATTTTTGCTCTACTAACGCCTGGTTAACTTCAATGTCGGTATCGTGTTTGTTATCACATTTGTTCAAAAAATACACGGTGGGATATGAATACTGTACAGTGACATGTGGTTCTGGGTTTACTGTGTCATACCTCTCCGGTGTGGTAATCAGGCTGATAGAAAATCTGTGGTCTTTCACAAAGAAATGGCACTTACCATTACCTATGTCTGTTTGAGTTTTGTAGGTTCTAAATGTGTCCATACCTATCAAGCAGTTGACAATAAGTTTGTGTACTATTAAAAAATTACACTGCACAGAGAATTGTTCAATGTGCACGGTGATAAGAGCTTGGTGTTTTACTAACTTGGTTTTGCCGCCGGTAGCGGTTTGAACTTTGCAGTTTTGTACTGGATGAGCAGGAAATTTATTCCGCCTTTTTAATTCAGCGAAAAATGCTTCAGGCATTAAATTACTCGTGGACCCTGTATCGAGTATTAACTGTGTGTCTGTGCCAAAAATTTTCACCCTGACTACTGCTTGCACCTTTTCTTCTAGTGTATTTTTCGTCGGTCCTAGTTCGTGGTGGTATAGATCATCTTTTATGTCTCCTTGCTCATCGAATCGTACAAAACATGTCTGAAAATCTGATTTACCCCCATCAATTATAAGGTCTATAGTATGGGGCTCAACTAGGACCGATTCGGGTTTTCCTGCGGTGTAGTCTGATCTACTTCTGTGCATGTAACAATTTCTGTCAGTTGTACTGTGTGATTGTTTCCCCAGTGTGTATCATTTACAGTTCGCGACATGGTTTCTCGTGTGTTCATATGGCTGTTGTGCTGGGAGCCGCCCGTGAGGCGTGCATATACTCAGACATACAGAAAACAGGCTAAACAAACGCCTTCAGAATCTGGAGGTGACTGGATACAGTCGAGTACAGTGCTATATTACGCGTCCCGATCAGTGCATTTGGGCTAGGTGTTGACGGCTGTGCTACATTTACAAGCAATTTTAGAACACAGAAGGAGAGGTTATGTCATGATCGCATGGATAGATCTGACATATCGATACAATTGCGAAAAATGACGAGGGAATAGGTATAAATTGACCGAATATACATCGAAATGCGGGGAAAATGAGGAAGTACTTGCATATCTTCTGGTTCGCGCCGAACAATTTGTACATGGGGACAAGTATGCGGCAACAGGAGGAATCCGGGAAAACGTTGACATCGAAACGAAGGAAAACAGGGAGGCAGTGAATATTTTTCCGTCGAGGCAGTATTATACTGTATGTCTGTTGAGGTACTAGTGATACACGCGAGTTGACTACCGTATTTGATGTTTTTCAGGAGGATAGAGAACCATTCACTTCTAAACTTACTTGCATCTGCGTTAAAGGATAACAGAGAGTGGACAGGTTGGTCGATTGAGACAGAGCTGTAACGAGGTACGATTTAATAGTTGACTGATTGATTCTAGTGAAGCAAAAGTTGCTGGAGGTCAATTTTTTTCCAGTGTTCTGTCCGGATGCATCAGTCGCGTGACATAGCCTGCACTCTACTCGTATATAGCAACGTGTTCTGTATGCGGTTTAAAGCACTGTCTACTCGCGATCGTTAATGGTAAACCTGTCGGTCGTCAGAGGACTTCCACCTCATGTGTGATTAAACTTGACACATTCCTCTAAACGAAATTTGATTTATGCGATCCTCACTGTCGCATCTTGCGTGTAAAATTGAGACTTCAGCGTCATAACTAAGTTAGCGATAGGAGCTTGTGAAGCACTGTAATCCTCGTGTACACATTTGTCCGACAGACGTGCGGTTTACATAGTTAGTGATGGAATGACTCGTAATTTTCACATGTCGGACGCTGCTGCTATGCGTTTATCTGTTTCCTCGTAGGATGTATCCCCCCCCGCTACTAACGATTATTTTATATAGGCTTGATGCAGACATCGTATAATTTCTGAACCTTGATTGGATGTGACCAGTGGACACTATATGTATCATGGAAGCTATATTGTGCTCGTATCACCCAGAGCAAGTGTTTTACGGGAGTAGGGGAGTAGTTTGTTTTTCGTTTTACGGTTCGATAACTTAGTTTATCGTAGAGAAACCAGGAAGAAGGATGTATGTCATGCGCTTGAAATATATTTCTCACAATGGAATATTAACAACGCTACATGCCATACGTGATTGGTCGGAAACGCATCCGATCTAACACTATAGGCCCGTTTTAAGTGCAGAACGCTGTATCCTTAGAAGTGCGGTGTGTTTATGTTCTCTCTCTTACCAGTACCTTCCAGTTGCCAAGCCTAGACTCTAGAACAATACTTTAGAGTTGATAGCTTGGTTGATTTACGTAAAAATGCGTCGAACTCCATCCGTCTGGAGCTCCATCGCGTATAAAAATGAATATTTTTTTGTTCTTCTTAACTGTCTGTTATTACATAACGGCACTTTTAAATCTGTTACTATACATCGATAAGGAGTGCTACGCTCCTTGACATGGTCGCATCTTGAGAAATCTCATGCACTTGGATGGGTTAGGACTTGGAAAGCTCAATTCATTCACGAGACGTGGAGTGTAGCGATCTTCTTCTGGTCGGTTGCAGATTAATTCGCTAACGGTGCTGCAGGGCTGGTTGGTCAATGTCAGTGTGAGGAGGATCTTTCACTCTCTAATTTTACCCTAAGACAGCGAGAATGCTCAGTGACTCCCATACGCAGGGAGATAGATCGTATATTAAAGACTAAGCTCGAGATGATAAAAATATGTGTAGCGCTGTCTGGTATACTTCGATGATTTATGTGTTCGAGAATTAACACTGAATGGACGTACTGTATAGTCATCTATCCATGTTCGCAATGATACTCGCGAAGTGGAGAGGGGATGGTTTACCTATGTACTGAAATTGGGGAAACATGCTGTCACATCATTAGTCAGTGTTGAATTCAGTGTAAAATTCTTCGCTCTATCAAGTGTGATGTTTATTATTAGAGTACATGGATGATGTCTTTTCCATTCCATCCGTGCATTGCTTACCACATAATGATTGGCTGATATGGCTTGTTTGAGTTGGGGAATAAGTTTTGGTGGATGGACAGCAACTTCTGGGGTAGATAGCACCGAAACAGTGATCGCGTACATGAGTGCAATATGAGGAATCAGTCGAAAGGGAACACAGAGTCGTCAGCTATCAGTGTGAGAGACGAGTGAATCACTTTCTGAATGTAGTTTGGTGACCTATGCCAACGCTGTAAAAGTCTTCCACTTTGCTTATGTTGTAACTGTCTTTTATTTAAAATCATCCAGTGCTATGCCATCTGCCGTAAGAACATGATTTACACCGTGCAACGTCTAGTCTGCTGCGAAACGCTGTCGATCGGAACTTCTTAATGTCAGTTTAGAACCTGGCACAGGCCTCGAAGTCGTGGCAGAAAAACGACATGTTTGACTGCACAAAAGCGTGTTAGAAAACAGTGTTTCAAACAACTAAACAGGATGAGAGGGATTTAGTATAGTCTGCGGGATACGATCATTCTCCTAGAGTATAGCTGGTAAAACTGTAAAGTGGCCTATGCAGTGCATTTAATAGGCGGCACTAGCAGCAGCAGTTTGAGGTATGAATTCGGTGAGGGACTTGGTGAACCGTTAGCAATGCTTGGAGGGCTGCATGCTGCGCTATTCTGGGGAGTACTGCGAAATCTCTTTCTCCGCGCTGGAGCCCCACCCCATCTATTCGTCGGGGAGCATTGTGAAATCTCTTTCTCCTCGCTGGACCGCACCGCAGCTATGTGTCATTGCGGCAGCATCGGTGACTAGTTGAGATCTAAATGGGATTAGCTTACATAGTTCGTAATTTTTCTCTGTTGGGGGGTAGAAATAACGACGATAGCATGTTGGGTTGACTGATTTGGAGGGGCGGAGATCTGTAGTACTTGTATGTAGTTTGGGGACGTACGACATTGCGCGCATTTCCGCCAAATGGTCAAAACACGATCCTGTTGCAAGAACTCAGATCGTTCTGTTTCTACACGGATTGCAGAAGGTGGTGGATGTGTCTTTCTCCGACTTCTGCTCATTTCAGACTTAAAATGGAGCGATCACCTGCGCGAAGCTGCAAAAATGGGCGCGGGTGCAAGATGCATAGGGAGTGGGTAAAACCAGGTTGTAATTTTACTGTAGCAGACAGGTTCGATGGTGGTGGTGGTGGTGGTTAGTGTTTAACGTCCCGTCGACAACGAGGTCATTAGAGACGGAGCGCAAGCTCGGGTTAGGGAAGGATTGGGAAGGAAATCGGCCGTGCCCTTTCAAAGGAACCATCCCGGCATTTGCCTGAAACGATTTAGGGAAATCACGGAAAACCTAAATCAGGATGGCTGGAGACGGGATTGAACCGTCGTCCTCCCGAATGCGAGTCCAGTGTGCTAACCACTGCGCCACCTCGCTCGGTGACAGGTTCGAGGAAGATGACTCGTTTCGAGATATGAGAGTACCAGAAATATGATTCACTTGTGGGTGTGATCCAGCGCAGTCTAAAGGAATTTTATATATATATATATATATATATATATATATATATATATATATATATATATATATATAATGAGTAGACACTAGTTCAACTACCAGAGATTAATGCGTAGAGCGTTTGCTGAACAAAAGAAGCTTTACGCTCTTCGTTTATTAGTTTTATAATAAGTTACCTTTCGCTGTTATCCTGTCCTAGTCTTAAGACGTGCTGTGCCATTTATTACTGATAAAATTCGGTTAAATAATGATAGCGATTTTGAAGCAGAGCGATTTCGTCTTTTGTGATAGCATGGGTCCCAGCTCCTGAAATTATAGAAAATTATTCCTATTATTTTAATTTTATGCAGGGAATTTAGATGGAGGCGACGATCTTCACGGCTCGACAATAGAGATGGCCGCTACCATCAATTTCAATATTTTTGCCGCGACATACAGAACCTGCAGTTTTTCTTTTCATTTAATTTCGAAGTCCACGCGTTTACGTTCTAAGATGAATAAATGCATTTAACTGTAATTCCTTTTATCCAGGCCATGGGGGATGACCGCACTCAAAATGTACGTGCCTCTATCCCGTTCGTATGTTCGCATACATTTGAGTGTGTACAAGCGTAACTATACGTTGGACTCATTTCCTACACAGTAATAACGCTTTTTTTTTTTTTTGACCACTCATTCGCGAATGTACGTGCCCTCTTATTTGATGTAGTCAGTCGGTCATATTCTTTAATAACGTTATTTGTAATATTCAGTGGCTTAGTTTCCACAGTTGATCTTTGCCTGTGTCGCAACAGCGCTTCACGCGAAATATTTACGTGACATCCACAATAACTTTTATTTCAGAATTTCGACGACCGACTGAATAAAGATTTTTCTAACACAGCAGCAAAACATAATAATATAAGAGGACGCGTTACAAATGGCGTCCGAGTGCCATGACGTTTGTTAATTTTCAGAAAAATTAAGTACAAATTTTAAGTGGAAAAATTTAAGTAATTTTTCCCATCCATTATTGCGACTATAACCAACTGTTTCTGTTACATATTACGCTAACTGCGTATAAGATCACCAAATTTACTAATGAAATCAGCCCATAAAATTCATATATATCCATAAACTAAAAATCTTGAAAAAAAGGAGGAACTTCTGGAACATCAAATTTTAAACCGATTACTAAGAAAACGACCGGCAAAAGAAAATACATAGGTAAGAGCAACAGTACTGCTACGCTTTTAGTTGACCGTAAATGTGGGACTGAATAGCATTTTTCCGACACCCAAAGCGTAGCTAGCACGCATTTTTTTCAAAATTTCAATTTTTTTAGTTGATTTGTAGATTGCTGTTAGTAAAATATACGTGAATGCGTCACAAGATGGCGGATCATTTTCATTGATTGCGCGCGTAAAAGCGATTTATCAGTCTACTGTTATACCAGAGACATATTTTACTACATTGAATTACGCGAAAGAGCGCGACGTCATCTGTGATTAGTTTACGTGTAGTACGAGCCGCAATAGTAGTGAAGCTCGGCTGCACGCTGGTTTACGATTACATACAGCTATGGTGAAATTAAGATAACAAACCAAGACGATGGATAAGTCATCAGATGAGGAATCAGTTGCTCAACCTATACCTGACACAGAGATAGAAAACATTGCAGATACAGATACTGCAATCGCAGCGACTAGTGGTACTCAGTCGCAAGCGGCAGACGAAAGTATGTCAGCTCTAGAAGCTGTTCCGGATTTCGCAGATGTACCAGCATTATGTAGATGTTAAGAATAATAACAACACAGATAGGGAATGTAACAGTCCAAATAAATACACAGATAGAAAATGTCACATCACAGATAGGGAATGTAACAGTCCAAATGAATGCACAGGCCGAAAATGTCACAATGCAGACGGAAATTGTCACAGCACAGATAGGGAATATAACAGTCCAAATGAATGCACAGATAGAAAATGTGACAGCACAGATAGGGAATGTAACAGACCAAATGAAGAAGTAGACAGTGATGTAAAAACCCTTACGGAAATGCACAATAACCTGACGACACAACTAAGAGAGGTAGCGGATCAGGTAATAGAAGTGGTGTGTGAAAATCTAAACTGTATGAATCGGGACAATCATAATTTGAAAACCACAGTTAAGGATGTGCCAAATCAGATAAGTAAGTTAACTGAAAATTTCAATGCCATGAGTGTACAGCAAACCGAGCTCAATAAAACATGCAGGAAGTTGTAAATCAAATTGAGGACTTGACAAAACAGCAGAAAGAGTAATTCGAGGACTTTTTAGAAGAAAAAGACACACACATAAACCGTATTCTAGAAACAGAGCTACAAAATGCAATAAGTAACACAATGGAGCAAGTATACACTACACAAAACACATCTGTAGTTAAACTGCAAACTGACATAGGCCAGATACAGAAAACTTTGACACAGGACTTACCAGGTTGGCAGAATCAAATAGTCGAGCAACTAAACAGGAAACTTGGTACAATGAAAGAACGAAACCAACATGCAGCAGAAGAACTTGACAATATACCCACAGGTAAGAGCGATAGTGCGGTCACTGAATATCCTACCCCAAATGTACATGTGTATTCACCAAACGATGAGGTGTACGGTAACCAACGACACCGTGACGAAAGAAGGGAACAGCACATAGCTGAACCCACTTTGTCATCAGTTTTGTTAGAAGAGAGTCTTGTAAAATACCATCAATTTCAAGCGTTTATCCAGGAAAAAAAAATCCGTGCATCCGGTAATTTTTATTGTAATTCAAAAGTGTATTGCCTAAAACGTGATCGGAACAGCAAAAGATACAATATGTTTCGGGTTATATCCAAGGCGATGGAGCGTTACGGGCGATGGAAATGTCAGAAACTTGTCAGACATTAGAACAGTTTGAAAACTCGTTTCTTTCAAAGTATTGGTCACATGGCGTGCAAGAGAGATTAAGAAAAGTCTTATTCAACCCTGAATAATATAATCCAAAATTTGTATTACTCCAAAAGTACTTTGAGAAATATTTAAATAAAACAAGATTCTGGAATGAACCAGTGACACACGCGGACGTCCTACGCAATCTGAAAGCTAAACTACCGCTAAATATTCGGGAAAAGCTAGTACAAGTACCCGAAAGCATTTTGGAGTATTTTCTATCTGTCTTGAACTCTATTGACTTAATTGATGAAGACTCAAGACAAAGCCACACCAGTCAAAATAATTTCCGTAGCAGCGGTGGCAACCAGCTTCCGCAGCGCCAGCCGCAGTACGGAGTCAACAATGTAGCGTGCGCGGCTGAGTCACGAACGGCTTTTGTCAATTCCGCCGCTGCAGCGCATATGCCAAGCCCGGGGAGGCAATTTCAATAACAACTAGAATCAAAATTTTAATCCAGGATTTAAAAGAAAAAGAAAAAATGTGGACAGAAACTACTCTGGCTATTCCGGTAACTGGAAGTGAAACTGGAATAGGAACGATAACGGAAATCAGTGGGGTAACGCTCACAGTAGGTAATTTTCAGCCTCAATTTAACAACAAAACGGCTAACCCACGAAATGTGCAATGGCAGTACCCGATTAGCAATCAACGCTATCAGTCCCAAGCTCAAAATAACATTATGCCTGTAAACTCAGGGCAAAATCATGATCGCAAAGTGCTATGGAGTAACAACACGTCGGGGTGAATATTATAGAAATTACAAACGAAACACTTATAAAGGGTAATAATGGGGTGTTAAACGAAACATGGCCTCATTATGCTCCCCAATGTTGGCCATGAATAGTCGTGGGGGCGATCCATGCTACCATGGTAATAACTTGCTAAGATATCAAGATGAAACGTACATGCGTGATTTGTTAACCAATGAGGGAGAACCACAGTTGTATGAAGAGGATGGTATAGTGCAAGCTAGCATACAGGCTGTAGTAGGAAACATACCCAGTCATATCCTTGTAGACACTGGTGCAAAAATTAGTGTTATGTCGAAGGCATTGTTTAAAGAGATTGACAGCCACAAAGCTTTACCGACCTATCCAGTGCAGAACTGCAGGATATTAGGAGCCATAGGTGGAAAATCTAAATTAATTAAGGTACAAACCATGGTAGAAATACAAATTGAAGATATTGTTTTTCAGACAATTTTTCTAGTAGTGGAAGGACTGGCGGAACGGTGTATTTTTGGCATGGCTTTCGTAAGGGAAAAATGTGCAAAAATTGACCTAAAAACTGGGAAGTGTTATCTGTTTATAAATGGGAAGAACTGTACTGTAGATGTGATATAAGTCAAGAGTAGCAACGCCAAGCCTTGTCAAGCTATACATATCCCAATTTTAAAAGTCAACACCTTTCGACGCCATGACTCGAACGAAATGTGGTGTCAGCAAGTAGAGCAGCACGAATTTGAGGATAAAATATCAGAATGCACAGGAAACTCTCAGCGACAAAAGGACGACCTCAGAAGTGTATTGTTACGTTATGTACGCGTGTTCGACAAGAAACCTGAAGTTATTAGAATATCGCGTGGATGTCCGGCCCCACAACACGTTCTGCAAAAACGCTTATTCCATACCTTGGTCACAAAGAGAGGCAGTGGCTGACTAAAGATTTTTCTAACAATAACAATAGCAAAACAAAATAATATAAGAGGACCATTACAGCAGGTATGTACTTGATTCGAAAGACCTGATTCCAAATAATGGACATCATTTCTAGTGGATAGCGTAAGACTAGAGATCTGAGAAAATAGTGTACATTTTTCTTCTTACTGTCTCAATCAGCACATCATCTACTACTACTGTTTGTGTTCCTTCTCAATGAGTCATCGCCTATAACTCAGTGGATATATCGCAGAACCTCTGATATGGTATCGAGACAGAAAGCGATACAAATACTATAGAATTATCTAGCTTGGGTGGTGTGAGGGAGTCGCAAATACAGCTTACATACCGGTACCACATTCCTTAGCCGAATCACTTTCAAAATGCGGTAATTTTAACACGAGGTTACATCGTGGGCTGATAATACACATTCCTACGACCACCGTAATGGTATTTGTCCTGAAAAAACCACCTCATTCAGAGGTAATGTCCTAGCTCAATTCTTAAAGCAGGTCTAGCTTTTAACATGGATACTTGTGTGCACTTGTAGAACCAAGATCGTTTGTGACAGTAACATGCAGCAGTTGCTGCGATCTGGTTTTTCTTTAACATCTGCCCGATTACGTCACTCTTTCTAAGACATAGCGGTCGCACTTGCAAGAAAACATAAGAGAGATGCCCACCCGTCGTTGATTTTCGGTCAGTATTATTTGGTATCGTAGGCAATCAGTTATTGACGAAGTATTATAGTAGTAGTGGTGGGTGCGTGAAATGTTCACATTTGAGCATCAGGGTGTTTGTGGAACGGAAATGACTATGTCCAGTCGTAAGGAGGGTATGGATTTGACGTGGAGTACTGTGATAGCAAGGAGAAGAGTATGGCAAGTAGTAAGGAAGGTAGAGATATTTTCATTTCCAGAGCTACAGCCTTCAGCAGGGTGTATTTCTGATACTTCGATCATTGTCAAATGCCATTCGATTGAGCCTGTGATCGTAAAATTTAGTTGTAAGTAAAATGATGAAAGATATATGTGAACGGTTTTCCAGAATGATTCCATGTATGCATGGTCTGTGGTGATAATGACTCACGTTTCCTGTTAACAGTAGCAGCCGTCCGAGTGCAGAGGCCTGTTGGAGTGTACGAATATATCTGAGATAACTTTGCACTCGTCTAGACGAACGAAAAGCGAAGTAATACTTAGTATGTAGTGGGCGGATTTCGTGATCAAGTGGAAATTTGAGAAGATTGTGTATGGAGCTGCGTTTGGACTGGACTGTTATTCGCTCCCATGTAAATTGTTCGGTTGACTGCTTCTGCACATTTCGTGCCTTTATTTAGTTGAGAGAAGATCGATTATGGTGTGTGGAAGACACGTTTGCCTGTTCTCTGGACATATGAAAGACCTAAGCTGGCTTGTAAATTATAGGGGTGATTTGGAATGTGTTATATAAGAGACATCGGTATTCGTGAGTGGAAATAACAGTTTCCTCTATTTGTTTCTAGTTACTCAGTGGTTTACAGCACGCTGCACCTCGATAAAGTTTGGGGTTTGTAGAGAAATAATTTCCAGTCAATATCTTGGGAATTATGTTGCGCTAGCGATCGGTAGAATGCTGCCTAGTGCTTGATATCGAGAAGTACCGCAAAAATGGTACAATATTATGACGAACGATGCGGAAATAGGTGTGTTCTTGTAATCCCTGAGTCTGTAGATGTGCATAGAAAAGTGAGCAAGCATGGAAGCAGGTTCGAAGCAGAAATATTAACGTATTTGTGTCGAGGGTGGGTTTGTATAGAAATAATTCCCAGTCTATATCTCTGGAATTATATTGCGTGAGCAATCGGCAAGATGCTGCCTAGTGCTTGATATCGAGAAGTACCGCGAAAATGGTATAAAACTATGGTGAATGATGCGAAAATACGTGTATTCTTGTAATCTCCGAGTTTGGAGATATCTGTAAAAAGCGAGCAGGTTCGGACGAGAAAGAGCAACGTGATTGTGCGGAGGGGAAATGATCTCGAATTTGCAGAACAGTTCTGGAAGCGACTTTGGTCCACTGAGGGTGCTCTGGTCATGTGTTGGTGGTGGATGACTTGTGATCGTCGGCTGCAGGAAAATATCTAGTGCTGTGAGATGTATATATAGTGCTGTCCGTCTTCGCAGTATATGTGCAAATGATGTAAAAGAGATGATTTTTTTTGGTTCAGGATACGAATTATATGTTTACTACATCGTCATGGTATGTGGTGAAATATTGCTGGGTTGGAGATTGGTTTCTCGCACTAATATTCAAGCTCCTGTCCTTGGTGAGATAGCAGTGTAAATGAGTAGGAGTCTTTCTGTATTTGACATTATGTAGGGTATTCGGTGATTTATTGATGGGTCAGAGGTTGGTTTCATGTTCTAATATTCGTGCTCCTGTCCTCGTTGGGAGAGCAGTGTGAGTGAGTAAGAGTCTTTCTGTATTTGACGATATGTATGGTAGTTTGTAAGATTTAATTGCCAGTGCAATATGGCGATCTGTGTAAAATAACTGTTGAAACTCTCGTCTGCAGAAAGGAAAAAAGCTGATGGTGCTTCGATACAGGTGACATCAGTAATTCGGTGGGTAAATTCGATAAGAGCCAGTCATAATGCATTGACGTCCTTTGTGCTGGGATACAGGAGCCTCTACATAGCGAAGGTGACGTTTGTGTGTGTTGAAAGAAGGACGGGTAACACGTGATGGAGGGGGTTCCTCGTTAGGTCTGCAAGCCGCAAGGGAGACTGCATTCGACGTTATTCTGCGCTATTTTCGTAAACAGGCTCTGCTAGGGCAAGAATTTCCAAGCATACAACCTGAGACATCAAAAAAGCGAGTGTTAACTATTTCTGAGACACTACACAATTTCCGTGAGGTCAGTTCCATTCTTATTTTTAAATAGTCATGTGACATCAGTATCAGGTTGAGAACATTGTCAGATGCGCTTGCGACGATCGCCCCCCGTCTGTGCTTAGCCAGTGATCAATTTCCAAACAAGGAGAATGTTTTTATGATTAAGGGTGTTTTCGCAAGCATGCACGTGTGCACGGGTAACCTTGGAGCATCTGCGCTTTGAAAATAGGTCCTCGCTCCCGTACGATCGCAGCATCAACGGTGCCTAGGTGATCACGTATTTGGAGAGGAATTTCTCATGTATCTCAAGTATGATGGGAACTCCACCGCCTAATGCACGCAAGACCCGAACGGACGTCTGTGTGTGGTTTGACAGTTGACGGTGGGGTGGCCCATGGACGCCAGAGCGATGCTGTGGCGGCCGCGGCCGGGGTGGAGTCAGGGCCGGGGGCGGTGGCGCCCATGTGTTCTGTTTGAATTACAGGCAGATTTCTATTGCATGATATGTGATGTTGATATGCACGTCACACACACACACACACACACACACACACACACACACACACACACACACACACACGTGACAAGTGGTGGAACAGCATGATCAGTGATGTCCGTATCCGCATGTCAGAGGTGTGCCATTAAAATGGCTGTAGAGAGAGAAAGTGGTCGAACAGATGAGAGGGATGATAGTGCCCTCTGGTGCAGGTACTGTGTACTAGCTCAGTTGGGGTCTGGACCTCATGGGGAACACACTGGATGGAAGTAGTGGCTCAAATTGTTTAAATAAGGACTGGTGCATGATTTCGACAGTTCCTGATTAGCAGGTATGTTTTCAGAGTCTTTTTGTGATTCACATGTCTGTAGGCTGTGTGAGATGGCCCTAAGCTTTCCCACCATAGAGGTTAACTAGTTGATCAATTTAATAAAGTAGTCAATGTGACCTATCTTACTGCCATTTTCTTAGGTTAGTAGAGGTTGCATTGTCCTGATGGAATTTGAACTTCACTCCAGAGGGGCGTGGCAGGGGGGCATGGCACTTTACCACTAGAGAGGTTAATTAATTGATCAATTTAATTAAGTAGTCAATCAAATTGATAAGAGTGAGAGGGGGACAATCCAGTAACTCAGACCTGAAAGTGTGCGTGTAGCAGTGAGGGATGAGGGGGTTGGGGGAGGGGGCGGGGGGAACAATAGGTTAAGGGCCTGTCAATCAAAAGGAAATAGGGGTGACATGGAAAAGCACTTAACAGAACAATAGGACTGCCTCTGAGTGCATACCTGCCCCTGATGTAGGCAACCCACACAAACAAAATGCGCCAGCATCCCCTTCCTGAGGGGGGAGGGCAGTGGGAGAGGGTGGGGGACAATAGGTTAAGTGCAGCAACATGGAAAACAACTTATCAGAACAATAGGTTAAGTACCTGTCCATCAAATGGCTGACATGGAAAAGCACTTAACAGGTTTGCCCCTGTGTGCATACCTGCCCCTGATGTAGACAGCCCGCACTGACAAAATTCGCCAGAAATGGCCTTGTTCCAATACTGATAGTTAACTTTACTTTGGGCAAAATGACATTTATCTATTGATAAAGACAGGTTTGCGTTTCTTATATGCTCAAAAACAGCTTGTAGTCTCTCAGTATGCTGCTTCATGTTTTCACAAAAAATTATTACATCATCAAGGGAAACAAGCGCTTGTGTTGGGGTGAGCCCTCCTAAAACTCAACCATCAGGCATAGAAATGTAGCTGGAGCATTTCGAAGTCGAAATGGCATAAAAAAGATACTTGTATACTCCTGCTGCTGTTACAAATGAAGTTTTTGCTTGATCATCTGGATGCACTCTTAGCTGGTGATAACCACTTGTTAAATCACATACTGAAAAAATTCTACATCTGCCCAAGTAATCCAAGGTTTCCACTAAATTTGGTAAGGGGTAAATGTCGAGTGTGGTCACAGCATTCAAAGATCGGTAATCAACACAAAAACGGAACTGTGGTTCTCCAGAAATTGATTTCTTCTTTACAATTACAACAGGTGAACATCACTATGGGTCTGAAAGATCTCTTGGCTTTATAATTCCGGCTTCTAATTCTTCTTTAACCATGTCTTCTACCAAACTCTCTTTGACTGAATGGTATTCGGTAAGGTTTCTGTGTATTAGGGCTGCATTCCCTGTATGATATGATGCTGAACTAAATGAGTGACAGGTAAATTTTCACGTGCTCGGAATAAATCTGCGTAATCCAACAAAACATGTGCTAAAATCTTCTGTTCATCAGCTGTCAAATGTTCTATTGTCTTCCAAATTTTGCGCTTCAGTTCATTATTAACTCTGTCTCCTCGCTGTAATTTTGCGGTACTGTTACAAAAATCTGTGTTTATAACTGCAGCATTTGTTACCTCATCTGGAATGTGTATTACGTCACCGTTACTTACGCTCGACACTTCAGCAACTTTCGTTCCTCGTGGCAAAACAACATCCTCGCTGCTCATGTTCGTTATTGTAATCGGGACTTTTGCGACATTCTGTCCCACCATTGTAGTGACACCTACACTTCTAGCAACATAACAATGCATTGTATCCAATAACTCACTTTTCTCAGATCGCTCAATTAATAACAAAGTTCCTTCCTTGCATCGGGGTGACTTAACTTCAACATAGATTGTCTTCCCTGCTCCATTGGGAATTTGCTGAGGCTGATCAATTTGAACACCGACTCGGACAGTTTGAACTGATGCATCGTTTGGGAGCTCCAATCCCACGACGTCAGTATTGCTGCTCCTTTGAGTACGATCTGAAGAACGATTTCCTAGGTTGTAGTTGCTACGGCCTAGTCTGATCTTTCTGCGACAAATATTTCTGCCTCGTTAGTGGACAAGAAATCAAATCTAAGTACACAGTCGAAACACGTTATTTACACCTTCATCGTGGCCTTGGCCAAGAATTAATTCTAGAAAAATTTTACGTCAACTTCTTTATAGTTACGTAGCTTTCCTCCGTTTAACCCTCGCACTTTTAATAGCGGCGGTTTCAATTTATCCCGTTTATCTATGCAACACCACATTAATGAGGTCTGTGCTCCTGTGTGCAATAAGTAGTTTGATGTTTTTCCCACGATATACAGCACCTATCACGAAGTCATTTTCGGTATGATTTTCGCTGGAACTAACAGGAATCACTGTCTCTGGCAAGGGGCGGACAGAGTGGTGACCCGTACGTCCCCACACTGGCAGACTGTCTGTTGTTCGCATTACCTTTCTTCTTGTTGCGACAATCTCTCGAAACATGACCCTACATCCCGCATTGATAGCAGATTCGATTCTCTTTACAACCCTTACGCTTGTGACCCAGCTTGTTGCTTGTGTAGCATTGTACTGTTGTGTTGAAAACTCTGCGTTCTTGTTTCTGCATCTCATTCGGTCGTCTTAGTGCTTCAACGAAACCAACAGCTGATTCTATTGCTTCCTGAAACGTTTTAAATCGCACCAATCGAACAGCTTTGCTTACTTCCTCTCCATGCAACCCATGAATGAATGTGTCCAAGGCTCTCTGGTCGGCTTCGAACAACTGAATGCGCTTTTCATTTTCATCTTCTACAAACTCGTACATTTGAGCGTCGAAGTTTCGAATTCTGTTGGCAAACTGCTCGATAGATTCGTCTCGTTCTGTTAGCAAACTGTAAAGCTGCTTTCTGTAAAATCATATCTGATAGCGTTTTTACGTTTAAATCTCTGAACAACAGTCGTTCTAAACTCATTGTAATCTTCTGTTTTGACGCAAGTAGGCTCCGCACTAATGAAATCTTGTGCTACTCCCTGAATTCTTAATTTGGCAACCACTAGCTTATCGGAATCTGTCCATGATCCAAACAGGGCGGCACCTTCAATTTTACGAAAAAACACCTTCACATCATCTTCGGGTTTCCCGCTGAACACTGGTACTGATGGCAATAATGAAAAATTCTTTATAGTAGTTGTACCTGTACTGCATGAACTATCACTTGACAAGCCTTTCGGAATGTTATGCACGCTTCTTTCTGCTTTTAACTGCCAAATCTCTTCTTGCAGTTTATTAATAAGAGTTTGTAGATCGACAACGTTACTCTGACTGGATTACGACATTTCGTCCAATTTAATACCAATGAGTATCTCAAATGTAAAATAAAAATCCATCACTGCCTTTCGTATTCCAGCCAAACTGGAGTAGACCAACCTGAATTCCAGTGTTGGATGTCCCCGCATAGTCAGATGTTCATGCTGCTGCTGCTCGAAGTTCACGTTGTGCTGCACCTCTTCAGGACTGTAGATTTTCCATAATTATCCCCATGCTGACACCACTTCTATAAGGGGGGGTTGTTTGTGCTGTTGCCCCAGATGATGATTACACGAGTATTTTGTCAGATTTTGTAAGCGGTGGGTGCTTGAGGTACGGCAATACGCGAACACCGAGAAGTGTTTCATTAACAAAGGCGGATTATAAAACACGCACGCTATGCGCACCCACCATCATTGTGTCTGACATCCTAATTACGGTCGTATCGAAAGGCCCCATAGTGAGCTAAGAAAAGAGACATATTTGTGCCTGAGGCCGTGCTAGTTAATACTGTGTGCTGTGGACGGTGGCCAGAGGCATACTCCCTGCATCGCATTCTGGCCAGACATACGTGTACTGATGAAGCAAATTGTCAGCATTCCAGATAGGCCTGCTGGTGAGCGCGTGTTACGTAACGTACGGCTGCATGCAACCCGCAGACCTTTACATTAGCAACATTTTTGACAAAATTATATGAGAATACTAAAAAAATACACCGAGATGGGGTGAAATTGGTTTCAAGGGGGTGTGATTGATAACCACCACCCATCAACATATTTTAATCCATAGAGCCAATACTAGTGCCTATGAAAAAATTATCTTTTACTGTTGGTAGCACTGAAAATCCATCTTGAAATAATTTTAGTGGAAACTGCTGTTGTTGATTGTTCGCATGTGAGACGCATTTTGTTGAAGGTGTTGAAAAGATAGCTTTTTGTGAAAGCTCTAAACTTTCAACTTTCCAGCTGAAACTAAGGTTAGTACCAGTATTCAAGCTTTATTGAATGACTCTATAATATATTAGCCATAAATTTACAAAGTATCCAGATCTCTAGTGTAACACTGTTTAGTACAAATTGTATAATTCTGGGTGAGATTGACACTGTTTAATTATATTTAAATCCATCCTACATATCATAGTTTTACAAAACAGGTAAAAGTAATGTTAGATACTATTGAGTTATCCTATTCCATTGTGCTACTTTGATTTCAGTGTTCAGGCCAAGATGGGACGAGATTACAAGAAAAAGGCTGATGGAGGAATATACAGAAATTATACTGAAGATAAATTCAATTAGTCTCTGTCACAAGTAGTAGGGGATAAAATGTCACTAAACAGGGAATATAAAGAATTCGGTATTCCTTTTGGGACAGTACATAGTAATAAATAGTTATGGTAGAGTGATTGCAGGAATGCTTAGCTACCAGCAAGATGAAAATATCACCAGCACTGTGAAACATGGTGCTGGTTTATAGGAAATCTTGAAGGACTACGAAAACAAAAATTGTGTGTTTCGAAATCAATGTCTTGTAGATTAAATTAGATTAGATTAATATTAGTTCCATGGATCATGAATATGATATTTCGTAATGATGTGGGACGAGTCAAATTTTCCAATACATGACATAATTAAGTTAATTTAACAACATAATGAAGTTAATATAACAACTTCTTTGTTTTTTGTTTTTTTTTAAATTTTTTATAATTTTTCTTTTTTTTTCTTTTTTTTCTTAACTTATATCTAAACATTTCTCTATGGAGTAGAAATTCTTTTAATTTCTTCTTAAATACTTGTTGGTTATCTGTCCGACTTTTGATACTATTTGGTAAGTGACCAAAGACTTTAGTGGCAGTATAATTCACCCCTTTCTGTGCCAAAGTTAGATTTAATCTTGAATAGTGAAGGTCATCCTTTCTCCTAGTATTGTAGTTATGCACACTGCTATTACTTTTGAATTGGGTTTGGTTGTTAATAACAAATTTCAGAAGAGAGTATATATACTGAGAAGCTACTGTGAATAACACTAGATCCATAAATAAATGTCTGCAGGATGATCTTGGGTGGACTCCAGCTATTATTCTGATTACACGCTTTTGTACAATAAATACTTTATTCCTCAGTGATGAATTACCGCAAAATATGATGCCATATGCAAGCAATGAGTGAAAATAGGCGTAGTAAACTAATTTACTAAGATGTTTATCACCAAAATTTGCAATGACCCTTATTGCATAAGTAGCTGAACTCAAACCTTTCAGCAGATCATTGATGTGTTTCTTCCAATTTAATCTCTCATCAATGGACACACCTAAAAATTTTGAATATTCTACCTTAGTTATATGCTTCTGATTAAGGTCTATATTTATTAATGGCGTCATACCATTTACTGTACAGAAGTGTAAGTACTGTGTCTTATCAAAATTCAGTGAGAGTCCATTTACAAAGAACCACTTAGTAATTCTCTGAAAGACATTATTGACAATTTCATCAGTTAATTCTTGTTTGTCAGGTGTGATTACTATACTTGTATCATCAGCAAAGAGAACTAACTTTGCCTCTTCATGAATATAGAATGGCAAGTCATTAATATATATTAAGAACAACAAAGGACCCAAGACCGACCCTTGTGGAACCCCATTCTCCATAATTCCCCAGTTTGAGGAATGTGCTGATCTTTGCATGTTATGAGAACTGCTTATTTCAACTTTCTGCCTCTTCCAGATTAGGTACGAATTAAACCATTTGTGCACTGTCCCACTCATGCCACAATACTTGAGCTTGTCTAGCAGAATTTCATGATTTACACAATCAAAAGCCTTTGAGAGATCACAAAAAATCCCAATGGGTGGTGTTCGGTTATTCAGATCATTCAAAATTTGATTGGTGAAAGCATATATGGCATTTTCTGTTGAAAAACCTTTCTGGAAACCAAACCGACATTTTGTTAGTACTTCATTTTTACAGATATGTGAAGCTACTCTTGAATACAATACTTTCTCAAAATTTTTGGATAAAGTTGTTAGAAGGGAGATTGGACAGTAATTGTTGACACCAGATCTATCCCCTTTTTTATGCAAAGGTATAACAATAGCATATTTCAATCTATCAGGGAAAATGCCCTGTTCCAGAGAGCAATTACACAGGTGGCTGAGAATCTTACTTATCTGTTGAGAACAAGCTTTTAGTATTTTGCTGGAAATGCCATCAATTCCATGTGAGTTTTTACTTTTAAGCAAGTTTATTATTTTCCTTCTTTCAGAGGGAGAAGTGGGCCAGATTTCAATTGTATCAAATTGCATAGGTATGGCCTCTTCCATTAACTGCCTAGCATCTTCTAATGAACACCTGGATCCTACTATATCCACAACATTTAGAAAATGATTATTAAAATATTTTCAACTTCTGACTTTTTGTTCGTAAAGTTTTCATTCAATTTGATGGTAATACTATCTTCCTGTGCTCTTGGTAGACCTGTTTCTCTTTTAATAATATTCCAAATTGTTTTAATTTTATTATCAGAGTTGCTGATTTCAGACATGATACACATACTTCTGGATTTTTTAATAACTTTTCTTAATATAGCACAGTAGTTTTTATAATGTTTGATAGTTTCTGGGTCACTACTCTTTCTTGCTATCAGATACATTTCCCTTTTCCGGTTACAAGATATTTTTGTACCCTTAGTAAGCCGTGGTTTGTTACATGGTTTCTTATGAGTATATTTAACTATTTTCTTGGGGAAGCAGTTTTAAAATGCATTTACAAAAGTGTCATGAAATAAATTATATTTTAAATTGGCATCAGGTTCACGGTACACCTCATTCCAGTCTAACTGTTGTAGGCTTTCCCTGAAATTTGCAATTGTTAAATCGTTGACTGAATGTACTACTTTGGAGGACTGTTTAGTACTGCTGAATGGAGCTATGTCATATATTGTAACTAGCTGTGCACCATGATCAGAAAGACCATTCTCGCCAGGCTGAGCATTTATCTGGTTAAACTTATCTTGGTCTATAAAGAAGTTATCTATCAGTGAGCTGCTATCCTTTACCAAAAAAAAATGGTTCAAATGGCTCTGAGCACTATGGGTCTTAACAGCTGTGGTCATCAGTCCCCTAGAACTTACAACTACTTAAACCTAACTAACCTAAGGACATCACACACATCCATGCCCGAGGCAGGATTCGAACCTGCGACCGTAGCAGTCGCACGGTTCCGGACTGCACGCCTAGAACCGCGAGACTACCGCGGCCGGCTATCCTTTACCACTGTAGTAGGAAAATCAGTAATGGGTGTCAAATTGAAAGAACCGAGTAATACTTCAAGGTCATTTTTCCTATTACCCTCTTTCAGAGAGTCTACATTGAACTCCCCACAAATAATAAGTTGCTTCTCCCGTCTGACAGATAGCACAACAAGGAGTCCAAATTTTTCAGAAATAGATGAAAATTTCCCAATGGGTACCTATATACAGTTACAATTATAAATGTGCCTTTATTTAATTTAAGCTCACAGGTACATGTTTCTATATGTTTCTCTACACAAAAATGTTTTTGTTTCTATACTTTTTGCACAATGATAACTTTTGACGTATATGGCAACTCCTCCTTTCTACAAATTTTCTCTGATTACATGCGCAGAGAGCTTATATCCACTTATGTTTACCTTATCCATGTCAGTAACAATGTGATGCTCAGACAGGCATAGTATACCTGTTTCATCCTCAGCTTCTAAATCTTCTAAACAAACCAGAAGCTCATCTATTTTATTCTTTAAACTCCTAATATTTTGATGAAATATACTTACATTATTTTTAATTATACTTTTATGAGAACCTTTCCATATTCTAACATTTGCAGTACTCTCCTGTCTGAGTTTCTCATAGTGCTTAGGTCTAGTTCCTATACCAGTGGTCACATGGTGTTCAGAGAGGCAGATTATGTCAACTGGGTGGGTGACTTTAATTCATCAATGCAATTACCTACGACTGAGATACAACTTGGTGGAGATAAAATTTCTGGTGATTGGTGAAAATTTATAATTGACAGCTGTGATTGGTGATCCAATGTGCTAGAATTGTGCTGTTCAATTTCTTTCCTACACTGAAGATTTGTTTCAATCCTGACCTCTCGTAGAACTTGACATCTTTCTGTCTTACCTATCCTAAAAAAGGTGCTGCTCCAACACCTGTAACCACCAGTATTTTACCATTCATTGTGACACTATGCGGCGCCAATGATGTGTACAAGAACAAAATCAAAACTGCAACCACTGTTCTAAGAGAAACATTAACTAAAATGGACCATCAAAAGGTAATTGGGTAGGCCTACCACATAGGCATGACCTTATGGAATCCTCTATTGTAAACAAAGAGATCCAAAAGGCCAACATGGCTTACAGGCAGATCTGCCAGTCCAATCCAAATGATTCTTTCCTCAGCATAAATGATCTGGAAAGAAAGAATTTCACAGCACATGACATGCATTTGAATAAAAGGCAAAACATTACTCAGCCAGATAATTAAATTGTTTCTAGAAAGTGTTAATCATATAAATGAGAGCTGTAAAACTACTGCACTGCCATCAGAAGAAAAAGCATGCAAAGAACCATCCACAGCTAAGACAATTGTAGGCCTGCAAAATCTTTATGTACCAGATAATCCAGAAGACATGGAACCTGTCACTACATGCCCAACTGCACCCACAGGAACAACAACAACAGTAGTAGAAATAGAAGCACCAACAACAGAAGAAGAGGAAACAACTGCATGCCCACCTGTACTCACAACAACAACAACAGCAGCAGCAGTAGGAGACACAGAAGTACCATCAACAGAAGAAGAGGAAACAGCTGCAGGTGAAATGTGTAGTGTAACAAGCAGGTGAAAAATAGTGCCTTCATCCCACTTGAAAGATTTTTTAACATCAGGCACAAAGAGGAGGAAACCACCACGATAAGTACAACCAAATTTTTAACTGGTTTTCACCAAAATATACAGTCCGTAAAGCATAAAGTTCAACTAGAAATAGAGCTGCAAAAACTAGACAGTACCATTGTGTGTATTACTGAACATTGGTGTAAGAAAAATGAAATTATATATTTTGCATTAACATCTTATGACTTGGCCTGTTCCTGTAATAGAATTTCCATGAAACGTGGGGGTTCATGTATTTATGTGTAAAAAGGCATAACATTTGAAATTGGAAAAGATCTTATAGCATTAAGTGATGACAAACATTTTGAACTATCTGCAGTTGAAATAACAGAAGACAGCTTCTCAAAAAAATTAATTGTATTTTGTATATGTAGATTCCCCAGCGGTAATATGGACATTTTTTTCTTCTCAAAACTCAATCAGAGCTTAGAAAAGGTAACTTGTCCAAAAATGAACATTCTCGTATGTGGGGATTTAAAACATCAACACAATGACATCAGATGATCTTAGTAGTACCTACTTGAACATTCTCTGCAGATGGCATAACATCACTCATTAACTGTCCAACTAGAGTGACCAAACAATCTTCCTCAATAATAGACCATGTAGCAACAGACATAGAAAGAAAGCACTGCCACTTACTTGTTCAAAATCTAGGCCTATCAGATCATCTCTGTCAGATATTAAAAGCAAATATTTGTCTAGAAAAGCCTGCTAAATTGAATGCATGCAAGAGGGTCTTCCCAGAATCAAACCTATGTCATTTCTCATCTCAGTTACAACATGAAGGAAGTGTATGCAGAAACAAAAGTAACAAAATGTTTAATAAGTTCATGACAATATTTAAACTAAAATTTGAGGAAGTATTCCCCAAAATACTGCATTCAATTGGAGCAACAAACAAAAATAAATGGGTGACCAGAGGTATCAAAAAATCGTCTGAAATCCTAATGTATCTAGCATCCATCAAAAATAGCTAGACTGAACCAGCTTTTTTAGAGTTCTACAAAAATTAGAGCAGAACTTATAGAAAAGTACTGCTAGCTGCAAAAAAACTTACAAATGGTAAAACATTACTGAATGCAGATAACAAAAGTAAAGCAATCTGGAACATAATTAAACAGGAGACAGCAAATGATTGACAAAAAAATTTGGAACACAGACTAAAAGCAAAGATGTTGAAACCAGCAACCCAAAGGCACTAGCAAACTTTGTGAATGAATACTTTGGAGGGATTACTAAGAAATTGCAAGAGGAATTTCCAGACACATGTGTTCTACGCCAACAGGACCAGCCACCACACTCGATGGTGCTCTTTCCAACAACAGAGCAAGATGTGGCACAGGTGATACACCATCTAAAGAATAAAAAATCCACAGGGTTGAATAAGATCCCAGTCAGTGTGCTAAAGAAATGTATATACAACATAAAAACCCCATTAACAATAATAATTAATGAATCTTTCAGATCTGGCTGCTTTCCTGAATACCTGAAACAAGCAAAAGTAATACCAGTACTATAAAATGGCGATGCAAAAAATTTAGAAAACGACAGACCAAATTCCTTGTTACCTTGTATTTCCAAAATAATATAAACCATAATGAAAAATAGACTAGTGAACTACCTAGAAAAATTTAACCTTCTCTGCAATGAACAATTTGGTTTCAGGCCCACAAAAAGTACACAAACAGCTATAGCACAGAATGAGATTTTCACTGTGCAGCGGAGTGTGCTCTGATATGAAACTTCCTGGCAGATTAAAACTGTGTCCTGGACTGAGACTCGAACTCGGGACCTTTGCCTTTCACGGGCAAGTGCTCTACCAACTGAGCTACCCAAGCATGACTCACGCCCCGTCCTTGCAGAACTATTCTGGAAACAACCCCCAGGCTGTGGCTAAGCCTTGTCTCCGCAATATCCTTTCTTTCAGGAGTGTTAGTTCTGCAAGGTTCGGAGGAGAGCTTCTGTAAAGTTTGGAAGGTAGGAGACAAGGTACTGGCAGAAGTAAAGCTGTGAGGATGGGGCGTGAGTTGTGCTTGGGTAGCTCAGTTGGTAGAGCACTTGCCCACGAAAGGCAAAGGTCCCGAGTTCGAGTCTCGGTCCGGCACACAGTTTTAATCTGCCAGGAAGTTTCAGCTATAGCACAGCTTACCAAAGTCGTACTCGAAGCATTAGACAAGGGCGAGAATGCAACAGGCATTTTGTTGGATTTATCAAAGGCTTTGGCACAGTTGACCACAGAATTTTATTACACAAATTAGAACTATTAGGAATAATGGGTACAGCAAAGCAATGGTTTAAATCATACGTGGAAAACAGGGTGCAAAGAGTTGAAATCTCATATTTGCAAAAGATTTGTAGTAATACACTTATCTGATCAAATATATGTTAATATAGGTGTCCCCTCAGGGAAGTGTACTGGGCCCAATCCTCTTCCTTATATATATATATATATATATATATATATATATATATATATATATATATATATATATATATATATATATATATATATATATATATATATATATATATATATATATATGATTTCTCACAGAGTGTCAGGTATGGGGAAAAAAATACTATTAGCTGATGATAGGACTGTAGTGATTACAGACAAAAGCTCAACACTATTAATAGAAAAATTCAATGAAGCTCTCAGAGGCATCCACAACTGGTCACTAAAGAATAAAGTAACTCTAAATGTCAAAAAGATGAACTGTATAAACGTCCAACTAAATAAAAAACCCATCGACATTACACTGAAAGTAAACAAATAGGTACTTGATTGTGTAACAGACAGCAAATTCTTGGGGATGAATGTAGACTGTCAGCTAAAATGGACAGGGCATGTGAGAATTTTAGCAAAGAGGCTATCATCAGCATGTTAAACCCTGTGAATCCTTGCACCAGTGTGCAATATTTCATCCCTCAAAGTAGCCTACTTTGGGTATATGCATTCAGTCCTCGGTTATGGGCTAACGTTTTGGGGGGTAAGTGCTGGAAACATACAAACTATTTTCAAGATACAGAAAAGAGCTGTTGGAATAGTAACAAATAGCAGTAACAGGGCAGACTGTAAAGAGTTGTTCAAAAAGTTAGAAATTCTGACAGTTCTGTGTGAATATGTTTATCAAAACATGATGTATATAAGGAAAAACATTAATCTGTGTACCACAAACAGCACAATTCATGGCCAAGGAACCAAATCCAGACACTGTTTACATCCAAACAGAAGAAACAAGTCAAAAACTCAAAATAGTGTATTATATCATGGTATTAAATTGTACAACAGAACACCACTAGAAATAAAAGATGTAAATGATCCCCACACCTTTAGTTAAAGGGTAAAAAAATATCTACTAGATAATAGCTATTACACTGCAGATGAATATTTAAAATAACAATAGACTAATGTTCATGAACATTGTACTACGTACCAAATTTAACCTGACATGATCAGAAAAGCAGGACTAAGTATAGGAGTTGTATATACTGTAAAGAGACATGTTTATTTTATAAGAAATATTGTACAAACATCTGACAATATCCATGCAATGTATACTGTTCTACAGATGAATAAATCAATCAAATGTCATGGTAAGTGTGGCCGCTCTACTGGTGGGCAAACTGCTTTAACTTCTGCCAAAGACACTGAAATTATTAAAGCAGTTACAATCTGCAGTGATCCAGATTATCCACTTATTCTCTTAGATTTAAGGGGCCCCAGAAAGATTCAAAATCCCTTTCAATTAATATATAATTTATTCACTCCAGAAGACTACAACATTTTTTTTTGTTTTGTTTTTAATGTGTTCTGCACAGGGTAACCCACTGTTGTGCTGTTAAACTGCTTTCAAATGTTCTACTCATGAATCTACATGCTCATCATGTACGTTTTAGTGATGTGAGAGAAAATATTTGTTACAAAATAAGTGTTGTTACTAACCTGTTGTAGTTCGATATTTATATCTCGCGATGTTGAGCGCCCATAAACCCCAACACACACACACTTATATCTCGCCTGATTGTCGTGTGTCTCATGTTTATTGACTATTCCGTAATCCTGAAAATATTTGTAGTGAATTGTTCATTTTAATTTTAAAAACCAACATCCTCAGTTGCAAAGTTTACCTAGCTTTACCTAGGTTTCAGTCAGGATAACACAACCTTCTTCAGAATAAAAAAGTAACTACCATTTGTCCATAGTGGACATATCAAGCTAAAACTAAAAATCCATAAATTATCATCAGACTGTAAAAATTTATATGAAAATGCCTCGGCCCCACTTCGTGACCACGATGCGGCAGCCATGAGTGCTGTACTGGAACTGACCGTAGTGACATGATGCCCGCCTAGGTGGACACAATACCTTGCGCCTGCGCATAAACTGTATGATGGGTACTTGTTGGGACAAGACGTGAACCTAACCCCTGACCTTGAATTTACTAGTAAAGTGAAATAAAAGAAAGGTACAGCTGAGGAAAAGGGTGTATATGTTATCCTGTGCAGAATGTACTTAGATCAACTGTCTTAACATTTATGAAGTATTCATTGGTCATGATATGAGGCAGACATCATGTGCTTACAATGTATGGCCTGTCTAGGAAAAATTTGTGCTTAAGCATGAAGTTTATTCACCTAAAAACAACTCAGGAATGGGAAAGATAATATAAAGCCAACATTGTCATTATTATGACTAGGTTAAAAAATATTTTGAGACATAAATGTTAAGCATTTGCTTAGCTATGGTTACAACAAGTGAACATCCTGTTGACTTAGCACCCAAATGGTCATGAATGAACTCATGAACAAGTCTACATCTAATCTGTAACATCCGGCAATACGGGCCATATAAAATAGATGGTCATTATTCGAGATTAGTATATTTGACCTGAAATGGTCTAGAATCAAGTCAAAATAAACTAATGCATGTGCCTTATTGAGCTTCATGACGAAGTTATGGTTATGAGTTACAGAAAACACTAAAGTAGGGGATAATGTGGTGGCAATGGGGTACTCAATTTGTCTTCATGGATGTGATCCACCCACATACTGTAAAAACTGTGTGTGGAACACTGCCATCATAATTCGGGCCTGGTGACCACTGCCATTGAACTTAGGGAATGACAGCAGAATTATATTTAAAGCTGAAGTGTGACTTGGTGAACATTGCTCTGGTCAACACACTTAAAACTATAGACCAACAGAGGTCAATTATGCTCAAAGCGAAAGTGTGACTTTGCGAACATCACTCTGGTCAACACACTTAAAATAATTGACAGACAAAGGTCAATATGTACTTAAAAAACTAGTCTAAACTATGGGAGGATGATGGGAAAATGGTTAAACAATGATGTGATTTGGCGAACAATGCTCCAAAGGACACCGTTAAATGTCATTGAGTAAGATGAATTCAAACTGATCCGGCTAGTCTGAACCAAAACTTCATATCCAGTAGATTGTGACAAGGTGATGTTATCCTCCCATGATACTTATATGGATATGACTGCTATTAATTATGTTAATAAAAAGTTGTTTATGACTAGGTGATGGCATCACTGCTATCATATACACGTAAATTGACCACAATCAGTCATACTGAAGGATTATGTGATAGTACCTATATTCTGTAATGGGGTAGTGACTTGGTGATTGTCACTCCAGTTACTACACATTCATGCTATTGAACGACGAAGTTATTATCCACTAATTAAATCAAGTGTTGAAACCGTTCTTAACTCTAGAACATGCATACCGAATTTCGGTTGACCATCTGTGTGCATGTTCAATGTGTTCAATACACCAAATATTAACCATTTATGCTGTTACACTATATAATATTGAAATATTAATTAGGTAACTGAATATTCATATTTATAATAGACACGTTCATAGATGGGTCCAAAAATTTTTTATTTTTTTACAGTGTCAAACTAATATACATAGCTATTCAACCAATGGAAATAGAGACATATGTTGGCAAGGTTAAAGCATACCGCGCATTAACATTACCGTGGATGAAATAATGGTTGTAAACCTTCAAAGAAGCTTCCATTTCGCAGTTGAAGTTGGTCGTTAAGAAGGTTGTAGAATATAAGTGCTACCACATAAGCCTTCAATATGACCGATTGTGGTCAATATTATGTGTATGTGATAGCAGTGATGTCATCACCTAGTCATACACAACTTTTTATTAACATAATTAATGACAGTCATATCCATATAAGTATCACGGGAGGGTAAAGTCACCTTGTCACAATCTACTGGATATGAAGTTTTGGTTCAGACTAGCCAGATCAGATTGGATTCATCTTACTCAATGATGTTTAAAGGTGGCCTTCGGAGCATTGTTCACCAAATCACATCGTAATTTAACCATTTTCCCGTCATCCTCCAATAGTTTAGACTAGTTCTTTAAGTGCATATTGACCTCTGTAGGTCAATAGTTTTAAGTGTTTTGACTGGAGCAATGTTCGCCAAGTCACACTTCAGCTTTAAATATAATTCCGCTGTCATTCCCTAAGTACAATGGCAGTGGTCACCAGGCCCGAATTATGATGGCAGTGTTCCACACACAGTTTTTACAGTATGTGGGTGGATCACCTCCATGAAGACAAATTGAGTACCCCATTGCCGCCACATTATCCCCTACTTTAGTGTTTTCTGTAACTCATAACCATAACTTTGTCATGAAGCTCAATCAGGCACATGCATTAGTTTATTTTGACTTGATTGTACACCATTTCAGGTCAAATATATTAATCTCGAATAATGACCATCTATTTTATATGGCCCGTATTGCCGGATGTTACAGATTAGATGCAGACTTGTTCATGAGTTGATTCATGACCATTGTCTGTTGACTTACAGGATGTTCATTCGTTGTAACCATAGCTAAGCAAATGCTTAACATTTATGTCTCAAAAAATTTTTTAGACCTAGTCATAATAATGACGATGTTGGCTTTATATTATCCTTCCCACTCCTAAGTTGTTTTTAGGTGAATAAACTTCGTGCTTAAGCACAAAATTTTCCTAGACAGGCCATACATTGTAAGCATGTGATGTCTGCCTCATATCCTGACCAATGAATACTTCATAAATGTTAAGTCAGTTGATCTAAGTGTGTTCTGCACAGGATAACGTATATGCCCTTTTCCTCAGCTGTACCTTTCTTTTATTTCACTTTACTAGTAAATTCAAGGTCAGGAGTTAGGTTCGCGTCTTGTCCCAACAAGTACCCATCACACAGTTTATGCACAGACGCAAGGTATTGTGGTCACCTAGGCAGGCTTCATTACACTACAGTGAGTTCCAGTACAGCACTCGTGGCTGCCACATCGCGGTCGCAAAGTGGGACTGAGGCAGTTTCAGATAAGTTTTTACAGTCTGACGATAATTTATGGATTTAGCTTGACGATGTCCATTATGGACAAATGGTAGTTACTTTTATTCTGAAGAAGGTTGCGTTATCCTGACTGAGACCTAGGTAAACTTGGCAACTGAGGCCGTTGGTTTTTAAAATTAAAACTAATATTTATACAGTTGCTGACAGGGCCGCAAAATGTTGAAAATATTTAAGTAGTGAATTGTTTTCTTCGAAGTCTCTGTTTTATTGAAAGATAAACATGGGTAAACGTAAAGTGACTAGAAATCCTCTCTGAAGACTTTTAAGAAAAGGAGAAATGTTGGAAATCCAAAGGTAGGTGCTATTACCATGAACAATTAAGATGATAACCAAGTGTGTGAATATGACCTTGCTGGTTCACCTGACCATTGCAGTGAAAGTGAGAAAGAAAGTACTTTGCAGAGGAAGCTTGATTCAGTTAGTGAAAAGTATGAATGTTTTATGTGTGAATTGGATGTGAATGAAGTATTTGATATGTCAGTTCTCAACGGAATTTTTGCAAACGATGTAAGATATATTCAATGTAGTGAAGTCGGTCTGGAACTCTATAAAAAATCACATAGGATTTGCTAGCACAATGGAACTGAAGTGTGGCAAGTGTTCATACATGACAACCTTTTGGAACAGTAGAGCAGTAATTCCAAATGAAGAAAATGGTAGCAAAATCTATGGATTTGTTTATGCCTTGCGTGCAACTGCAGGTGCAGTAATCTGTGGCATGATGTATCTTCCAAATCCCCCAACCAAGTTTACAAACTATAGTAGATTTATAGGGTCTAAAGTAGAATATGTGTGTATAGCCTCTATGAAGAAAGCTGTGGAAGAAGCAGTAATAGAAAACAATGGTAATACAGACTTGACTGCAGCATTCAATGGTACCAAGCATAAATGGGTACACACATCTCTTCACTGTGTAGTATCTGCCATCGGTATGTATACAGGGAAAGCTTTAGATGTAGCAGTAATATTTAAATATTGTAGGTGTAAAAAAAAAAAAACATAAAGGTGTGCATGAAAATAATTGCACAGCTAACTATAGTGGAGGAATCGAAGTGCTGGTGTTGCAAGTATATTTCAATGTTCTGTTGTGTGTGGTAAAGTGCGATCTGTGAATTACCTTGGCGACAGAGATTCCAAAAAAGTTTCAAACATATTCAAGAACTGAAGCCCTATGATGATGATGACGTAGTGCAGAAATTTGATTGTATTGGACACATACAGAAACGAATGGGATCAAGCCTTCGGCGACAAAGCTACATACAAAAAACAAAAACTTAGTGATGGTAAAGGGTTGGATGGGAAGGGAAGGTTAACTGACAGTGTTCTTTCTTTCTTCCTTCTTCTTTTTCTTTTTTACCAATGTAAGTTCCCATCATTACTTGTGTCCCAAAGGAGAAAACAGTTAGTGTAGGTACAACAAGGAATTGCAAACTGGTGACGTGTACACTCATAAACATAGTCTGCCTGATGCAGTAATGGAGATGATAAAACCTATCTTCAGAGACCTGAACTGTTGAAAAAGTGTGTTAATGGAAAAATTCAAAAACCCTGTGGGAGTATAAATAGTGTTATATGGTCAAGAATCCCTAAGACTTTGTTTGTTGGAATAGAAACACTTCACTTTTGTGAGTATGATGCTGTTGCTACTTTCAATGATAGCAATGTTGTAAGGTGCAAAGTATTTCAAAATATGGGAATGAAGATAGGTTTCAATATGGTACAAACAATACTTGCTTTCAACAAGGAACATCTTTGGACTGCTGACAGGGCCGTAAATAGACTAGAAATGCAATCTAGAGTAAACAGGAGGAGGGCAAAGAGAAAGCTGGAAGAGGAGTTTGCAGAAGATGAAAGTAATCCATCCTATGGACCTGGAATGCACTAAAAAAGTTATCCAAACTTTTTCACTTGATTCGCAAAAGTTTTATTGTTTCATACAAATTACATGTTTTTCTCAGGGTCTACCTAACCAATTTGCTTCAAATTTTCAGGAAATGTTACACAGTCTCTCCTGCAGAACTCAACACAGCCTTTTTCAAGAAACCTGTATATTGTTGAATTTATAAACAAAAAATGACACAAAAAAGTAGTGAATTTTCATTACAATGGGAAAAATTAATCTCTAACTACTAAATTCAAATTTTTAAAAATCCTTTTGTTAAGTTGTAGCAAATACTCCAACAAATAACCTGTAAAAGTTCAACTTCATAGCTTAAACATTTTCTAAGCGAACATGTAATTTATAGATGATATTTTAACATTGGAAAGATAGAGCTTTCTGGAGCCCCTTAAGGCTATTTGTTAAAAGTTATTTGGACAGAGAAGGTAGGACTGTGGAAAACATGCCTGGTGTTGATTGGGCTTACTCCTTCCTGAGTTGCAACAAAAGCGTACTGGATCAGAGAATGGTGTCCTTTATTACACCTGAATACAGTCAGAGAGAGTCCCTTTAGTCGGCCATAGTGCCAGTAGTGTCAGTGTCATCGTAACTGCCGTCTGTGTCACGTCTGCTGTGCAGCGAGCTACGTTAATTTAAGTATTAACTCTATTTTTCGTACTTGTCACTTCTTCTTACGTGTGGTTTTGCTTTTAAGAAGCTTTAATTGTCGAGTGCTAGTAATAGTGTTCCATAGATTTCGTGTTTGTTTTGAATACAGTCAGAGAAAGTCCCTTTAGTTAACCATAGTGCCAGTAGTGCTAGTGTTTGTTTTCAATACAGTCCAGAGACAGGTAGTGCTATTTTCATTGTTTTCTACAAGAAGTGACTAGTAACCACAGTTTAGTCAACTATCAGCCGCCTTTAGTGAATTAGCAGTCTAGTTAAAAGTTGATTAACTCTCTACAGTAAATTAATTTCTTAGGATGGGTAGGATGTGTGACTGCTGTGTACGGACGCAGGAGGAGCTGGCCACTGTTTGCGAACAGCTGAACGTGTTGATGGCCGTGGTCGGCCGTCTACAGGCTGCTGCCTCAGAGTGTAGCGGCAGTGGGGAGTCTGGTGCATCACATGGAACACCACAGGTGTTACATGCTTCACCCACTGTCCCTGCTGTTGAGACATCTTCGCGGGTACCGGACGCAGTTGAGCCAGCCTCTCCCCAAGGGGAGTGGCAGGTTCAGCAGCGTTCACGGCGCATGAGGTGGAGGGTCAGTGTGGAGGCTGGCCGTGTGGCATTGCCCGCTCTGCCTGTGAGTGGAGATGAGGCTGCTCCTTCAGCAAGGTCCGAGCAGGCACACCAGGGGAAGGGTTTATTAGTTATTGGGAGCTCCAACGTTAGGCGGGTGATGGAGCCCCTTAGGGAAATAGCGGAAAGGCCAGGGAAGAAGGCCCGTGTTCACCCTGTCTGCTTGCTGGGGGATCTCATCTGAGATGTGTAGGAGGCCCTGCCGGCGGCGATAGAGAGCACTGAGCGTACCCGACTGCAAATTGTTGCTCATGTCGGCACCAATGACTCCTGCCGTCTGGATTCAGAGGTCATCCTCAGTTCGTACAGGCGGTTGGCGGAGTTGGTAAAGGCAGAAAGCCTAGCATGTGGGGTGGAACCTGAGCTAACTATTTGTAGTATCGTTCCCAGAACCAATGGCGGTCCTCTGGTTTGGAGCCGAGTAGAAGGCTTAAACCAGAGGCTCAGACGATTCTGCGGAGATCTGGGGTGCAAATTTCTTGACCTCCGCTATCGGGTGGAGAAATGTAGGGTCCCCCTGAATAGGTCAGGCGTGCACTACACGCAGGAAGCGGCTACAAGGGTAGCGGAGTACGTGTGGAGTGCACATGTGGGTTTTTTAGGTTAGAGAATTTCCTCCCTAGGCCCGACAAGACGCCTCCTGAGACGCGGCAAGGTAGGGGTAGGCAAAATGCAACAGGGAATAACAATATTAATGTGCTAATAGTAAACTGCAGGAGTGTCTATAGAAAGGTCCCGGAACTGCTCTCATTAATAAACGGTCACAATACCCACATAGTACTAGGGACAGAAAGTTGGCTGAAACCAGATGTAAACAGTAATGAAATCCTAAACTCAGATTGGAATGTATACTGCAGAGACAGGCTGGACAGTGAAGGGGGAGTCGTGTCTATAGCGATAAGAAGTGCAATAGTATCAAAGGAAATTGACGGAGATCCGAAATGTGAAATAATTTGGGTGAAGATCATGGTTAAAGCAGTCTCAGACATGGTAATTGGATGTCTCTATAGGCCTCCTGGCTCAGCAGCTGTTGTGGCTGAGCACCTGAAGGATAATTTGGAAAATATTTCGAGTAGATTTCGCCACCATGTTATAGTCCTGTGTGGAGATTTTAATTTTGCCGGATATGGACTGGGAGACTCAAACGTTCATATCAGGTGGCATAGACAAAGAATCCAGTGAAATTTTTTTAAGTGCTTTATCTGAAAACTACCTTGAGCAGTTAAACAGAGAACCGACTCGTGGTGATAACATATTAGACCTTCTGGTGACAAACAGACCCAAACTATTTGAAACAGTTAACGCAGAACAGGGAATCAGCGATCATAAGGCGGTTACTGCATTGATGATTTCAGCCATAAATAGAAATATTAAAAAAGGTAGGAAGATTTTTCGGTTTAGCAAAAGTGACAAAAAGCAGATTTCAGAGTACCTGATGGCTCAACACAAACGTTTTGTCCCAAGTACAGATAGTGTTGAGGATCAGTGGACAAAGTTCAAAACCATCGTACAATATGTGTTAGATGAGTATGTGCCAAGCAAGATCGTAAGAGATGGAAAAGAGATACCTTGGTGCAACAACCAAGTTAGAAAACTGTTGCGGGAGCAAAGGGAACTTCACAGCAAACATAAACATAGCCAAAGCCTCGCAGACAAACAAAAATTATGCGAAGCATAATGTAGTGTGAGGAGGGCTTTGCGAGAGGCATTCAATGAATTCGAAAGTAAAGTTCTATGTACTGACTTGGCAGAAAATCCTAAGAAGTTTTGGTCTTATGTCAAAGTGGTAGGTGGATCAAAACAAAATGTCCAGACACTCTGTGACCAAAATGGTACTGAAACAGAGGATGACGACTAAAGGCCGAAATACTAAATGTCTTTTTCCAAAGGTGTTTCATAGAGGAAAACTGCACTGTAATTCCTTCTCTAGATTGTTGCACAGATGACAAAATGTTAGATATCGAAATAGACGACAGAGGGATAGAGAAACAATTAAAATCGCTCAAAAGAGGAAAGGCCGCTGGACCTGATGGGGTACCAGTTCGATTTTACACAGAGTATGCGAAGGAACTTGCCCCCCTTCTTGCAGCGGTGTACCATAGGTCTTTAGAAGAGCGTAGCGTTCCAAAGGATTGGAAAAGGGCACAGGTCATCCCGGTTTTCAAGAAAGGATGTCGAACAGATGTGCAGAACTATAGACCTATATCTCTAACATCGATCAGTTGTAGAATTTTGGAACACGTATTATGTTTGAGTATAATGACTTTTCTGGAGACTAGCAATCTACTCTGTAGGAATCAGCATGGGTTTCGAAAAAGACGGTCGTGTAAAACCCAGCTCGCACTATTCGTCCACGAGACTCAGAGGGCCATAGACACTGGTTCACAGGTAGATGCCGTGTTTCTTGACTTCCGCAAGGTGTTCGATACAGTTCCCCACAGTCGTTTAATGAACAAAGTAAGAGCATATGGACTATCAGACCAATTGTGTGATTGGATTGAAGAGTTCCTAGATAATAGAATGTAGCATGTCATTCTCAATGGAGAAGTCTTCCGAAGTACGAGTGATTTCAGGTGTACCGCAGGGGAGTGTCGTAGGACCGTTGCTATTCACAATATACATAAATGACCTTGTGGATGACATCGGAAGTTCAGTGAGGCTTTTTGCGGATGATGCTGTGGTATATCGAGAGTTTGTAACAATGGAAAATTGTACTGAAATGCAGGAGGATCTGCAGCAAATTGACGCATGGTGTAGGGAATGGCAATTGAATCTCAATGTAGACAAGTGTAATGTGCTGCAAATACATAGAAAGAAAGATCCCTTATCATTTAGCTACAATATAGCAGGTCATCAACTGGAAGCAGTTAATGCCATAAATTATCTGGGAGTAGGCATTAGGAGTGATTTAAAATGTAATACTCATATAAAGTTGATCATCGGTAAAGCCGATACCAGACTGAGATTCATTGGAAGAATCCTAAGGAAATGCAATACGAAAACGAAGGAAGTAGGTTACAGTACGCTTGTTCACCCGCTGCTTGAATACTGCTCAGCAGTGTGGAATCCGTACCAGATAGGGTTAATAGAAGAGGTGGTGAAGATCCAGCGGAGAGCAGCGCGCTTCGTTACAGGATAATTTAGTAATCATGAAAGTGTTACGGAGATGATAGATAAACTCCAGTGGAAGACTCTGCAGGAGAGATGCTCAGTAGCTCGGTATGGGCTTTTGTTGAAGTTTCGAGAACATACCTTCACCGAAGAGTCAAGCAGTATATTGCTCTCTCCTACGTATATCTCGCGAAGAGACCATAAGGATAAAATCAGAGAGGTTAGAGCCAACACAGAGGCATACCGACAATCCTTCTTTCCACGAACAATACGAGACTGGAATACATGGGAGGACCAATAGAGGTACTCAAGGTACCCTCTGCCACACACTATCAGGTGGCTTGCAGAGTATGGATGTAGATGTAGATTACAAAGAAAAAGGGAGAGCTATCTGGAAAATCAATGGAGGAATATTTGACAGATTTAAAAACCACAATTGATGGTGTTCCCCCACGCATTGTCTTTAGTTGCAGTGAGACTAAAGTGTTGATTACTCTGGAAAAAAGAAGCTATTGTATTGTCAAGGTACAAAGTATCCAGAGTCAGTGATGGAACACTCTTGAATCATCAGCTATAATGATGTATCGAAGTACTTCTGGTACCCGCCTGCCCCTTTACATTATCTGCAAGAATGAACATATATGGGACACTTGGACAGAGGATGGTCCCAAAGGAGAAACATGTTGTGATGTACCTTACTGTACACTTGGGTAGAGATTTAACAAAACTAACCATTGGTGGATTGATTCAGTCACATTCATGGATTGGTTCATGCAGGTTTTTCTTCCTCATGCAAAAAAACTGAATGGCAGGAAAGTTCTTATAGGAGACAATTTGGCTGGTCATTTTACTGACAAAGTGATCAAACAGTGCGAGGAAAATAATACTGCTTTTGTAGGTTTGCCACCAAATTCAACACATTTGTCCTAGCCACTGGACATTTAAGTCTTTCATCCAATAAAGGTTGCCTGGAGGAAAGTTTTAACATCATGGAAGGCAAATCACAAGAAACTTTGTGGTATCCCATGCCTGAATTTCCATCTTTGCTGTATTCAACTCTGAAAATGATGGACAGTGATATGAAATTACTCTAGAAGGATATTGTAAGAGGCTTCAAGGCAACTGGAATATTTCTGTTTTGCCCTGATAAGGTTCTACACAAGCTGCCTGGGTTTTCCCCTGGTGTATATCATGTGAATGATTCACTAGTAGATTTCTTAAAGCTGCAGCATTGTGGTCAAACACACAAAGTGCAAAGGGAAAAGAAAAGATTATATGTTCTACCTGGAGTAAGTGTCACAGCCCAAGCAAGTCAGCTACTTCGACAGATGATGAAGACCTGCCTGTAGATGTGAATTCAGATGTCTAGAATGAAGTTGTTGAAGAAGAAGAAGTGGAGGAAGACTGTCAGGCAACTGCTAAGGAATTGAATGTAGTGAAATACGTCTTGTTAAAGTTCTATCTGGTGTGAGGAAGTCTGTAAACTTCAGATATGCAGCAATTATTCAAGAAAAGAAGGGAAGTGAATATGAAGTGTTGCAATTAAAGTCTCTAGACCCTTCTATGACTGAATTTAAAGGTGTAGATGATGATATATATATCACATTGATTTTTCGGATATATTAGCAGTTTTACCAGAACCAAAACTTGAAAGGTCAAGAAATAAGATATGGTGTCAGTTCAAAGATAAAGTTGATGTAAAAGAATCATAAGATTTTTATACATAATGTAAATGTGAGTAATTTGGTATGTGTGTAATTTAATTTTGTACTTAATCTAAAATTAATTGAGATCTGATCTTCTGCATTATATGCCTAATTTTGTCTTAATAAAACCTGCTTTTGTAAAGAAATATATATTCTACATCTTACTGTGAAAATGTTGTCTGTTATCATTCTCACCCATTAAAATGTGAAATTTATAACAGTGTTGCTTCAAAGGAAAAAGCAGATTACAGAATGGGCTGAGATTGATACATTGAGTGTTATAGCCTATGTTTCTACTCACTTTCAGAAGGAGTATCAATCTCACTCCAAAGTATGTATGAGTTTGATAGGCTCTTTGATTTTTTTTTGGTGGGGGGGAGCAATAAGATGATTTTAAAATTTTCAGTTAACGTAAAGCAATCAGTAGGCATCAAGGAATGGAATGCATATTTTAGGTCTTACTTTCCTTCATCCGTTAAAAAATCATTTAGGAAAGACCAAAAAAAAGTTACCAGTCACACAATTTTATAGGCCCTTTTTAGAAATGACAAAGTGAGGCAATAATTTTCAGCACAGACAGGTGCCACCATCGATGTTCTATCCAGATTACCCATGAGTATGAATGACATGACAGGAACAGGAGGCTCGGAAGTGATATTTGCCATAAATTTTCTGTCAATTAGTTACACTACCAGTGAAGTATGTCACATAGCACAAAAAAGAAGAAACACATTTCGGGGAGATATCTGCGGCTAGTTAACTAGGTATTCTGACAAAAAAATTGATAAATCAGTAGTGTATCAAGGTTCTTTGTTTTGGAAAGTCAACATAGATTCAGCTTTTTGGAAACTGTGTTCCTCAGAATGTAGTAGAGGATGTGATTTGGTTCTTACATAAATGACATGGGCACTTTGGAATTAATAAATGTATTGAACATGTGACTAAATTTTATTATAATAAAAACATAAATTGAACGGTTAAGAAAATTTTGCACACCTGTGGCTTGTCTCAAAAGGTAAAAGAAAACAGCAGTAGAGCACCATATAAGCTATACCCTGTAATACCTAAAGCATTACATGAGCTCTTAGGGGCTGACTACTACCTTCCTTTACCAAAGGAATAACTAACATTTTAGTCCTATTGCAGTGGTGGTTTTTTATTTTATTTATTTATCCATCCATAGACAATACATATTGTATGGATGTTGTCCAAGTACATGTAAATTTATGGGAAACAATTTGTGCAAAAGGAACATACAAAATTACATTAAGTAGTACAAAGAATAATACATACAAAATTGTACAAAAAATGTCTAAAGAATAATACTTGGTCATACAAGACACAGTAATACAACTTTGCATACATGTCTACTAACAGTATTGTAACTGCATAGTCTGTTTGCCCTAACGCTGTACTTTTGTCTTCCCTGAACAGGAAGCCCTTATATTCACTGTAACAATAATTAAGTAAATATTTTACCACACTCAACATCTGTCCATCAGATATACAAAATTAACAGAAACTTTAGGGGACGAAAGATAGTGTTTTCAGTTTTGCCTTAATATAAACCTTATCAGAATTATTTATTGGCCTAAATAGTCATTTACTGAGTAAAAATATTGTTCAAGTACAAATTCTTTAAATTCTATTTAAATCTGTTTTCATCTACTATCTTTCTGATGTTGACTGGCAGTATGTTGTAGAGTTTTGTACCAATATGACTCACATGCCTTTGTGTGTGTGTTCTTTTTGTTCGCTGAGTATGGATTGCTGCTGTGCTATTTCAAGTACTGCAGTCGGCATTTGTCTGAAAATCTGCAAGGTGGACCCTAACATGTCCGTGGATGACTGTGTGTTATTATTCGGATAGCTCTCGTCTGTAACAAAGATCTGTTTTAGATGACAAGTGGTGAAACCCCAAAAAAATTATTCCTTATGTTGCAAGAGACTGAAAATAGTCAAAATATTGCATCCTAGTACCCTCTGCAGCACGAACATTTGCAATAATTATAAATGCAAAACAGGCTGAGTTAAGTTCCTGCACAAGTTTCATTACATGGTCATTAAAATTAAGATTTTCATCTACATGAATCCCCAGCAATTTTGTTGATGCCACACTGTTTATGGCCTTATCACCCAACAACAGATAAACATCTACATTTTGACATACTTTCCCAAACTGCAGATTCTTATTTGCATTTAATGTCGACCGGTTTGCACTGAACCAAGGGTGGTCATTCTGTATTACTTTATCAGCAGTTGTATGCAGCATGACTAGTGTCATCTGCGACTAGTATGGCCTTTGCTGCTCCATCTGAGGTGTGAAAGTTATTTATGTATACAAGGAACAATAAGGGACCTAGAATACTGCTGTGCAGCACTCCTATTTCCACTTTTTTTTTGCGTCTGATACTGAATTTATTTTGTGGTTGCAGTATTCTGACATCACTCCTACAATCTGTGTTTTGTTTTGTAGGTATGATCAAACCACTTTTTCCCTGTCCCATGAATACCCAATGCTTCCAGTTTTTCTAAAAGAGTGCCATGATTGACAGTGTCAAATTCTTTGGAGAGATCTAAATTTATTCCTATTATGCTGATGTCTTTTTCTAGGTTTTTGATTATTTGTTCAGCGTAGCACATTAGTGCTGTTTCTGTATTTTTACTGCCTGGAAGCCATTCTGATTTCTATTCAGTAACTTATGGTCATTTAGATGTTTGTTGATTCAGTGCTTCATTAATTTTTCTATTATTTTGGAAAACGCTGGAAGGAGGGATATTGGTTGATAGTTTTCTACCTTGCTACCATTTTGGAATAATGACTTCACTTTTGACATTTTCATCCTTTCGGGAAACACTTCTTCACTAAATGATAAGTTGGCTATGTATGCCAACGGCCTTGCAATTTGTGCAGTTGTCATTGTTATGATATAAACAGGTACCTCTTCTACACCTGCTGACATTTTAGGTTTCAAACTTTTTAATACTTTGAACACCTCATGTTCATCTGTTGGATCTATTCTCACGCTACAAGCAGCTTTTGGAAATTCAGGATTTGCTTGGTTTGTAAATTTCAAGCTTAATGATGTTGTTGCATTTATGAAATAACTGTTGATGTAATTTGCCAAACCTTGTTTCTTAATATTGACATTTTCTGTGTTTTTGAGAATGATATCCTGTTCTTTGCATCTCTTTCCTGTTTCAATCTTCACATACCCCATATGGCTTTTGATTTGTTATCAGACTGTCTTATTAACTTGTCATTACTCATTAATTTTGCCTTGGCAATTACTTTTCGATACACTCTTAACATAGTCTATGAACTGTGGATTTGTAGATGTCTTAAATTTTGAATTTAGTCTCTTTAGAGTGCCACAAGAAGTTTTATGCCAACTGTGAGCCAAGAACTTGGCTTTGTATTATGATGTGATGTGATTCTTGACAGCTTCTTTGGAAAGCACATTTCAAAATATCTGATGAAAATTGAAGAAAAAGCGTTATATGCATCATCTGAATTTGATAGGGGCAGTACTTCTGCCCAGGACTCACTAGTTGGATTAATATTTGTAAATTCTACACTTTTCAGTGGCAAATTTTCTTTTATACATAAAGCACACTTTTTTTCTTGCAGTGGCATTGGAGAAATTTTGAGGACAGGAGCATTATGGCCTGATAATCCCAAATCAGGTAGTGAAGGGAGACGAAAATTTGATAGTCATTGGTGACTGGAATTCAAGAGTAGGAAAAGGGAGAGAAGGAAACATAGTAGGTGAATATGGATTGGGGCTAAGAAATGAAAGAGGAAGCCGCCTGGTAGAATTTTGCGCAGAGCATAACTTAATCATAGCTAACACTTGGTTTAAGAATCATGCAAGAAGGTTGTATACATGGAAGAACCCTGGAGATACTCTAAGGTTTCAGATAGATTATATAATGCTAAGACAGAGATTTAGGAACCGGGTTTTAAATTGTAAGACTTTTCCAGGGGCAGATGTGGACTCTGACCACAATCTACTGGTTATGAACCGTAGATTAAAACTGAAGAAATTGCAAAAAGGTGGGAATTTAAGGAGATGGGACCTGGATAAACTGACTAAACCAGAGGTTGTACAGAGTTTCAGGGAGAGCATAAGGGAACAATTGACAAGAATGGGGGAAAGAAATGCAGTAGAAGAAGAATGTGTAGCTTTGAGGGATGAAGTAGTGAAGGCAGCAGAGGATCAAGTAGGTAAAAAGACGAGGGCTAGTATAAATCCTTGGGTGGCAGAAGAAATATTGAATTTAATTGATGAAAGGAGAAAATATAAAAATGCAGTAAATGAAGCAGGCAAAAAGGAATACAAACGTCTCAAAAATGAGATTGACAGGAAGTGCAAAATGGCTAAGAAGGGATGGCTAGAGGACAAATGTAAGGATGTAGAGGCTTATCTCACTAGGGTTAAAATAGATAATGCCCACAGGAAAATTAAAAAAACCTTTGGAGAAAAGAGAACCACTTGTGTAAATATCAAGAGCTCAGATGGAAACCCAGTTCTAAGCAAAGAAGGGAAAGCAGAAAGGTGGAAGGAGTATATAGAGGGTCTATACAAGGGTGATGTACTTGAGAGCAATGTTATAGAAATGGAAGAGGATATAGATGAAGATGAAATGGGAGATATGATAGTGTGTGAAGAGTTTGATAGAGCACTGAAAGACCTGAGTCGAAACAAGGCCCTGGGAGTAGACAACATTCCAGTAGAACTACTGGCTGCCTTGGAAGAGTCAGTTCTGACAAAACCCTACCATCTGGTGAGCAAGATGTATGAGACAGGCGAAATACTCTCAGACTTCAAGAAGACTATAATAATTCCAACCCCAAAGAAAGCAGGCATTGACAGATGTGAAAATTACTGTACTATCAGTTTAATAAGTCATGGCTGCAAAATACTAACGCGAATTCTTTACAGAAGAATGGAAAAACAGGTAGAAGCTAACCTCGGGGAAAATCAGTTTGGATTCCGTAGAAATATGGCAACACGTGAGGGAATACTGACTCTACGACTTATTTTAGAAGCTAGATTAAGAAAAGGCAAACCTACATTTCTAGCATTTGTAGACTTAGAGAAAGCTTTTGACAATGTTGACTGGAATACTCTCTTTCAAATTCTGAAGGTGTCAGGGATAAAATACAGGAAGGGACAGGCTATTTACAATTTGTACAGAAAGCAGATGGCAGTTATAAGGGTCGAGGGACATGAAAGGGTAGCAGTGGTTGGGAAGGGAGTGAGACAGGGTTGTGGCCTCTCCCTGTTGTTGTTCAATCTGTATATTGGGCAAGCAGTAAAGGAAACAAAAGAAAAATTTGGAGTAGGTATTAAAATCCATGGAGAAGAAATAAAAACTTTAAGGTTCGCTGATGACATTGTAATTCTGTCGGAGACAGCAAAGGACTTGGAAGAGCAGTTGAATGGAATGGGCAGTGTCTTGAAAGGAGGATATAAGATGAACATCAACAAAAGCAAAATGAGGATAATGGAATGCAGTCAAATTAAATCAGGTGATGCTGAGGGAATTAGATTAGGAAATGAGACACTTAAAGTAGTGAAGGAGTTTTGCGTTTTGGGGAGCAAAATAATTGATTGATGGTCGAAGTAGAGAGGATATAAAATGTAGACTGACAATGACAAGGAAAGAGTTTCTGAAGAAGAGAAATTTGTTAACATTGAGCATTGATTTAAGTGTCAAGAAGTCGTTTCTGAAAGTTTTTGTATGGAGTGTGGCCTTGTATGGAAGTGAAACATGGACGATAAATAGTTTGGACAAGAAGAGAATAGAAGCTTTCGAAATGTGGTGCTACAGAAGAAAGCTGAAGATTATATGGGTAGAACACATAACTAATGAGGAGGTACTGAATAGGATTGGGGAGAAGAGGAGTTTGTGGCACAACTTGACTAGAAGAAGGGATCGGTTGGTAGGACATGTTCTGAGGCATCAAGGGATCACCAATTTAGTATTGGAGGGCAGTGTGGAGGGTAAAAATAGTAGAGGGAGACCAAGAGATTCAGAAGGATGTAGGCTGCAGTAGGTACTGGGAGATGAAGAAGCTTGCACAGGATAAAGTAGCATGGAGAGCTGCATCAAACCAGTCTCAGGACTGAAGACCACAACAACAACAACAATCTCAAATCAGTACTTGTTACTTCTACTTTTGTGGATTGCACATTTGAAAATATATTATTTATAAAACTGACCCTCCCCACTCCCCCATGAACCATGGACCATGCTGTTGGTGGGGAGGCTTGCGTACGTCAGCGATACAGATAGCCATACCGTAGGTGCAACCACAATGGAGGGATATCTGTTGAGAGGCCAGACAAATGTGTGGTTCCTGAAGGGGGGGCAGCAGCCTTTTCAGTAGTTGCAGGGGCAATGGTCTGGATGATTAACTGATCTGGCCTTGTAACATTAATCAAAATGGCCTTGCTGTGCTGGTACTGCAAACGGCTGAAAGTAAGGGGAAACTACAGCCATAATTTTCCCTGAGGACATGCAGCTTTACTGTATGGTTAAATGATGATGGTGTCTTCTTGGGTAAAATGTTCTGGAGGTAAAATAGTCCCCCATTCGGATCTCCGGGTGGAGACTTCTCCGGAGGACATCATTATCAGGAGAAACAAAACTGGCATTCTACGGACTGGAGTGTGGAATGTCAGATACTTTAAAACGGGCAGGTAGGCTAGAAAATTTAATAAGGGAAATGAATAGATTGAAGTTAGATATAGTGGGAATTAGTGAAGTTCGGTGGCAGGAGAAACAAGACTTCTGGTCAGATGAATACAGGATTATAAATACAAAATCAAACAGGGGTAATGCAGGAGTAGCTTTAATAATGAGTAAAACAATAGGAGTGGGGGTAAGCTACTACAAACAGCATAGTGAATGCATTATTGTAGCCCAGATAGACACAAAACCCACACCTACCACAGTAGTACAAGTTTATATGCCAACTAGCTCCGCAGATGACGAAGAGATTGAAGAAGTGTATGATGAGATAAAAGAAATTATTCAGATACTGAAGGGAGATGAAAATCTAATAGTCATGGGGGGGGGGGGGGGGGGTAGGAATTAAAATCCATGGAGAATTAATAAAAACTTTGAGGTTTGCTGATGATTTTGTAATTCTGTTGGAGCCAGCAAAGGACCTGGAAGAGCAGTTAAACAGAATGGACAGTGTCTTGAAAGGAGGATATATGATGAATATCAACAAAAGCAAAATGAGAATTGAATTAAGAAATGACACACTTACAGTTGTAAATGAGTTTTGCTATTTGGGAAGTAAAATAACTGATGATGGTCGAGCTAGAGAGGATATAAAATGTAGACTGGCAATGGCAAAAAAGAGCATTTCTGAAAGTATTTGTATGGAAGTGAAACATGGACAATAACTAGTTTAGACAAGAAGAGAATAGAAGCTTTCGAAATGTGGTGCTACAGAAGAATGCTGAAGATTAAGATGGGTAGATCACATAACTAATGAGGTGGTCTTGAATAAAACTGGGGAGAAGAAGAATTTGTGGCACAACTTGAAGGGATCGGTTGGTAGGACATGTTCTGAGGCATCAGGTTATTTATTTGTTGAGTCCTTCAAATCCTACAAGTATAGAATATACACCAGGATATTGGACATGGTTAGGTCTTTACAAGATAAAATACAGTTCATATTGCATTCCTAAGGACTAGATATTGAAGTAATCTAGCGAAGAATCATATATACAACAAATATTAGAGGCAACATACAAAGTAGAATATTCATAATGCATCTTTATTTTTGTTGTTTGGTTTATAGGTTCTCTGTTAGACTGTATAAGCAATCATCAATTATTAGTTATGCCTTTAGTTCAGCCTTAAAACTACTGAGTTTACTTACACCCCCCCCCCCCCTCACCCCCACCCCCACCCCCCGTGAACCATGGACCTTGCTGTTGGTGGGGAGGCTTGCGTGCCTTAGCGATACAGATAGCCGTACCGTAGGTGCAACCACAACGGAGGGGTATCTGTTGAGAGGCCAGACAAACGCATGGTTCCTGAAGATGGGCAGCAGCCTTTTCGTTAGTTGCAGGGGCAACAGTCTGGATGAATGACTGATCTGGCCTTGTAACACTAACCAAAACGGCCTTGCTGTGCTGGTACTGCGAACGGCTGAAAGCAAGGGGAAACTACAGCCGTAATTTTTCCTGAGGGCTTGCAGCTTTAGAGTATGATCAAATGATGATGGCATCCTCTTGGGTAAAATATTCCAGAGGTAAAATAGTCCCCCATTCGGATCTCTGGGCGGGGACTACTCAAGAGGACGTCGTTATCAGGAGAAAGAAAAATGGCATTCTACGGATCGGAGCGTGGAATGTCAGATCCCTTAATCAGGCAGGTAGGTTAGAAAATTTAGAAAGGGAAATGGATAGGTTAAAGTTAGATAGTGGGAATTAGTGAAGTTCGGTGGCAGGAGGAACAAGACTTTTCGTCAGGCAAATACAGGATCATAAATACAAAATCAAATAGGGGTAATGCAGGAGTAGCTTTAATAACGAATAAAAAAATAGGAATGCGGGTAAGCTACTACAAACAGCATAGTGAACGCATTATTGTGGCCAAGATAGACACGAAGCCCACGCCTACTACAGAAGTACAAGTTTATATGCTAACTAGCTCTGCAGATGACGAAGAAATTGAAGAAATGTATGATGAAGCCAAAGAAATTATTCAGATAGTGAAAGGAGACGAAAATTTAATAGTGATGGGTGACTGGAATTCGGTAGTAGGAAAAGGGAGAGAAGGAAATGTAGTAGGTGAATATGGATTGGGGCTAAGAAATGAAAGAGGAAGCCGCTTGGTAGAATTTTGCACAGAGCACAACTCAATCATAGCTAACACTTGGTTCAAGAATCATGAAAGAAGGTTGTATACATGGAAGAACCCTGGAGATACTCTAAGGTTTCAGATAGATTATATAATGCTAAGACAGAGATTTAGGAACCGGGTTTTAAATTGTAAGACTTTTCCAGGGGCAGATGTGGACTCTGACCACAATCTACTTGTTATGAACTGTAGATTAAAACTGAAGAAATTGCAAAAAGGTGGGAATTTAAGGAGATGGGACCTGGATAAACTGACTAAACCAGAGGTTATACAGAGTTTCAGGGAGAGCATAAGGGAACAATTGACAAGAATGGGGGAAAGAAATACAGTAGACGAAGAATGGGTAGCTTTGAGGGATGAAGTAGTGAAGGCAGCAGAGGATCAAGTAGGTAAAAAGACAAGGGCTAGGAGAACTCCTTGGGTAACAGAAGAAATATTGAATTTAATTGATGAAATGAGAAAATATAAAAATTCAGTAAATGAAGCATGCAAAAAGGAATACAAACGTCTCAAAAATGAGATTGACAGGAAGTGCAAAATGGCTAAGTAGGGATGGCTGGAGGACAAATGTACGGTTATAGAGGCTTATCTCACTAGGGGCGAGATAGATATTGCCTACAGGAAAATTAAAGAGACCTTTGGAGAAAAGAGAACCACTTGTATGAATATCAAGAGCTCAGATGGAAACCCAGTTCTAAACAAAGAAGGGAAAGCAGAAAGGTGGAATGAGTATATAGAGGGTCTGTACAAGGGCGATGTACTTGAGGACAATATTATGGAAATGGAAGAGGATGTAGATGAAGATGAAATGGGAGACATGATACTGCGTGAAGAGTTTGACAGAGCACTGAAAGACCTGAGTCGAAACAAGGCCCCGGGAGTAGACAACATTCCATTAGAACTACTGACGGCCTTGGGAGAGCCAGTCCTGATGAAACTCTACCATCTGGTGAGCAAGATGTATGAGACAGGCAAAATACCCTCAGACTTCAAGAAGAATATAATAATTCCTATCCCAAAGAAAGCAGGTGGTGGCAGATGTTAAAATTACCGAAGAATCAGTTTACTAAGCCACAGGTGGCAGGGATAAAATACAGGAAGGGACAGGCTATTTACAATTTGTACAGAAACCAGAATGCAGTTATAAGAGTCGAGGGACATGAAAGGGAAGCAGTGGTTGGGAAGGGAGTGAGACAGGGTTGTAGCCTATACCCGATGTTATCCAATCTTTATATTGAGCAAGCAGTGAAGGAAACAAAAGAAAAATTTGGAGTAGGTATTAAAATCCATGGAGAAGTAATAAAAACTTTGAGGCTTGCTGATGACATTGTAATTCTGTCAGAGACAGCAAAGGACTTGTAAGAGCAGTTGAACGGAATGGATAGTGTTTTGAAAGGAGGGTATAAGATGAACATTAACAAAAGCAAAACGAGAATAATGGAATGTAGTCAAATTAACTTGGGTGATGCCGAGGGAATTAGATTATGAAATGAGACACTTAAAGTAGTAAAGGAGTTTTGCTATTTGGGGAGCACAATAACTGATGATGGTCGAAGTAGAGAGGATATAAAATGTAGACTGGCAATGGTAAGGAAAGAGTTTCTGAAGAAGAGAAATTTGTTAACATCGAATATAGATTTAAGTGTCAGGAAGTCATTTCTGAAAGTATTTGTATGGAGTGTGGCCATGTATGGAAGTGAAACATGGACAATAAATAGTTTGGACAAGAAGAGAATAGAAGCTTTCGAAAAGTGGTGCTACAGAAGAATGCTGAAGATTAGATGCGTAGATCACATAACTAATGAGGAGGTATTGAATAGGATTGGGGAGAAGGGAAGTTTGTGGCACAACTTGACTAGAAGAAGGGATCGGTTGGTAGGACATGTTCTGAGGCATCAAGGGATCACCAATTTAGTATTGGAGGGCAGCGTGGAAGGTAAAAATCGTAGAGGGAGACCAAGAGATGAATACACTAAGCAGATTCAAAAGGATGTAGGTCGCAGTAGGTACTGGGAGATGAAGAAGCTTGCACAGGATAGAGTAGCATGGAGAGCTGCATCAAACCAGTCTCAGGACTGAAGACCACAACAACAACAACATCATGTAGCAGATTTTACTTAGTTTTCTTTTCAAATATTGAATGTGTACCTCCCATTTTGTGTTGTTCTGGAGCCAGAATCCCAGAAATTTTGTGCTGTCAACACTTTCAAGAACTCTGTCCCTTAGTTCTATGTTTGGGTGGTGTCTTCCTTTTAGATTCTAGAAGTTCAGTGCTACTGTCTTTTCTTTGTTTACAATTAGCTTGTTATTGCTGAACCACTGTTCTACACTGTTCGTTGTTTGGATAGCGGAGTCTTTTAGTTTTTCTTCTGTTTTACCACTAATAAGGAAGCTTGTATCATCTGCAAATTGGAGGGTAGTTTGGCAATACTTGTTGTACATAAGATCATTGACATAGAGGAGAAACAGAATGGGTCCTAATACTGATCCTTGAGGGACACCATATTTCACATCTTGAATAGTAGTAGCTGATTTTGTTATGGTCAGTACATTGCGCTTCAACCACCTGTTTGTGACCACATAGGTATGTCCTGAGCCGCTCATTGGATATACCTCTAATTTCTAATTTGTCATGCTTCTGCAGTAGGGCATTACGGTCAATCACATCAAAAGCTTTAGATAAATCAAGACATATGCCCATCACAAACTCACTCACATCCAGTTTAGTATTGATTTCATTAAGAAATTCAAACATTGCACTTTCAGTTGAGCAGCCTTTCCTGAAACCATGCTGTGAGGGACAGAGAATTTTATTTTTATTTAGGAAATCAGACACACTCTTATAAAGAAAAAGATTCTAAAATTTTTGAAAATACAGGCAGTAGGGCTATTATTGGTCTATAATTTGAAACACCTTCTGGATTTCCTTTTTTGAGCAGTGGTTTCAGTTTTGCTGTTTTTAAGCATGAAGTGAAGGTTCCTGATGCCAGTGAGCTGTTGCACAAGTGTGTCAAGGGTTCAGCTAATGAAAGACAACATTTTTTATTAATTGCATCTGGTATTCCTTCAATTCCACATGAGTACCCTGTGTTCAAGGTTTTTATAATGGATAAAATTTCTTCAGTATTTGTGGGTGAAAGAAACAATGATGTAGACTTATTTTTCACGCTATTGGATGATGGAGGTGATATTTTGTTGTGTTCTTCCAGTCCACTCACCAACTGTTCACTTATGCTTGCAAAATATTTGTTGAAAGTCTCTGCAATTTTTGTTGGGCAAGAAATCATTTGTCCTTCATAACACAAGTTTATATTTTTATATTGTTTGGTTTCACTTGTCGTTTTATTTTTTATAACTTCCCATATAGCTTCAAATTTGTTTTTTGAATTTTCAATGTATTTGTCATTTGCCATTGTTTTAGCTTTCCTAACAACATTTTTAAGAAACCTCTTGTAATTTTTCAGGTACAAATGAAATTCATGAGGCATGTTCTGTGTCATTGCTATATTGTGTAATCTTCTTTTCTCTGCACAAGTGATTCTAACACCTGTTGTACTTCATTTGTTCTTTTTGAAGGTGGGTTGACATTTTTTTAATGGAAATGCACCTTCAAAGTATGACATGGAGATTTCCATGAATTTTTCAAACTTTTTGTTGGTATTTTCAGAAGTATACACTTCATACCAGGTTTCTTCACTTAGTCCCTGTATAAAAAGTTTTATTTGTTTTTTAGTGAATTTTCTTGTTTCTTTTACAAGTTCCTTTTTCTCACTTGTTTCAATTGGGGTGTGTAAAGCAATATACTGTACATAGTGATCACTAAAGAAAGTATTAAGATTTCTGGGACAGAGATTGTGATTTACATTTGTGTTTATTAATATCTGATCAATTGTTGAGTTAATTGTTGGTGTAACTCTTGTAGGAGAATCTATGGTGGCTTTTATGTTACACGTTTCCAGTAGGGCCATTAAGCTTTGATGGTCTTTTGTGATTTCTTGAAAAACAATATTAAAATCTCCACATATGATCACTGTTTTGTTGAAGTTTTTATAGTATTTAAAGCTGCTTCTAGTTGATGACACCAGGGCTCCTATATACACAGATGATTATTAATTTTAATGCAGAGTGTTCAACTGCAGATACTTCAAAAACTTTTTCTTCAGCTAACAGTTCAGTGGGATTTATGTTACAATAATCAATACCAATTTTAACAAATATACATGACCCTCCATGACTGGATGTAATTGTACAGAATGATGATGAAAGATTAAAGTCTGCAAGTTTTGTGACTGACATTGCATCTTTAGGCAGCCAGTGTTCAGTTATACACATTACAGAAGAGTTTTTTAGCTCATCAGTACATAAAATTTCAAGTTCACTTAATTTGTTTAGCAATCATTGGACATTTTGATGAATCAGCATGAAATTAAAATATTTGTTAGACTTTGGCATATTGTTAGACTTTGGCATATTTAATTGATCACTTACCTTTATCTTGTCAATAAAGACTCATTCATGTGTACTGGAAGTACTTCTTTTCTTTTCCTGTATTTGTATTTTAGGTTAGATGATTATGAGGTCAAAGAAAAGTAGAGAGATGGATAATATTCAGACAGTTGGGGAAACTTCAGAGCCAGCCAGCAATGACTGTAACAAAGGAAATGCCAGACTGGACAGAGGTAGCAAATTTAACTAAAGCACTAAACCTTAAATTAGATAACCAAAGATAAGAAGTGAATGCTAGATTAGATAACCAGAGACAAGAACTGAATACTGGATTAGATGACCAAAGTCCTAAGTTGGATAACCAGAAGGCCGATACAGCCACTTTAACTGAAAAGTTAGAAGCACAGGGCGAAGCTCATAATCCTAAGTTTGATGTATTAAATGATAAAGTGGAAAATTTAGGATTAGATTTAAAGAGTGAATTAAGTAATTCTTTAACTGTACAAATGAATCAAATGTTTACGGATTTTAGCCATAAGCAGGATGATCAGTTTCAGAAGTTGACCCAGAAATTAGAATTTGATATTGAAGATAAATATAACAATAAAGAACCCTATCTTAATGAAAAATTAGAATCTTGTGAAAATATATGTAATGTTAAACGTAATGCTGTAAGACAGGAAATGAATATCTTGAAAGAGAGCACAGATCGAACTAAGAAAGTAATGTCAATTATTCAGTCGAAAATTCCCGGTGTTACCCCATGGTCAATTATTCAATCATAAATGCCAGAGGTTAATACACAAGTTGTTACAGTGATTTCCATACTAGAGATCACTAAGTTGTTAGTACACGCGTTGTCAGTCCGCGTGTAAATAATGGACGGAGTGTCAGGGAAAAAATAGTGAACTTTGACATTATAAATGTAAGTAGTATGGCAGAAGCTTTTGAACTGATTATAGATCGAGAAGTTACAGAGAGCATAATATCCGTAAACGTTTCGACTGTTGCTTTTTCCAAACTTAATGATAATAGCGATGTTAGCAACGACTCATGGAAAGAATTCAAACTTGTCGAGGACAGATTAGAACATAGAATAACTTTACATAATGTCGTTCTTCTAAGTAAAAGGGTAATTTTTTTGCTGTGGGGAGACTTTCACACAAAATTTAACGAGAAGTACTGGTATGCACTTGCTCAAATGAGGTTAATATCAGATCTATGGGATCCGGGCGGAATTACATCTATTTCCCAGGGATGTTAGCATTCTGTGTTAACAGAGTGATGACTGTCGGTTCCTGAGTTGTTTTCGGTGTTACTTCCACGTTAGTTTTCCTACTCCGAATTCCCTTCAAATCTTCAACTATTCTGTAATCTATTCATAACCTCTTAAACTATTCTATCATGTAAGTATTTAAGTGACCAAATATGACTACAAGATAGTGACTAATTTAAGAGAATCGCAAATGAACAGTGATCCCTAAACATGGAATGAAACAAGTAGAAAATAGTACTAGTGTAAAGGTAATATTATGGTACTATTCAAGCAAAGTAATATCTAGACATCAAAAACTGAACGAAGTACTTTATGTGTGTATGAAAAATAGTATAAACTGAATGACTAAACAATTATGTTACCATAGCGTATAATTTTCTATTTTTATAGAATAAGTGTAAGATGGCAGCTGCAGTGTAACACGTGTTAAGTTCGGCTCGCAAAATTTAGTTGAATTCGAAGGTACTCTCGCAGGTGGTGTTGTCTAGTACCAGTGGAAATTGTGTAATCAACAGTGTTCTGTGCAGTAGTGCTGTTTTTTCTGTGCTCCACCAATATCTATGCTGAAGAAAATGGTAAACAGGAGAGTCAACAATGCTGAAGAAAATGGTAAACAGGAGAGTCAACAGCAGCGGGTCCAGCAGCAGGGAAGCAGCAGGTGCGGCGGGCCCGCTCCTGGCGGAAGGTGTGGCCGTGGCTCCCGGTATAGAGGGGCTGGTCCGCTCTGAGGTAAACACTGCGCTTCGCGATAAATACAATCTCGATTTGATAGCAAGCACTATATCAGATACAGTAATGGTAGCAGTATTAGCCAAAATGCGTGAAACTGTTGAGGCCAATACTGCCGAAATTACAGCATTAAAAAAGTCTGTGTCTGAATACGAGAAAAAGGCTCGAGAGTTGGAAGTAAAACTATCTGCCACAACAGACAAGCTAGAACAGTACCAAAGGCATAATAGTCTATGACTGTTTGGAGTAGCAGAAAATAAGGAAGAAGATACAGACAAACTGCTTATACAGGTTGCATGTGACAAATTAGGCGTTGAAGTGACTAAGGCAGACATTGACAGGAGCCATTGGGTGGGACGAAAACTACCAAGTGCTACCAAACCTCGTCCAATAATAGTTAAATTTGTGTCATACCGAAAAAGGGCAGAGATCTTTATCCGGAAGAAGAGGTTAGCAAGGACAGGGCTTACAATAAGGGAAGATCTGACACATGAATGGCTAAGATTTTAAACAGTGCCATATCCCATTTCGGTCTTCAGAATGTGTGGACTCAGGATGGCAGAGTAATCATTAAGACTAGCTGGAAAGAAGACAGTCACAAACATGACAGAACTGAATAGTATTAAGTGAAGCTACTAGAGCCACAAGTGCAAACTTAACACCATCTGCAAATTGTAACATCCCTATACTCAAATATACTGTCTTGTAATTGTAACTTTTTAATTATCCCCATATTTGTACCTTCAATTAATTGTTTTGTAATTGTATTAAATTTGTATTATTTTTTTGCCTGTAGCTCTAACGTTTACTTAATTTTAGTTACTGCTAATACTATTTTTATTTGCTCAGTTTATTCTCTTCCGTCCTGTAATAGTACCATTGCAATTGTTAGTCTCTCCTTTAGATCATTAATCACCCATCTCTTCGGTTCAAATTGTTCATAACAAAAATTACTATCAGTATCACTTTAGTAAATTTCAGTCTGATTGTAGCCTCCTACGATAATCACTATCAGTATCACTTTAGTAAATTTCAATTTAATTCTAGCTTCCTGGGATAATCTATTAGTTATTAAGCTTACTTCTCTCTGCTGGCAGCATCAGCCTTTTAAACCACTCCCCTTTTCCTTATTTCCACCCTAAGCTGTTTCAAATACACTAATTACATTTCACCTCTTACGACAGAGGATACACAGTGACACACAGCCGTCACTGTTTTGGTCATATTCTCCTTGCACCTAATACCACTACTCCATTTCCTCTACCCCTGCAACCTCTCTTGCGATCGCCTTTCTTTCGGCAATCGCGGAGTCACAAACAGGGCGCGCAAAATCTCGGACATCCCTGTATTATGTCACTTCGCGGAAGCAGCGGCCAGTGCCCCTCGCAGCAGGTAGTGCCTAACAAAGGGACAAACCCGTCTGCCACCCTACTCCAGGCTGCCTAGTGGAGCGCATCAGAGCTTTTAGTAGTGCACTGCAACATCCAGTCTTTACCTGTGCATTACGAAGAACTTAGCCTCCTCTTCAACCAACCAAACTACCACGTAATACTCTTATCCATAACATGGCTAAAACCACACATATCCTCTGCATCTATTCATCTCCCAGGGTACACATTTCTTAGGGCAGACAGATGAAAAAAGCGAGGTGGTGGGGTTGGCGCGTATATAAGAACAGATCTCAAGTCTTATGTACGTCAAACCCTGCCGAAGAAAAAGAGGCTGAATTCATGTTCACTGAAATAAATATACAAAGTCGGGAGTTCTTGACTGGTGTTATGTACAATCCACCAAAAATAAGCTCATTGAGTTCCTTTCAGTCAGAATTACATGCGCTTCAGTGTCAATACGAACATGTCATCGTAATGGGTGACTTGATCATAGACCTGCTAAGAGACACTCCCTCCGCAATAAACCTAAGAAGATTGTTTAGTTGCAATAGCGTGAACATTCTTCCATTACAACCTACACACCATACGGCGCACAGTCATACTATTATAGAGGTAATCGCAACGAAACAGTCTGACAAAGTAAGAGATGTTCGTCAAACTTCGGCCCCAGGCCTCTCAGCACATGATGTAATATTCCTGGCCTACTCTGTGCAGCCCCCAAAGATCAAATCGCGTTACATAACTTGTAGGAACATGAAACATATTGATCTTGACACTCTAACAGCCGATTGCTCAGAAATCTCATGGCATCAAATAATCAAAGAACCTACAATCGATGGCAAAATTAATGAACTTGGTGATAAACTCACTGCCATCTATGACAAACATGCACCTGTACGCACAATCTATGTAAGAAAATCTCCTGCTCCATGGCTGACAGCTGAATTATGTCAAATGATAAATGACAGGGATGCTGCCCACAAGTGTTCCAAGGCAGATCTGAAACCCGAACATTTTGAAGAATATAGAAAGCTACGGAACAGAGTGAAACAATGCATTCGCAATGCTAAAACCAGGCACGCTCGCTCCCTTGTATGCAGCGATCTGACGCTCATGACTCTATGGAAGAATTCCCGTAGCTTGGGGGTTGGAAAGGCAAAATCGGAAACTGCTTTTCATGTATCAGCTAATGAATTAAATGAATTCTTCTCTGCACCTCTGAATACCCACACGGCTGATAATTACCGTCCACAAGAATCCCCCAACTGTATAACTAACAATGATACCTTCCATCTAAAACACGTTACAATAAATACGGCAAGAAAAGCAATAATGAGAATCTCTTCTGATACGATAGGTAATGACAGTATCAGTATAACCATGATTAAGAATATTGCCGATATCTTAGTACCTGTCTTTACTGACATATTTAATTTTTCTCTCATGAACGGAATATACCCCACTGCATGGAAAAGAAGCATAACTCGACCCACCCCTAAGATTGAAAACCCGCAACTGCCTAGTGATTACTGACCAATTAGCATACTGCCTGCTGTTTCCAAAGCACTTGAATATTTTGCTCTTGATCAAATCACTGAACACCTGCATGAATTCAGCCTATATGACAAATTTCAATCCGGTTTCCGTAAACATCACAGCACAAACACTGCTCTAATTAAAGTAACTGATAATCTGAAATATGCCATTGACAGGAAGGCAACAATATTGACGCTACTAGATTTCAGCAAAGCTTTGACACTGTTAACTTTGACATATTGCTCAGAAAAATGCAATAGCTTAATTTCTCAGATAGTGTAATGAGATCGTTTGAAAGCTACTTAAAAGACAGACAGCAATGTGTTGTCTGCGTAAATGAAAAATCTTCCTGGAAACGTGTCTCCTCAGGAGTGCCACAAGGATCAGTCTTAGGACCAGTTTTGTTTTCTTTATATGTCAACGATATTTCGTTGGTTCTGTCCTCCTGTAAATATCATTTCTATGCCGATGACCTCCAGCTCCACCTGAGTGTCAGACTTGAAGATGTAAACACTGCAGTCGCTCAGATGAATGATGATCTGTTTTCAGTAGTGACATGGGCGGAAAACCTGGGGCTTAAACTAAATGCAAACAAGACACAAGTAACTTTAATAGCCCATCAGAAATTAATAAGTTCAGATTTCCACGAACGACTGCCTCCTATCCTGCTCGACAGTATTCCAATACCATATCAGAAAATAGTTAAGAACTTGTGTGTAATTTTGGATGAGCACCTCAACTGGGCGGAGGATACAGTCGCTGTGCGCCGGAAGACGTCCGCTTGTCTCTATGCTCTCAAAAAGTTTCGAAATATATTTCCACAGGACTTGAAACGCCAGCTCATGCAAGCACTTGTTCTACTGAACCTCCACTATTGTGATGTTAATTCAACAAGGCATGAGTAGTGAAAACAAAAGACAGTTAGAACTAACCATGAATGCCTGTGTGCGTTACACCTGCAACATTCGCCGATATAATCATGTTAACATTCGCCGATATAATCATGTTAGTGCTTCATACTCCCAGCTAGGGTGGCTGCGGCCGGACAAATTGCATGACTACCACACTCTGTCTACTTCACCGACTCCTCGTTGCGCAAGCACCCCAGTACCTTGCTTCAGAGATTAAACACCTTTCTTGCCATCATAATCAAAACACGAGGTCACTCTTCTTTGGTATCCTAACTGTGCCCACTCACAAAACAAAAACTTTTGCAAACTCCTCAGCTGCCGCTGTCCGCCTCTGGAACAAACTGCGCCTTACCTTGCACAAAATTCAATCACCTGCTGCTTTTAAGAAGAGGCTGAAGCATTTCCTACTATCATCCTCATAAGGTTTTCCACAAAGTTAATGTACAAGGCCAATCCTCTCCTCTGTCAAACAGCAAAGGTAGTGTCTCCTATCTTGCTCCTTTCTTTTCTTCCTCTTCATCTATCTCTATTAGCCACACAATCTTCTTTTCCTTTATATTTCCTTAACTATGTTTCACCATGTCTCTATTCTTCTCCTCCCTTCACCATCAGTCTTCCTCATACTCCCTGCTGCTAGCACTCCTATCTACAATTTGTCTCTTTCATAATGTCTAATTATAACAGTACTTACCATCTACGAATATAAACTCTTATGTATTTTTTCCAAGTGTGCCTTTGTAATTGTTTATTTCTCATTTTGTACTAGATGTAGTTCAACATGCCTACGAAAACATATGAATGTAAAATAAGTAGAATGCCTGGTTAGATGTAAGAGAGGGCCTGATGGTCCTAATCTTGCCAGGTTAAATAAATCAATAAGTAAATAAATAAATAATTTTATAAACTTTGTGAGATGTAAGGTAAATATGAGGGTTTGTATCGCTTTTGGAAAGGGTGGGTAGTGTAGGTATAAACATGACTACTACTACCACCACACACACACACACACACACACACACACACACACACACACACACACACACACACACACACCAAACCTTTCAGACAACCATCACAGACAAGTGTGACACACACCAAACCTTTCAGACAACCCTCACAGACAAGTGTGACTGATTCTTCACCATTTGCCGTTCCATACAGGTTGCTAAGATTCTTTCTTCAGGGACTTCAAAGGTGAAGGTGAGAATGTCCGTTCTGCCCGGTGAAGTGGGGATCCTGGGGAAGGGTTTTCCTGTCTCTGGGGCTATCTTCTCTTTTTTATCCTTTCTTACTTCTCTATTGAGTACCGGTCTATCTTTCCCTCTTTACATATCCATACACTTATATCGCTGAAGTCCTTCTCATTCTCCGGGGTTTCCTATAACCTTCAACTTATTTCACGTAAGTAGGCCGAAGAATCAGGCTGCACGAACACACATCGACATACACACAAAATTGCAATTAGACACAAACATGAAAATTACGGGCTAGAAACCTAAAGCGATGTCGGAACTGCCAAGGGATGTAGGGGAATATAGATATATGTACATCTGAATCAATGCACATATTACATTGTTGATGTGTGATGGTTCTCCATCATTATTTTGTTGCTCTAAAATATATATTTACATCTGCCATACTAGTCCTTGGAGGAAAGTTGGTAAATACAGGTAGACATAGCATCTATATGTGTGTGCATGATATCTATTTATATAGTAAAATTGAGTGAAAGATGACTTTAGGGTATTAGATGATGCATTAGAAAGTGGATTTGTTATTTTACCAGAGAGTATTTAAGAATAGTATTCAAAAAGATGTATGCTCAGGCAATGAACCAGGAGGCCTACTCAGAGGGCGCACCCAGCACTTATTGGATGAGAAGGACAGATAGCCAGACACAAGAGAGGCTGACCTATACTGTGCAGAATGGGTACCAAGAGGGGGATCAACCTGCACCATAGATTAGGAAGTTAAAAGGGGTGTACCTACCTAAATGGAAGGAGAAAGGGTACTCCTAGGATCAACCCGTGTAAGATATAAGTACTGTTCTTAAAGGGAAAAGGGGCAGTATCATGGCAGAAGTCACACGTTTAAAGGGCTGAGTCTGGTAAGTTTCAATTCCATGCATAAATAGCCTCATTAAGTTTCAGGTTTACAAATGTCCAAGAAGGGAACACTTTTATTCTACCCAGAGTTCCTCCAGATTACAATAAGTAATGATTAAGTACATACTTAGAAAAAGTAGTACAGGAGGTAAGAACAATTCAGCAGAATATTCATGAGCTATGTGTGCCTGGAATTTATGATTGGAAGAGGAACAGAAAACAGAGATAACTCCAACATGGATTGAAAGGTTCAGAGTTTGTAATTGTGGTAAAATATGCATGGTACTGTTAAAAGATAAAGAATTATTATCCTGTGTAATTGTACATAATGAATATGTATAAAATACCACATGTTCAAGCTAAGGGGAGGGATATGTAGTGCCCCAAGAATTTCGGTGTAAATTTCAGACACACTGGGCTTACCACTGTATCGAACACCCGATATTTTAAGTACGAGGGTGAGAGAGTGGAGATGCATCTACCTCACCACCAGTTTCTGCGTGTGCAGGATGGACGTGTATTGGGAGAATAAGGCAATGGTGATGGTCGATCGGCGCAGGAAAGTGGTTGCCTCGCTCATCACAGAAGTTACGTGACCGGCACTAGGAGCAAGCACACCTTACTCCATCAGTCATTATTGTGAACAGTTGAATTGTGTAAAAGAAAAGAAGAGACACTTACTTTTACTGACTTACTGACTCTCTAAAGTTGCGGTTGGTGGACTTGGGAGAACCTCGAGAGATTTTTTGGAACTGTATTTATTGTAAAAGTAATCAATAGCTTCTGACGGACCGGGAGTTATTGGATTTACGAAATAAGATTCATTGATGTGAAACTGTTATGTGGTGTTCTGTTTGTGGAAGTGAAATATAGTAAGGTTGATTTAAAAGTATCCTGAGTGTACACAATCGTTTTGAGAGTAGAGATAATTCCTCCAAAAAGCATCATATCTTCGCGGAAGAAGTTGGGCAGTTTGTCGCAGCCGGCTATCCTGAGAAGAAGATCAGCAAAGCTCTTCCAAGTAAGTCCAATGATGAAGGGGATGTGTGAGTCTTGCACAACAACACCACATTGCTTCCTCTAGTTGCCAGAAAGTGTTTGCTGGTAGCACCATGAAAGCTGTAGTGAAAGGTGTTTATGTGTTCTGTGCTGTTTTATAACTTTGACAATTGTAGTGGGAAAAAAAGAACAGTTGAGATATTGTTAATTAAAGCTCATCTTGGCCTTGGAGAGGATAAGACATGTATTCAGATTCAGAATGAGAATGGACTTGGTTTCTAACCTTTAGAGATGCGAAGAGACTTACTTGATAGTGTCTGTTCATGTGGAAAATGAGATTTGTAAAAGTTTGATGTTCAAATATACACTGTGAGGTGAAGCAAAAGAAACTGTGAATGTCTGCTTATTTTTATAAGTAGAAAGAGTTTTGAGAAATTCCTGTTACTAACAAATATACTTTGAAGAAGGAGAGAAAAGGAGATTGCAGCAGCAAGCTAACCAGCAAGGGAAGGTGGCTGACCATCTCAAGTAAGTCTCATCGTTAAAAGAGTGGGAGTTTACACACATACTTTGCCACTTTAAGTCGTCTGAAGCATTAGAACTTGTACAGAGGTTTTTTAAATTTTTTAATGAATGATAGTGAACAGTTTTGGCTTTACAAAGGGATATTTATACTTTGAAGTAATGACCAATTAAACATTATGATTGGGTTGGTATATAATTTTTAAGGTTGGTTAGTGTAACCTGTAATGTATTATAATTGTACCCTCTCTAGATTGTCGCACAGATGACAAAATGGTAGATATTGAAATAACGACAGAGGGATAGAGAAACAATTAAAATCGCTCAAAAGAGGAAAGGCCACTGGACCTGATGGGATACCAGTTCGAATTTACACAGATTACACGAAGGAACTTGCCCCCTTCTTGCAGTGGTGTACCGTAGGTCTCTAGAAGAGCGAAGTGCTCCAAAGGATTGGAAAAGGGCACAGGTCATCCCCGTTTTCAAGAAGGGACGTCGAACAGATGTGCAGAACTATAGACCTGTATCTCTAACGTTGATCAGTTGTAGAATTTTGGAACATGTATTATGTTCGAGTATAATGACTTTTCTGGAGACTAGAAATCTACTCTGTAGGAATCAGCATGGGTTTCGAAAAAGACAATCATGTAAAATCCAGCTTGAGCTATTCGTCCACGAGACTCAGAGGGCCATAGACACGGGTTCATAGGTAGATGCCGTGTTTCTTGACTTCCGCAAGGCATTCGATACAGTTCCCCACAGTCGTTTAATGATCAAGTAAGACCAATTGTGTGATTGGATTGAAGAGTTCCTAGATAACAGAACGTAGCATGTCACTCTCAATGGAAAGAAGTCTTCTGAAATAAGAGTGATTTCAGGTGTACCGCAGGGGAGTGTCGTAGGACCGTTGCTATTCACAATATATATAAATGACCTTGTGGATAACATCAGAAGTTCACTGAAGCTTTTTGCAGATGATGCTGTGGTATATCGAGAGGTTGTAACAATGGAAAATTTTACTGAAATGAAGGAGGATCTGCAGTGAATTGACACATGGTGCAGGGAATGGCAATTGAATCTCAATGTAGACAAGTGTAATGTGCTGCGAATACATAGAAAGAAAGATCCTTTATCATTTAGCTACAATATAGCAGGTCAGCAACTGGAATCAGTTAATTCCATAAATTATCTGGGAGTAGGCATTAGGAGTGATTCAAAATGGAATGATCATATAAATTTGATCACCGGTAAAGCCGATGCCAGACTGAGATTCATTGGAAGAATCCTAAGGAAATGCAATCCTAAAACAAAAGAAGTAGGTTACAGTACACTTGTTCGGCCACTGCTTGAATAATGCTCACCAGTGTGGGATCAGTACCAGATAGAGTTGTGAGAAGAGATAGAGAAGATCCAACGGAGAGCAGCGTGCTTCGTTACAGGATAATTTAGTAATCACAAAAGTGTTACAGAGATGATAGATAAACTCCAGTGGAAGACTTTGCAGGAGAGATGCTCAGTAGCTCGGTATGGGCTTTTGTTGAAGTTTCGAGAACATACCTTCACTGAGGAGTCAAGCAGTATATTGCTCCCTCCTACGTATATCTTGCGAAGAGGCCATGAGGATAAAATCAGAGAGATTAGAGCTTACACAGAGGCACACCGACAATCTTTCTTTCCACGAACAATATGAGACTGGAATAGAAGAGAGAACCGATAGAGGAACTTAAAGTACACTCCGCCACACACCGTCAGGTGGCTTGCAGAGTATGGATGTAGATGTAGGTAGATAACCAATCCCTACTTACCTGTCCTACTTGTGGGATAGCAGAAGCAAGAGCTCAGTACAACTTTTGTAGTTTGGAGTTATGACACAAAAATAATAGTTTGTATAATGTAGCCTCTGTATCAAGTAGAATAGTGAGAGAGTAAACCTCCAACATACTACCAACTTACAAGCAGATAATAAAAATTCAAGTTTGCTGACTGCTATATAAGACTGACAAGGCAAATCAATTGATAGCCTGATTACTTTAAGAATAGTTCTATATCGAAATGTGATTGAATCTGAACTCAATGAATTACAAAAGTAGATAAAAAGAGCCAAATCAAGATAATAAGTGAACCTGTTAAAATGTAGAGTTATTACTTATATTAATGGTGATATTCAACCTGAAATGATATGTAACTAACATATGATAATTTGGAAAGTGTGTTTGACAATATAATGTAATTGGATAGCTCGGGCCAAGCGGTTCTAGGCGCTTCAGTTTGGAACCGCGCAACCGCTATGGTCGCAGCTTTGAATCCCACCGCAGGCATGGATGTGTGTGATGTCCTTAGGTTAGTTAGGTTTAAGTAGTTCTAAGTTCTAGGGGACTGATGGCCTCAGATGTTAAGTCCCATAGTGCTCAGAGCTATTTGAACCATTTGTAAATGTATGGATAAAGAAATGTACTCACCACGTGGCAGCAGTGGCACCCATGGTTCTGTGTGACTTTTGCGAAATCTACCCCTTCCCCCCCCCCCCCCCCCCCCCCCCCCCCATGAACCATGGACCTTGCCGTTGGTGGGGAGCTTGCGTGCCAAAGCGATACAGATAGCCGTACCGTAGGTGCAACCACAACGGAGGGGTATCTGTTGAGAGGCCAGACAAACGTGTGGTTCCTGAAGAGGGGCAGCAGCCTTTTCAGTAGTTGCAAGGGCAACAGTCTGGATGATTGACTGATCTGGCCTTGTAACAATAACCAAAACGGCCTTGCTGTGCTGGTACTGCGAACGGCTGAAAGCAAGGGGAAACTACAGCCGTAATTTTTCCCGAGGGCATGCAGCTTTACTGTATGATTACATGATGATGGCGTCCTCTTGGGTAAAATATTCCGGAGGTAAAATAGTCCCCCATTCGGATCTCCGGGCGGGGACTACTCAAGAGGATGTCGTTATCAGGAGAAAGAAAACTCGCGTTCTACGGATCGGAGCGTGGAATGTCAGATCCTTTAATCGGGCAGGTAGGTTAGAAAATTTAAAAAGGGAAATGGATAGGTTGAAGTTAGATATAGTGGGAATAAGTGAAGTTCGGTGGCAGGAGGAACAAGACTTCTGGTCAGGTGACTACAGGGTTATAAACACAAAATCAAATAGGGGTAATGCAGGAGTAGGTTTAATAATGAATAGGAAAATAGGAATGCGGGTAAGCTACTACAAACAGCATAGTGAACGCATTATTGTGGCCAAGATAGATACGAAGCCCACACCTACTACAGTAGTACAAGTTTATATGCCAACTAGCTCTGCAGATGACGAAGAAATTGAAGAAATGTATGATGAAATAAAAGAAATTATTCAGATTGTGAAGGGAGACGAAAATTTAATAGTCATGGGTGACTGGAATTCGAGTGTAGGAAAAGGGAGAGAAGGAAACATAGTAGGTGAATATGGATTGGGGGACAGAAATGAAAGAGGAAGCCGCCTGGTAGAATTTTGCACTGAGCACAACATAATCATAACTAACACTTGGTTTAAGAATCATGAAAGAAGGTTGTATACATGGAAGAACCCTGGAGATACTAAAAGGTATGAGATAGATTATATAATGGTAAGACAGAGATTTAGGAACCAGGTTTTAAATTGTAAGACATTTCCAGGGGCAGATGTGGACTCTGACCACAATCTATTGGTTATGACCTGTAGATTAAAACTGAAGAAACTGCAAAAAGGTGGGAATTTAAGGAGATGGGACCTGGATAAACTAAAAGAACCAGAGGTTGTACAGAGATTCAGGGAGAGCATAAGGGAGCAATTGACAGGAATGGGGGAAATAAATACAGTAGAAGAAGAATGGGTAGCTTTGAGGGATGAAGTAGTGAAGGCAGCAGAGGATCAAGTAGGTAAAACGACGAGGGCTAGTAGAAATCCTTGGGTAACAGAAGAAATATTGAATTTAATTGATGAAAGGAGAAAATATAAAAATGCAGTAAGTGAAACAGGCAAAAAGGAATACAAACGTCTCAAAAATGAGATCGACAGGAAGTGCAAAATGGCTAAGCAGGGATGGCTAGAGGACAAATGTAAGGATGTAGAGGCCTATCTCACTAGGGGTAAGATAGATACCGCCTACAGGAAAATTAAAGAGACCTTTGGAGATAAGAGAACGACTTGTATGAATATCTAGAGCTCAGATGGAAACCCAGTTCTAAGCATAGAAGGGAAAGCAGAAAGGTGGAAGGAGTATATAGAGGGTCTATACAAGGGCGATGTACTTGAGGACAATATTATGGAAATGGAAGAGGATGTAGATGAAGATGAAATGGGAGATACGATACTGCGTGAAGAGTTTGACAGAGCACTGAAAGACCTGAGTCGAAACAAGGCCCCCGGAGTAGACAATATTCCATTGGAACTACTGACGGCTGTGGGAGAGCCAGTCCTGACAAAACTCTACCATCTGGTGAGCAAGATGTATGAAACAGGCGAAATACCCTCAGACTTCAAGAAGAATATAATAATTCCAATCCGAAAGAAAGCAGGTGTTGACAGATGTGAAAATTACCGAACTATCAGCTTAATAAGTCACAGCTGCAAAATACTAACACGAATTCTTTACAGACGAATGGAAAAACTAGTGGAAGCCAACCTCGGGGAAGATCAGTTTGGATTCCGTAGAAACACTGGAACACGTGAGGCAATACTGACCTTACGACTTGTCTTAGAAGAAAGATTAAGGAAAGGAAAACCTACGTTTCTAGCATTTGTAGACTTAGAGAAAGCTTTTGACAATGTTGACTGGAATACTCTCTTTCAAATTCTAAAGGTGGCAGCAGTAAAATACAGGGAGCGAAAGGCTATTTACAATTTGTACAGAAACCAGATGGCAGTTATAAGAGTCGAGGGACATGAAAGGGAAGCAGTGGTTGGGAAGGGAGTAAGACAGGGTTGTAGCCTGTCCCCGATGTTGTTCAATCTGTATATTGAGCAAGCAGTAAAGGAAACAAAAGAAAAATTCGGAGTAGGTATTAAAATTCATGGAGAAGAAATAAAAACTTTGAGGTTCGCCGATGACATTGTAATTCTGTCAGAGACAGCAAAGGACTTGGAAGAACAGTTGAATGGAATGGACAGTGTCTTGAAAGGAGGATATAAGATGAACATCAACAAAAGCAAAACAAGGATAATGGAATGTAGTCTAATTAAGTCGGGTGATGCTGAGGGAATTAGATTAGGAAATGAGGCACTTAAAGTAGTAAAGGAATTTTGCTATTTGGGGAGCAAAGTAATTGATGATGGTCGAAGTAGAGAGGATATAAAATGTAGGCTGGCAATGGCAAGGAAAGCGTTTCTGAAGAAGAGAAATTTGTTAACATCCAGTATTGATTTAAGTGTCAGGAAGTCATTTCTGAAAGTATTCGTATGGAGTGTAGCCATGTATGGAAGTGAAACATGGACGATAAATAGTTTAGACAAGAAGAGAATAGAAGCTTTCGAAATGTGGTGCTACAGAAGAATGCTGAAGATTAGATGGGTAGATCACATAACTAATGAGGAAGTATTGAATAGGATTGGGGAGAAGAGAAGTTTGTGGCACAACTTGACCAGAAGAAGGGATCGGTTGGTAGGACATGTTCTGAGGCATCAAGGGATCACAAATTTAGTATTGGAGGGCAGCGTGGAGGGTAAAAATCGTAGGGGGAGACCAAGAGATGAATACACTAAGCAGATTCAGAAGGATGTAGGTTGCAGTAGGTACTGGGAGATGAAAAAGCTTGCACAGGATAGAGTAGCATGGAGAGCTGCATCAAACCAGTCTCAGGACTGAAGACCACAACAACAACAACAACAACAACACCCCTTTTCCAAGATCTCTTCAGTTCTTTTCCTTCACCCCTCTTCCTTTCCCTTCAACCCTTCTGCCAGAAGAAGGAGCCACTGTTGCCGAAAGCTTGTGTAATTGTATCCTTCTTTTATGTGTGTGTTCTGCTGCCACTTGGTAAGTAGATTTTTTTATCTATTCAATTACAAGATAATATATGCCAAGCCTTGGTGGCTTCATTTTACTTTTGCAGTTTAAAGAAAAGAAAATATTTTACAGATAAACTGGGTTTAAAAAAAAGATTGACTTGGTGAAATATCCATTAATGTTAATGTTGTTTGGTTGATTAAATTTTTCTTCCTGAATATGACCTTATTTGTCTGAGTAATATGAAGTATGATGTATTGCTTCATAAAAGTGGTAAGTTACTACCTATACCTGTTACCAACGAATGATGGTTGTCATTTGCACAAAGAAATTGTATTAAATGTGTAATAAGTAAAAATATGCATTTTGTCCACAAATTCTACAAGACAGGGGCTCTGACAGCTGTTTACCATCATGTCACTTGCTGGGTTGGCAGTTGCTCCATGGAGGGCACCCCTACTTGGAGACATGCAGCACTTGTGATGAAGAAAGCTGGGATATTTTACTTCCCCTCTTGTTTTGCTATCTGCCTCCTTAAAATTCATTTTTTCACCATTAACATATGTGAGTATAATCTCCTTTTTCATAAAAGAGAAAGGTTGGCCGTCAGTTATAAAAAGAATATAACACCAGATATAATTTTGGGCTTAGTTCTATGTATGTAATTGATTTTCTAATTCATTTTGACTATTCCTAGTTAGAATCTTTCATTATAGGGCAAAATCAGTAATTGTTTCGTAACTTAAATTCTATTGTTTACTTATAAACAAATATAAATTCTGTACTAATTATAAACATTTGGAGGAACAACTAGTTGTATTCCTAAAGGATCTACTTGGCTCTATTCAAAAGCACGTTAGAAAAGCCAGCCCTTAATTAATTCCAAAGTAATTAACAGTTTTGCCCAAAGTATTGTTTGCGTAACCATATATGTTACTTTCATGATTTAAACAAGTAATTCAGCATAACCCTTATAGCAGAAGAAACTGTTAAAAAGAACCAATTTTTTGATGTAGTCAGTTAATTTATTGAGCTAAGTTTGAATTGTAATTTGTGTAAATTAAACTTGAAACAACGTGTAGTTTCAGCACCTGTTATTGTGAGGATATATAAGGGCCCGATTTTTGGTACAGAGACAGTCAGTCCACAGCTGAGTTTCAGATGAGGAACCTATATTGGTTAGATCATCAACAATGCATCCTTGAAATAAGTGTAAAACAATTAGGCCGTGTGATAAAACAATGACAGTGTCTGTTCCATACATACCTTATTATTCTAAAAGGGCTGTGAACCATGTGGTTAGGTTGCTCGTAGATGTTCAGTAGTAAACTATTGTAGTAGTATATGGATGTTCACCTGCAAACTATTAATGAGGCTTGTCCAAAGTTAAACAATAGTGCACTGGCCATATTTCCACCCTCCATTTTTTCAGCCAGTACAGCAACACAATACGTCAACACACTGGGGACAACAAATGAAGAAATAAAGCAGGCAAACATCACACACTTCACAGAATGCCTACGCTCATGACAAATAAAAGGATTACATCACAATGGCAATGGAAAATTCATTCTGTCTCTACCCCACGAAGTAGCAAAAAGGCTCTTAATGTTTATCAACACAAAATTTTTAAAAGAAGTATTTCCTGCTGTCTTATTCAATTAAAATGTAATGTTTCATGAAGAAGCTATATTTCTTATTTTTGGATTTGAAAGAATCAAAGATTTAAGTCCACGGTGGCAAAGTCAACGAGAAGAATGAGCCTGGTACAAAAGCACAGGAAAGTAAACAGGATCTCAGATGAAGGTACTATGGTTCTTGTACCCTCTCAGCTATCAGTTTTAATCTAACTACAAGTAACTGAGGCAGGACACAGGTAACATTATTACATCTCTAAAACCCACACTGGAATCAGCTTATGAGGTACCTGGATTCAGGAACCTGGACAAGATGATGGTTCAGCAAGTCTCACCTACAAAACTCTTATGGGTAGCTTTTAAGTTATTGTCTTTGACAAGCAGAGTATTTTCCTGGTTTTAAAAAGAAAATTAGCTCCACCTGCCTTCGTGAGTCAGGGCAATGCCTTGCTTAAAATATTTGACTGAACAAGATGAAAAGCATTTTCCTCAAATCCCCAGTGAAGTGCCTCAATGTAACATAATGCTTTTTATGATAGCAAGTACTGTCCTAAGCCACAGAGAATACTGAATCTATCTCCTGTATGAAGAAGGGGCAGTAGGTGAAATTAAGTCTCTCTCACCACTCTCCGTAACAGTTGTATCAGAAGTGGTTGGATGCTTCCTGGCAGTAGCAGTGGATTCTGCAAATATTCTACTACTTGTAACGCTACCGCCCTATTCGGACGTATGTTAGCTCTATAAAGCCTGTACTGTAATAAGTTCACGGGCTTCACCTTATAAACAAGGATTTTAGTACATAAGTTGACCGCGTGTACCTAATAGAAGCAAGATCGGACTTATATTCAGTCAATAACTACAGTGATTCATCAAGCAGATGTAAAGTATAATTGCTCTTTCGCATGGACAAGAAGTACACACAGTAGATGCTACCTATAATTAACAATTTGGTCGCCAGCCTACTTAGGCAATGAGTAAGTTTTTCCTTGTACCAGTGGGTGCATGTACAAGCATAGTAACACGTAGTAATGATGCGTTATATGGCAAAGTTTGGAACCAGAAAAATCCACTGAACTAAAGTTTTCTCTTATTGTACTAATTTGGATGAGCTAAATTTACACAACACCACACAGTAATGATTACTACGAACTGCATTTTGTATATTGAGCAGACTGAAATCGGGCATAGATTGCCCTAGCATCGACAATCTTGAAAGTACACACACAATATCACTATTAATGATGGAAAAACACTAATACACTTAGGATTAATATAGAATTTAGCTTTACTGGTCAAATCTGATCAACACATTTCAAGGTTTGAAAGAATGGACAAGAGAAGGGGGGGGCCCTGAAACTGTGATGGTCGTTATACTGAAACTATTAAGTACTGAAGGCAAATTGACACTCAAAATTACCAATCTCTGGATAACTACTCTTTTGTCTTACTTCTGAATTATTTAACTGTCATTATTTCTGTCTCAGATTAATTAAATAACATCGCTAACTCAATCCAACAAAAACTCTCTTCCAATTTAGTCACACTTTTGTTCTTTCTCAACATTTGCAATAACACATAGAAATTTTAGGCTCCTTTATGGCATAGATTAATCTGCTGATAATTTTCATTAACACTAACATTAAACTTTCAGTTCAGGATACTCGGGTTGCACAATACGAGGTAAGGATCCTGTCTAGGTCAGTGATCAGGATAAGTCATGGCTAAGGCAATTCTGGTAAAAGTCACGTTATTATTGAACAGTTAGAAACAGTTTCGACACTGGTCCACACAGATACACTTCTAAAGATGAAATAAATGTTTGACCTGTGCAAATCGGTGCGGCGGTTGGCGGGCAGCGAGATAGCGGGCAGCACGGCACATATACAAGCACGGCTAAGGCTCACACAACATCGGCACTTTCCATCTTCTTAGCGTCGTAATCTTTCCAACTTTGTGCCTCAGAATATAGCCATGCCAATTAGTCGTCGGAATCAGTTCATCCGAGGCTCAATGGAATCCACTTTTCCTGGGTAGCCTCCTCGGTACAGTACATGTACTTCCGACTGTTGCTCGCCTCCGACTGTTATACTGTGCCCGTTGTGCCGAACCGCGCCAGTGTGCCTTTTTCCCGCCTCGCCTGCCTCCACCTTTTCCCGCTCCTCTACAGGTAGGGTATTCACCACAGGTTTTCTACTACACATATCCTAATGCATTACCTACATATGGACCAAGTGTATAAATTACAATTTTCACATCTTACAATAGTTTTAACATTAAATACACTTTCCTTTGATTACCACATTATTTGAAATCTAACATAAATAATAATATTCATTTCAAAAGTTACTTACAGTTTCTTTAACATGACACGAAAAGAATCGAAAAAGAAATTCAAAACATTGCTTATATTAATTTATCTAAATTCATAAAGAAAAAAATTATTATATGTACAGTTGTCGTTACATACTGTCTGTGCTGTATCATCTGGGCAGGTTTGGAGACCTCTGTTCCCCATTAAACCAGTAACTGTGTACCTCCCACATTGGTCAGAAATCTTTGTGTTGTCTCCCATACAAAGTTTTCAGGAATTAATTTCAAAAACACTCTTTGCTCCTTTACAATTTTGTTGCATTCGCCCCTTACTGAAAATCTCATAGCCTTTCAGCCACCCAGTAGCTGAACCCGCAGAGAGCTGCTTGCCTATGATGGTACTCCCAAGTTCCACCAGTGGTCTGGCTGTCTTCATAGATGGCTTGAAGACTTTGGAATAGTTGTATCTATGGCTTCATGGGCACATTTGTAGGAGTCAACTGGCTGTCCAGCATTCAGTTCCCCTTGCTGATCCTGGTTCCTTACTTTCAAGCACTGATTAGTCTGATACGTGTTTCTAGATGGGAAAGTAGTCACTGGAGGACAAATCATAGACTGCTTTCCACTGAGCAAGGTGCGCAAGACCAAGAATGTACAGAAAGTTAGTGTCTACAAGTTAATTCTAAAAGCATTTACATCCCACTGAAGTGTGACAACCATTTTATTAGTGACATTTTTCTTCATTTGCACCATTTTCTTGCTGCCAAGACTGTAATCATAGGATAATTAATAATTTACAAAATAACAATTCAGATTCTTTCAAAAAACTTCTACAAATGGGGCCTTAGTGGTTTCATATGGCACTATCAATGAAACTTAATTTCGTAGCCTTGAGGAACATACTATACTCCCTTTGTCAGAAAAGTTCAAGTGCAGGCTTTTTTATTCCTGAGTTTGGAATACTGAAAAGGAAGAAATGTTATGTTACCTGGTATGTGTGCACCCTCAAAGGGGACACCGCCTTATCATAGGCACCTTCAGTGCTGGGCGGGAGAGCTGTGCCGGCGGTAGCATAGCTACTAGGAGGGTCACCCAAGCCGGATTGGTGTTGATGAAGGGGCCAGAACAAAGTGTGTCCCACAACTTAGGGCGAGGGGGGGGGGGGGCTCTATAGGCATAGGGAAGCCAACCCTCCTTTGCTGTTGCGGATACTATACACAAGCCTCGGAACGGAAAGAATTGCCTGTTGGCGACCTGGTCAGAAAAATGGTTAAAGAGAAGGAACACTGATATTCGGATAGCCACCTTGAATGTGAGGACACTCAAGAGGCCTGGCAAGCTACAAGAAATTGGGAATGAACTAGATAAGTATCAAGTGAAAATAGCAGCAATACAAGAAAATGGATGGAAAGGGTGAGGAATGATAGCGTCAGGGGAACATTCAATGATGTATAGCGGTGGAGATACAAGCCTTTATGTCACTGGTTTCCTTCTACATAGGTCTATGAAGGATAATGTAATTGGTTTTATGGCAATAAGTGACAGAATGTGTTCTCTGAAGATAAGGGCAACATTTTTTAACGTTACAATAGTGAATGTCTACGCCCCTATGGAGGAGGCAGATGAAGATGCAAAGGATATTTGATGCCAAATTGGAAGAAGAAATTGATAAAATTGAAAGGCACGATGTGAAAATAATAGTTGGAGACCTAAATGCAAAAATAGGGAAACAAGAGGTATATCAAAGTATAATAGGAAAGGAAAGCCTACACAATGTTAGTGATGATAATGGGCTCAGACTGATAGACTTTGCCAGTGGGAAGGACATGATGATAAAAAGTGCCTATCACCCAAGGAAAGATATTAAGTAATGTACATGGGTATCACCAGATGGAAACACAAGAAACCAAATAGATCACGTACTCATAGACAAAAGGCATGCATCAGATATTATGGAAGTTAGCAGCTGCAGAGAGGCAGATGGAGACACAGGCCACTACTTAGTATGAATTAGATGTAGGCAGAAGACAGATTTGGTAAGAAACCAAAGGAATAAGATAAAAATGAAACACAATATACAAAGACTCTAAACAAAGGAAACACAGTAAGAATATAGGAAGAAACTAGAAGAGATATTGGAAGCAGGGACAAACACAGGGAATGAAGGTAATGTGGAAATTAAATGGGAGTCTTTGAAAACTGCCATCAGCGTAGTTGCAGAAGATATACTGGAGAGAGAACAATGCAAAAGGGTGGTTCAGTGGTTCGGGGAATGCTTAACGGTAATATGCGAGAGAAATGAAGCGAGATGGAGAATGTTGCAAAGGAACACAAAGTTAGCGACAGAAGAATACAGAAAAAAGAGGAAAAGAGTGAATAAGCTTAGTAAGATAAAGAAAAGGCAGCACGAATGGAGAAGGATAGAGCAGCAGGACGAAATGGGAGACAATAAAGAGATCAGAAGGTTTTATGAAAGAACAAGAGATTTGAAGGAAGGTTTCCAACCTCGAGCAGTTTTCTATAAGGATAAGGACAGAAATCTAATTGGAGATAAAGTAAAGTCCTAGAAGGTGGCACAAGTATTTTACCGAACTGCCTGATGGGAAAGAAGGGGATAATGAAGAAGGAACCATGATTGAGAATGAAAGGGAACAGGACTCAGAATTGGAGAGTTAGATGTAGAGAATTGGGAAGAGAGGAATTAGTACCAGAGCTAAAGGAAGTGAAGAATGCTATCAAGAGCCTAAAAAATAATAAAGCAGCAGGAGAAGACAGCATAGAGGCTGAATTATTAAAATATGGGGGAAAGAAAATGGAGGAGGCAGTCCATGAATTGATAAAAGAAATATGGATAAAGAAGGTAATGTCTAAGGATTGGAACATGGGAATTATCTGCCCATTACATAAAAAAGGCAACAAGTCAGAATGTAGCAATTATCGTGGAATCACTCTCTTGGAAATAACATATAAGATATTTGGTAAAATTTTAGCCTCCAGACTTGAAGGGATGATAGAAAGGATATTGGGGGACTATCAGGCTGAATTTAGGAGGAACAGATCCACAATGGATCAGATATTTTTATTAAGACAAGTGCTAGTGAAGTTTTATGAGTATGACAAGCAACTACATCAGCTGTACATTGATTTTAAGCAAGCATACAACAGCCTATACAGGAAGAAAATTATACAGATCATGAAAGAATTTAGAATCCCACTAAAATGGCCTTCCCGCAGTGGATACACCGGTTTCTGTGAGATCACCGTAGTTAAGCGCTGTCGGGCGTGGTCGGCACTTCGATGGCTGACCATCCAGGCCGCCATGCGCTGTAGCCATTTTTCGGGGTGGACTCTGCCTCATGATGCCAATTGAGGAGCTACTCGACCGAATAGTAGCGGCTTCGGTCAAGAATACCATCTTACAACTGGGAGAGTGGTGTACTGACCCCATGCTCCTGCTATCCACATCCTCCACCGAGGATGACACGGCAGTCGGATGGTCCCGGTAGGCCACTCATCGCCTGAAGATGGAGTGAGTGACTAAAACTGGTCAATTTAACAGAAATGACAATGAAAGCAACAGTGTGTAAAGTAAGAATAGAGCAAGAACAGTCTGGTGAATTCCAAGTACAGAGGAGGCTATAACAGGGAGATGTGGTCTCTACAATCCTATTTAACTTAGTTTTAGAAAAGCTGATGCGGCAAATGCCGATAAACCCAGTAGGAACAATACTCAATTGAGTGGTAGCATATGCCGATGACGTAGCATTAATGGCAAGGAATGTAAGGGCACTAAACAGGAACTACGATGCATTAGAGGAAGCAGCAAGAGAAGTAGGTTTAGAAGTAAACATAAACAAAAAGTATATGGTGATGGGGGAGCCCAATATAAATGGACAAAAGAATTCAATAGTAATGAATGGGAAGGAATACGAAAGAGTGAAAACATTTAAATATTTAGGTTTTGTTATAACGCAGGACAATAAGTAGCAGCAGAAATTCAAGAAGGGATGGCGAGTGGAAATCATTGCTATTTTGCCTTTCAGAATGTATTTAATTCCAGGAATGTTAGTAAGAATACAAAAAACAAAATATACACAACTATATCAAGACATATAGTAATATATGGATCAGAAGGCTGGGTATTGGCATTAAAAGAGGAGAACTGGTTATTGAGATGGGAAAGAAAGATACTGAGAAGGATTTTTGGAGCAGTGAGAGAGGAAGATGGCTGGAGGGTAAGGACAAATGTAGAACTACAAACACTTTTTGAGATGGATATAGTTGTTAAAATTAAGCAGGGAAGAATAAGATGGGCAGGACACGTACAGAGAATGACACAAACTCAAGAAAGTGTTCCTGGGAAAACCTGACAGGAGAAGGAGAAGAGGTAGACCCAGGAAAAGGTGGCTGGACAATATGGAAGAAGATCTAAAGGTGATGGGAATAAGAAACTGGAGAAGGAAGGCAATGGACAGAGAAGAATGGAGGCAGGTGATACAGGAGGCCAAGGTTCTTCAAGGACTGTAGAGCCAACCAAGAAGAAGAAGAAGAAGAAGAAGAAGAAGAAGAAGGTATGTGTGCATTCTTGAAATAATCTTGGCCATGTTTCCACTAGGTGGCAGGGCTGTCCTTAGCAACACACTATTTGGATTTGTAGCACATTAGTTACAATTACACAGTGGATGCTGAGTGCGAGCAAAGAGTTCTGTATTAAGCATACGCAGGCGAGGCACTTTCAAGAAGTCGCGGTTTTGAGTGGCACAACAGGTTTCATGAACACAGAGATTCAGTGCAAGATGATCCCAGAGTGGGTTGCTCATCTAAAGTACATACTGATGCAAACATGGAGTGTGTAAGGCAGTTATTGCAAAAAGACTGTAATGTAACTACGCATGCAGAAGATCTTAATTTGAATTGTGATGTGAGTCATAAGATTTTACGTGAAGATTTAGAGAAATGAAAACTTAATGCAGAACTTGTCCCTCACACTAACAGGTGAACAGAAAGAGGAAAGACAAAACAATTCTGCTTAACTACTGAATACAGCCAAACATGATCCCACATTTCTGTCAAAGATTATTAATCGGGATAAAAGTTGGTGCTAATGACCCTCACAAAGTGCAGAATGGCAGAGTCCTGGATCGGCAACCTTGAAAAAAGTCAAATGACAAGTTTTGAGAACAAAGACTATGTTGGTCGCATTCTTTGATAGTAAAGGATTAGTTCACTTCCTCCAGGTCAAACAGTGAACCAAACTCTTTGCATCAAAGCCTTGAAACGTTTGTGACAAGGAATTTGACATCACCGCCCAGATTTGTGGCATTCGCAGGACTGTCTCTTCCTGCATGACCTCATACTATTTATCTGCTACCATATGTCTCGTCGGACATTCTATTATTGCAATCACACATCCGTCATATTTGCCTGATGTCCCGTCTTGTGATTTTTTCTTGTTTCTGTGATTAAAAGGAAAGCTTCATCACAATGTCGCACACTTCTTTACAGGCTGTGACAAATGAGCTTATAAGCATCACAGTTGAAAATTTCCCTTGTTGCTTCCAAGACTTCCAGAAACTTTGTATAGATACACTATGTGATCAAAAGTATCCAGACACCTAGCTGAAAACTTACAAGTTCATGGAGCCCTCTATCAGTAATGCTGGAATTCAATATGGTGTTGGCCCACTCTTAGCCTTGATGACAGCTTCCACTCTCGCAAGCATTCATTCAATCAGGTACTGGAAGGTTTCTTGAGGAATGGCAGCCCATTCTTCACGTAGTGCTGCACTGAGGAGAGGTATCGATGTCGGTCGTTGAGGCCTGGCATGAAGTCGGTGTTCCAAAACGTCCCAGAGGTGTTCTACGGGATTCTGGTCAGGACTCTGCAGGACAGTCCATTATAGGGATGTTATTGTCATGTAACCACTCTGCCACAGGCTGTACATTATGAACAGATGCTCAATCGTGTTGAAAGATGCAATCGCCATCCCCGAATTGCTCTTCAACTGTGGGAATAAAGAAGGTACTTAAAAACATCAATGTAGGCCTGTGCTGTAATAGTGCCACGCAAAACACCAAGGAGGGCAAGCCCCCTCCATGAAAAACACAACCACACCATAACTTCACCATCTCCGAAATTTACTGTTGGCACTATACACGAAGGCAGATGACGTTCACCGGGCATTCGCCATATCCACAACCTGCCATCAGATCACCACTTTGTGTACCGTTATTCGTCACTCCACACAATGTTTGTCCACTGTTCAATTGTACAATGTTTAAGTTCCTTACAGCAAGCAAGGCATTGTTTGGCTTATGAGCTGCCGCTCGACCATGAAATCCAAGTTTTCTCACCTCCCGCCTACCTGTCATAATACTTGCAGTGTATCCTGATGCAGTTTGGAATTTCTGTGTGATGGTCTAGGTAGATGTCTACCTATTACACCTCACGACCCTCTTCAACTGTCGGCAGTCTCTGCCAGTCAACAGACGAGGTCGGCCTGTACGCTTTTGTGCTTCCTATGTCCCTTCATGTTTCCATTTTACAATCACATTGGAAACAGTGGACCTAGGGATGTTTAGGATTGTGGAAATCTAGCATACAGACCTATGACACAAGTGGTACCCAACCACATGACCACGTTCGAAGTCCTTGAGTTCCGCAGAGTGCCCCATTCTGCTCTCTCACGATGTCTAATGGCTACTGAGGTCATTGATATGGAGTACCTGGCAGTACAATACACCTAATACGAAAAACGTATGTTTTTGGGGATGTCTGGAGACTTTTTATCACAGTGTAGCTTAGGGGACTACTTAGTAGGAGCTAGGATCATTATTTGGTACATAAAGTTTTCTATTTTTTTAAAAAAGTCCTTGATCGTTTCTGACACAGGGAGTATTTTTGGCTTTTCGGTAGTTGCCACTGTTAGAGTGGCATTGTATGCAATGGAACATAGATAGCTGGATTATTATTAATTTCTTTTTCTGTAAATGCTTGCAGCAGCACAGATAGGAACGTGTATACATGCTTCTGTCTGTTGTCTCTAACAGTTATTGCCACAGTTCTTTTACTACACACACAGAAAATGAAAAGGAATATTGTGTACATTGCCCAGCACTGCCACTGCAATGTCAGGGTCATGCTAGATGACGAGGTGACTGGGCATTGCCAGCTGCAGCAGGGCAATGGGCAGCTGATCCGATTTCGTCTCAGGTCCGCATGTGCTGGATGAAGACTGCTACACGCCGAACACAACCTGCTTCCACTTGGCAGGAATCTGGCAATGGCAGGCATGGACAGCACCATGGTAGTACTGCAGCACCTAGTCCCATGTGAAGGAGACTCAGTGCAGGGGATGGCTGGCTCTTGGTCTCAAACTCAGTGCTACAACGCCACTGACAGTGACTAAACTCCTGCACCTTCATTTCTTTCAAAACACCGGGCTGTAACAGATCCATGCTGTGGGTCTGTGTATGATATACATGCTTCATTCTCATATGTTGTTTGTCTATATGCATCTGTAGTGTGGCCATATTATTGGCACTTAATAGTAGAGTGCAGACAGCACTCAGTAGGGTGAGTGATGGGCTAGTGGACCCAGTGACAACACTGGGGATTGACAGAAATGCTTTATTAAACTTCAAATACACATCACATGGTTAGAAACGTGAGGCATAGACACTCCACTCTGGCAAGTCAGGCTGGCAACAGATTCTAAGATTCCAAGATTCTAACAGACTGATGACCTCAAATAGTATATACTTCCTACATGAAATTTTATGGCTGCTTTGTCTCTTCTTTAAGCTCTACAAATTCATTTATCTCCAATACTTACACTGCAACATTCCTTCACACTCAAATGGCTATGGTCACCTTGGGATCTCTCCTCATATTACTTAATTTCAACATCTTCAACTGTGGCTGGCTTCTGCCCTGGCGAAGGGATGCATGTGTGGGTGCCCCATGTTGCTAACATTGTGCCAGGCAATAGCTGGTGGCCTGACAGTAGATTATGGCATTCATACCAGCAGAACTCTTCTACGTTTGCTGTGAAAGACTTCTGTGGTGAAAGGCAATTGGCAATCAGGCCCCACTCGTGTACACAATGGGACAAGACCCACTGCCCTGTGGCAGGTTGATGGCACAATGGTACCAAGCTCCACAAGGAGATTGACCTGGTCTCGAGCCAGTGGCTGCAGCTGGCAGTGTCCAGTCATCTCACAACTATTTATATGGCTCTGAGGTGCATTGTTACCCCGCCCCTGGGCACATAGTTCACAACATGGGACTTGCCATGGTGTGGTGACATCATCATGGGAACTTCAGCTACTACCACTGTACAGTGCAGGTTTTGCCATGACTGTTCTGTCATTTCTTTTGGGTGTGTTATTCTGATCCACATGTCACCTCAGTGCATTTACCAGCCCATGGTTGCTGCTGTAACACCTCACCGTCTTTCTTACAAGTTCCACTAAAAACTGGGTAGCAACACTACACAATCCCCCACCCACAGGGAAGACTGCCCCCTCAGGTCTTTCTCAGGACTGGTTCCCCACTACTACTTCCAACCTTGATTTATGAAATAAGTTCACATTCCCAAGATTCTAACAGACTGATAACCTCAAATAGTATATACTTCCTACATGAAATTTTATGGCTGCTTTGTCTCTTCTTTAAGCTCTACAAATTCATTTATCTCCAATACTTACACTGCAACATTCCTTCACACTCAAATGGCTATGGTCACCTTGGGATCTCTCCTCGTATTACTTAATTTCAACATCTTTAACTGTTTCTTGCTCTGCTCATCATATCATTTATTTAATAAAATTGCTGCCAAACAGCCATATACAGTTACTTTGCTTAACATTTTACATTTTTGCATATTCATTTATCGATTTCACTCTTTTACTGCACAGTTCTATGTAATATCGTTCACAGGCTTCATTACACAGTTCACATACACATGTTGTGGTTGGGTCGTGATAAGTTTTGTTTTTGCAGATTAGATGATGAAAGCCGTGAATAGAAAGTCTAGTTACGACATGTCGCTGTTTGAATGTTGGTGCTGTCCATGAGCGGTTCGTCATTGCATCGGTGCCATAGAACTCGGCCATATTTTTTCTTGTTTGTCCTCCATGATCTTCAGTTGCTTTCTGGAAGCCCTTGTATGTGGCATCATATATCGAAGTCTGATGTCTTCAACTAGGAATGTCTCTCGCTAGCAGGTACACTAGTCTAGATCTTGTTGTCTTTGAGACCTAGTGCTCTTTTTAGATAGGTCAATTTTACCTTTTCTAGTGTTTCTAGATTTTTTTCTGTCAGGTGGTCCCATATAACCTCCATCCCATAGGCCAGAATTGGCAAGATTTTTGCGTTGAATAATTTCATGGCTGTTTCTAGACTGAGTAGGCAGATGTTTTTGATGTCCTGTATTGCTATTATTGCTTGGGCTGTACATTCTGTTGTATGTTTTTTGAAGCATTTGGCTGTTGGTTGCAATGTCACTCCTAGATATTTAAAGTCTGATGAGATTTTTATTTTTTGTCCTCTGATGCAGATTTCCGCTTTCTTGGGTGTTTTGCTTCCTTTTCTGAAAATTACCATTTCTGTCTTTGTTATGTTTATGTGTAGTTTGTGTTCACTGCACCATCTGTCTATTTTCTCAATGATTCTCTGCAGCCTCTGAATATCTGTTGAACCTACGGCTATGTTGTCAGCGTATGCATATACATACACATCTTCTTCATTTTCTCCAATTCGTAGTACTTCTTCAGTGGCAAGAATGTACAGCAAAGGGCTCATTGGGTCACCCTGTAAGACTCCATTCGATTGCAGAATGAGGTTCAAAAAAGAGAGGTTGTCTGATATTGTGATTAAGTTGTATTCGAGGATCGACTTGATTATTCTTGCCCATATGCTATCTTCTCCCATTGTGTTTTCCAGTTTTCAGACTACGAGATATCTTTCCAGTAGGTCAAAGGCTTTGGTAAAGTCTATGCACACTGTGCAGAACATTTGTTTTTTTTGTAGCGCTTCATCGATGTTGTTTAGAAGAAGCCTGAGTGGCGCAAGTGTTGATCTTCCAGATCTGAAACCCATTTGTCATTCTGGGAGATGACTATCCACAGAGGCTTGGATTTTTTGTGTTATTATCTTTGAAAACATCTTGAATTGAGTATTTTCTAGGGCTATGCCTCTGTACTTGTTTGGGTCCATTAGGTCTCCTCTACCTTTGTAGAGAACTTTTATTGTCGAAAGTCTCCATTGTGTCAGAATTCTTCCAAGTTCCAGGCATTTGTTAAATAGTTTGGTCCATACGTGTTGGAGGGCCTCTTTTGCATCTTTTATATGTTTATTACATATATTATCGGGTCCTGCTGCTTTCTTGTTCTTCAGTGCTTTTATTACTTCTTTCACATCTTCTTCATTTAGAGGTTCCCATATATTGTCTTTTTCCTTAGTTTGATGTTGTTTCTCTTTCTTTGGGGGTGTTGTGATTCCTCGTTTGTTCAATATCTTACTGAAGTGGTCTTCCCATTCCTTCAGGTCTATATTTGGTGTATGAGCCATTTTTCTTGGTCTTGCTGCTATGCATGGGTCTTTCTCCGCTTCTCTTTTTGCATCTCTTTCTGTGTATTCTTTTTTCTTCTCTTCTATTAGTTTTTTTGTAGATTCTCCTCTCTTCTGTGTATAGTTTGTATGTTTCCTCGTCATGCTGGTTCTTAATCTGTGGAGCGTTCTTAGAACAGTGTTCCTTTGCTGTAGCATTCAGCATCGAACCATCTTTTTGCCGTCCTTGTTTTTGGGATTGTTTGATCACTGAATTTTTTAGGAGGTCTTCTACTTGGTCTGTTGCTTTTTCAAGGTCTCCTTCCTCTATGAAAGTTTCTATTTGGGTTAATTGTTCTTGCTGGTTTGTTAATTTTTCTATATCAGTTTTTCTTTGTGTGATTTGGTGGGTCTTTCTTGCTGGCGGTGACGTGACGATATTTATTTTTATCTTCATTGGAATGTGCTTTTGTATAGGAGTAATAGAGTCATGCCATATTGGTTGAATACTTTCTTCTATTTCTCCTCTTGTTAATGCGATATCAATGGTGCTTTTCCCATTGTGGCATATGTATGTAGGTATCTTTCTATTGTTAAGTAGGGTGAAACCATCTTCTTCTAGGGTTTCAATGACTAGTTTTGTTTTATAGTTTTCTGTGTCTATTCTGCAGTTGAGATCGCCTGCAATAATAATGGGTTTGCTGTCTCATTGTTTGATGAGTGTGACTATTTCGTCAATTATTTCTACAGCATTTGTGTGCGGTTTAAAATAGGCTGCAATTATATTTATGTTTGCTGCTTCTACTAGCATAATATTTTCTTGTTTTATGATTTTTTTGGTGGGCATCATCCAGGGTTTCAATAGGATAGATATTCCTCCCATGGGTCGTCCTCTTTCTCCCTTCTTTGCCATTAGGTGATAATTATAGAAATCTTTATGTTGCCCGCTGTCTATCAGGAAGGTTTCTGTTAGAATTGCAAAATCCGAGTTTTGCAGAATGTCTGTTGGTGTTAGGTTAAGAGCACTTTTTACTCCCTCTGTATTCCACAAGACTGCTCTTATTTCTTGGTCTTCTGGTTTTCTTCTTAGTTTAGTTGAGCTCTGCTCCCTCTTCCATTGATTGTCTTGGGAAACAAAATTGATGTACTTTTATGTTTCCTGGCCAGAATTCTGGTTCTTTTGTGATTTGTAGCTTTTTAAATGGAATGCCTACTTTGAAAGCTTTTTTGTCGCCCAGTGTGCACATTTCTTCACATTTTAGTTGTCCCAGTATTCGGTTCTTGTTAAGGTATTTCACTACTGTAGCAGTTGTGGTGGTTCTCTTTAAGTTACCGATGTATAGCCACGCTGTTGTTTCTGCTGCTTGCATTTCTTCGTCTTTTTTTTGTACCCATTATGGTTTTATTATTACTCTGGTTTCTTCTGTACCAGCTCCTCCCTACCACAGTACTCCAAGTCGGTTCCTCTAGTTCATTAACTGATTTTGGGTTTTATTATGTTGCTCATGTGCATTGATTTGGACTTGTAGCTGATTTTGTTGCTGGAGCAGAGGATTTCTGTATATTGTTGTTCCCTCTGGTTTAACTTTGTTGTATTTAGTTTGTATGTTGTTTTCATCAGTTTTGGTTTTCTCTCTGTCTAGGTGGCTTTCCTTTTCTAGAGTTTTCTTTATTTGCTCCTGTATTAATATTCCTAATTGGTTTTTTAGGAAATCAGTTATCCCCTCCACTTTATGCCTCAGTTCACCCATTTCCGTCTTTTTTTGCTTTTTCCAGAAAGCTACCCACACCGATGTCTCCGTTGAAGTTCTTCTCAGATCCTGTAGGTGTCTCTTCTGTCTGTCTCTGTCTGCTATGTGCTGTTTCCTGCATTTCGCCAATAGATGTCGCTGGGTGACCAGCAGTCCACTGTCCGCCATGTGCTGTTTCCTGTGTTTCGCCAATAGATGTCGCTAAGTGCCCAGCAGGCCAATGTCCGCTATGTGCTGTTTCCTGCATTTCTCCAATAGATGTCGCTAGTTGTCCACCAGTGCAGCTGTCTTCTCCCCTGCTCATCTCCTCTTGTTGGATGTTCCTAACCTCTCTTGTAGGATTCCTATTCTCCACCTTCTTTGTTTTTGTTTCATTTTTCAAAGATTCTAAGCATTTTCTTATTTCACTCACCGCCTCTAGTAAGTCGTTCTTCATTTCCTTCTCCATATATCCTCCTTCTTCTGCCACTTTTCCGACCATCACAAGAGCGTTCTCAATACGATGCACTGCACTGTCCGCCATCTTACTGATCCAGTAATCCTACTACAGACCATGTTTCACTGCTAGGCCTCTTGCCACACATACGCAGAAACAACTTTTAACCATCCATTCCACACTTACAAACCAAAAATGACACTCTTTCTTTCGTAATAAATTATCCATAACATATCAGCTCTAACAGTACGTCATCTGGCTCCATTAAATTATTATACTTGGCGTCTCGTCTTTCTATCCAATGGCTTTTTAGTCCTTTGTTTTGGAACTCATTTTGGTACTTTGTCCTTGCAACCACAGTTGTTCCCTCTATGCTTTCTCAACAAAAATACTCCCAGAACTTTTCTCATGAGGAAACTGCATACACCATTACCATTAAAAATACTTCAATAAGTAATCTCACTTATTCCTCCCACTGTAGCACTCATTGCTGACTGAATTCCCTTTGAAATGCTTGGTTTTCTGTTATTCCTGCTCACATAAAACAACTTCCTGGTGCCTGGTGGCACTACACCATGTGAATTACACCTTAGTGTATTTGTACATTGTTTAAATGGGTCTTGTACAACCAGATGCTCCTCATGCTAGCTCTGAACTGGCAACAACTTTCTGTTGCTGAAGGTTAACATTGGGATGATGTTCAGTCAAGACGGTTATTTTCAGGCTTGTACTGTACCCTTCACCCACTTCATGTTCATTGCATACATCAGACTGTGGCTGCACTGTAGAAAGCCCACTGTGCACATCAACTGCTTGTCCTGCAAGGTTGTGACCCAGTATTTGTGCCTGCAATACTCACTGAACCTCTGGTGTACACTCTTCAAAAAGAGTTCAGTCTTGGTGACTTCATCATCCACTCTATGACCTCATCTCCTCTTCCTTTTCCTAAGTTCATCCTCCTCCTGAGAAAATACAAGTGCCTGTACTGTTTGTGTCACACCATCTGCAACACAACTATCAACAACTTCTTGTGCATTACCTGCAGTATCTAAAACATCATCATCATCTGCAATTCTGCGCTGCACAACACAAAAATCACCCACACATGTACTTCACTGTGCATGTAACCTGGCTCTCCAACCCCAACACAACACCCACTGCCACCTAGTGGGGCAAATACTATTGCATTCAATCACTCGTGTTGCTACCCCCCACATTTTATCACTTCGGTACAGCCTACACTCATTCCTGCTACCTCGGACTTGACAATTCTACTTGATATCAGAGCTAGTACTTTTACATTACTCTTCTTAATTTGAACAACATCATTATTCTGTGCCTTGTGTAAATTGTCAGGAACATTCATTTCGTCTACTCAAAAGATCATCCACCCCTCCGTGATATTCTTCCAAACTCTTCACAGGACTGATGGGTTCAACTACATTAAGTATCTGCAGTCCTGCAGGAACAGGTAAGCTATACACAAGCTTGCTGCTTTCTCTTTCAGCTTCCTCCTTTTCTACATTCTCCTCATATTCCAAGGTCTGTTTATGATCAGTCAGTCATTATGATCCATCTATGTCTCTCTACACTCCCAGAATTCTGTGGTAAATACTTTTCTTCACCTCAGCCTCAAGTGCTTCTAATTTTTTTTGTCTCCTTGAACCTTATCTACATGGTCTCCTAAAAATTCTCAATACCTCCTCCATGATAATCCCTTCCAGTATTGAAATCCCTACTACCTGTGGTACTAACCATAACGCGATTATCTCGTAGCAATTACATCAACACAAATGCGCAGGAATACCTTAACATGTCACAGTCCCCCACTTCTCACTAATTTACTTGCTTAATTACTGAGGCATTTCCTTTGCTTTACAAAAAACAAAATCAAATTATGAGAACACTTGACCGTAACACCCCTGTATCACTTCTTATTATAACTTAACTACTCTCACCTGCAAGGCTGCTCAGAATTACTCCTATACATCAAAACAATGACTAAACATAACTTCAGCTCCTGAATCACTAACAGTTAAATTTACACCTCATAAAAATAACGTTTGTGTTCACCTGCCACATCCACATACTGAACTTAAAAGCTTCACTCAACCACTGGCAAAACCAACTGACTTGCCATAACACTTGCAGCTTGGGGAAAAAAAAAGAAACTGCACTCACCCCACAATGTGTCAACGAAATTGCACCCTACAGTAGCTATCATCTTTGTCCACAGCTGGCGGCTGTCTGCTGTCACTGGATCGAAGATCCCCTTCCGACTCACTCTACAGAGTGCAGACAGCACTAGGTAGGGTTAGTGTTGGACTGGTGGTGGTTATTAAACTTCAAATACACATCACGTCATTAGCAATGGCGGTAGGTATGCCCCCTCCAGCGACTGAAGCTGGCTTCTGCCTTGGCCAAGAGATGCATGCGTAGGTGCCCTTTGTTGCTGAACTTGAGCTGAGACACGGATAGGCCAAGGTTATGGTGTCAGCCATGCTCTTCTACTTCTGCTCCAATGGCATTCCTCTGTGGAATGGTTGCACCCAAAGACTCAGGCCCACTCGTGTCCACTGCGGAGGTGGGTGAAGACTGTCATGCTTGGGACACAACCAGCTGCCCTCTGCAAGTGTCTGTTGAAGGTAGGTGCAGACAACAGCTCAGCGTCACTGTTGAGTCTAGACCAACAAGGAGACTCCACGGGCAGTTGGCTAGACCCATCTCAAACCCAGTGCCACAGTGCTGCCAATAGTAACTCATCTCCTGCATATTCGTTTCTTTCAGGAACACAGGGCAGCAACACATCCATGCTGTGGATCTGTGTATGATATACCTGCTTCATGAGCTGCCTTCTCTTAAATTGTCCATCTATGTGATTGTGTAGTGTGGCCATATTGTTGACACTTAAATCAGTTGGAAAGTACAGGCAGCACTCGGTAGGGTGAATGGTGGAGTAGGGTGAATGGTGGAGTGATGGGCTGATGGAATCCAGTGACACACTGGTGGGTGTGAGAAATTCTCAACTTCACATCATGTTGTTAGCAATGTGAGGCAGAGGTGGCACACTCCGGCTGGCGACACTGACTTCTGCTCAGGCAAAGAGATGCATGCATAGGCATCCTGTATTGCTGATGTCGGGGGACAAGCTATGGCAGGTGGCGTGACAGTAGGCTATGGCCTTGATGTTAGTGGTGCTCTCTTGCTTCTGCTGTGTCGAATTCTGATGCAAAAAGATCGCACTTGGCGATCAGGTCCCGCTTGTATCCGCACAGGATTCGACCCGCTGTCCATTGGCAGGAGTCTGGTGATGGCAGGTCGGTGGCACGAAGTCCCACAAGGAGACTGTGCAGGGGGCAGCTGGCCCGACCCAATCTTGGCCCTTGGCTGCAGCTGGCAGCACTGTCCTCGTCATTTAGTGCAGCACTGGTGTTGTGATTTTGAATGAATTTGCCTAAAAAATTGAAACTATTTATATGGCACTGAGGCACATTTGTTACACAATTACCAGGGTTCCAGTCACATAGTTCACAATAAGGGTCTTGTTATGGCGGGCTGACATCTTCCTGGGCCAGCTTGGCTGTTACTGCTGCGCAGTGCAGTTTTCACCAAGCACAGCTAGCTTGTCAGTCCTTTTGCAAATATGTTGCTCTGTTCCATGTGTTGCCATGCTGCCCTTACCAGCCTTGCTGGTGGTGTCCTTAGAAAATTCCTTCAAGTTCCAACAAAAAACTGGGTAGTCACACACACAGTGCAAAGGGTTCAGTATGTGTACTCAGGGAAACTACGTTCTTACAATGTTGCTATGAAATAGGTTATCATCTCAGGCTCTCCATTCAGTTCATCATATTTTTACTTTCATTACTTCTTCACCAGATTTTTACATCAAGTCATGAGGAAACACCACCTTCCATTGTTACTTGGCCATTTGTCATACATTTCCATGAGCTTGTCTGTTAAATGACTTTTACAAATTGGGGTGGAGATTAAATGAGATTTTCAGGCATAACATGCTTGATAAGTTCTTAGGCATTGTGTCGGATGATAGTGTGGAAACTGCACAATATCTCTATGAGCCAGCTGCTCGTTTCATTTGGGTGCGACTGTGGCAACTTGTTATGGCTCACCAATTTATATTTTAGTTTGTTACAAAAGTGCTGACACCTGGAGGCAGGGATGTAACGTCATCACAGGGTGTGTCGACATCCAGAGCTCTGCTGGATGTATAGCCCTTGCAATTATGTTATAGCTTGCTTCAATAGCTAGCCCAGTTTTGCCTGAAGATGAAGAGAAACTGCCTTATAGAAATATTGTGCCATTTCTACATCACCATCCAGCATATTGCCTGAGAATCTTGGCAGCTGTAATGTAGCAGAATCTTCAAACAAGCAGAATATGCGTCAGTATATCATGTCAACAACAATTACTTCTGTTGAGTATTTAGTGTACTAACTGAGAATTGTATTTGTCATGCAGTTTATTGTTTTATCTTTCTGATCCATTGACTGATGGCTGTCTGGGCGATTTTCTACTGTTTTACCAATACAAGTAATTTTATATTTAGTGGCTCACACTTTCTTTAAAGACTTTCCCTAGCCATTATTAGAATGGATGTCTACTGGTATTTGCATCAGAGGTTTTGGGCAAAGAAGGAAATCCAGACACTGTTTATCTTGAGCATCTCCTCTTTTTTTTTTCAGAAACTTTATCCAAATTTAGGAAATTATACAAGAGTGTTAACTGCATGCAGCAATTATTCATCTTCATTGATGAAAACTAATGAATAGGTCACACACCTCATATGAGAATTATTTACAAAAACTCCTCAGAAGGTTTAAATTATGGTTCAATGGGATTCAGCATGTAAATGATAGATGAAAGATATTAACAGTAATGGACTGCCAACAATACCAAGTTACTGAAAGAGAGAGGAAGGAAGATTAGAATGTAATGTCCCATTGAGAATGAGGTCAATAGTGTTTGATCACATCAGATTGTGGAAGAATAGGGAAGAAAATCGGTCAGATTCTTTTCTTCAAAGGAATCTTCCTGGCAGTTGCCTTATTATTTTTGATGAACAGCGAAAATCTGGATGCCCACAGGGGGATTTGAGTCCACTGAGCCTATCACTTGGTAGGTTATCAAAGTGAGAACCCATGTACAGAGTTTCAGTGAACAGTTAATGAGCAAGATGGCTGCCTTCTTGTCATTTTTCATAGGATGCTGTACTGCAGCAGTATAGAGATAGCAAACCTTGCTAAGAGCATGGTCCCCCAAAGGTAAATGCTCCAATATTGAAAAATGCCGATTGCTTGACAGTTCCAACTACTTCTCTGATGTTTCAGTTCGTTGTAGATAAAAACCACTGTTTTAGTTCAGTCTGTAAGCATTCTGTTTCACTCTAGCAACAGTGTATTCAGCAGCGAGAATTATGAAATAATGCAGAGTTTCAGAACATGAAAATTTCAATTAATTGTTTGCTTTGCATAATCCGGAGTGCTTTATTTATCTCACTTTGATATTTTTAAAATTCTGACAAAGCTCTGACAGCATCATAATTAATTCACACACTTATGTCTAGGAACACTTCAATGGTTAACTGTTATTTCATTGTGGAATTCTGTTGCTGCTTGGACATAGATAAGTGATGGTAGTACAGAACTGGAAACTACAAGAAGGAAAAATGTATTCTGATAAGTGTTGTACATCCATGAGCACTGCAACGCCAGTGATTATAAAATACATATGTGTAGGTGCAACCACAACGAAGGGGTATCTGTTGAGAGGCTAGACAAACGTGTGGTTCCTGAAGAGGGGCAGCAGCAACAGTCTGGATGATTGACTGATCTGGCATTGTAACACTAACCAAAACGGCCTTGATGTGCTGGTACTGCGAACGGCTGAAAGCAAGGGGAAACTACAGCCGTAATTTTTCCCAAGGTTTACTGTATGGAAAAATGATTATGGCGTCCTCTTGGGTAAAATATTCCGGAGGTAAAATAGCCCCCATTTGGATCTCCGGGCGGGGACTACTCAAGAGGAGGTCATTATCAGGAGAAAGAAAACTGGTGTTCTATGGATCGGACCGTGGAATGTCAGATCCCGTAATCGAGCAGGTAGGTTAGGAAATTTAAAAAGGGAAATGGGTAGGTTAAAGTTAGATGTAGTGGGAATTAGTGAAGTTCGGTGGCAGGAGGAACAAGACTTTTGGTCAGGTGAATACAGGGTTATAAATACAAAATCAAATAGAGGTAATGCAGGAGTAGGTTTAATAATTAATTTAAAAAATATGAGTGGGGGTAAGCTACTACAAACAGCATAGTGAACGCATTATTGTGGCTAAGATGGACATGAAGCCCATGCCTACTACAGTAGTACAAGTTTATATGCCAACTAGCTCTGCAGAGGATGAAGAAATTGATGAAATGTATGATGAGATATAAGAAATTATTCATGTAGTGAAGGGAGACAAAAATTTAATAGTCATGGGTGACTGGAATTCGGTAGTAGGAAAAGGGAGAGAAGGAAACATAGTAGGTGAATATGGATTGTGGTTCAGAAGTGAAAGAGGAAGCCGTCTGGTAGAATTTTGCACAGAGCATAACTTAATCATAGCTAACACTTGGTTCAAGAATCATAAAAGAAGGTTGTATACATGGAAGAATCCTGGAGATACTAGTAGGTATCAGATGGATTATATAATGGTAAGAGAGAGATTTAGGAACCAGGTTTTAAATTGTAAGACATTTCCAGGGGCAGATGTGGACTCTGACCACAATCTATTGGTTATGAACTGTAGATTAAAACTGAAGAAATGGCAAAAAGGTGGGAATTTAAGGGAATGGGACCTGGATAAACTGAAAGAACCAGACGTTGTACAGAGTTTCAGGGAGAGTATAAGGGAACAATTGACAGGAATGGGGTAAAGAAATACAGTAGAAGAAGAATGGGTAGCTTTGTGGGATGAAGTAGTGAAGGCAGCAGAGGATCAAGTACGTAAAAAGATGAGGGCTAGCAGAAATCCCTGGGTAACAGAAGAAATATTGAATTTAATTGATGAAAGGAGAAAATATAAAAATGCAGTAAATGAAACACGCAAAAAGGAATACAAACGTCTCAAAAATGAAATCGACAGGAAGTGCAAAATGGCTAAGCAGGGATGGCTAGAGGACAAGTGTAAGCTTATCTCACTAGGGGCGAGATAGATACTGCCTACAGGAAAATTAAAGACCTTTGGAGAAAAGAGAACCACTTGTATGAATATCAAGAGCTCTGATGGAAAACCAGTTCTAAGCAAAGAAGGGAAAGCAGAAAGGTGAAAGGAGTATATAGAGGGTCTATACAAGGGCGATGTACTTGAGAACAATATTATAGAAATGGAAGAGGATGTAGATGAAAATGAAATGGGAGATAAGATACTACGTGAAGAGTTTGACAGAGCACTGAAAGACCTGAGTCGAAACAAGGCCCCGGGAGTACACAACATTCCATTAGAACTACTGACGGCTGTGGGAGAGCCAGTCCTGACAAAACTCTACCATCTGGTGAGCAAGATGTATGAGGCAGGTGAAATTCCCTCAGACTTCAAGAAGAATATAATAATTCCAATCCCGTGGAAAGCAGGTGTTGACAGATGTGAAAATTACCGAACTATCAGTTTAATAAGTCACAGCTGCAAAATACCAATGCGGATTCTTTACAGATGAGTGGAAAAACTGGTAGAAGCCGACCTCGGGGAAGATCAGTTTGGATTCCGTAGAAATGTTGGAACACGTGAGGCAATACTGACCTTACGACTTATCTTAGAAGCTAGATTAAGGAAAGGCAAACCTACGTTTCTAGCATTTGTAGACTTAGAGAAAGCTTTTGACAATGTTGACTGGAATACTCTCTTTCAAATTCTAAAGGTGGCAGGGGTAAAATACAGAGAGCGAAAGGCTATTTACAATTTGTACAGAAACCAGATGGCAGTTACAAGACTCGAGGGGCACGAAAGGGAAGCAGTTGTTGGGAAGGGAGTGAGACAGGGTTGTAGCCTCTACCCAATGTTATTCAATCTGTATATTGAGCAAGCAGTAAAGGAAACAAAAGAGAAGTTCGAAGTAGGTATTAAAATCCATGGAGAAGAAATAAAAACTTTGAGGTTCACCGATGACATTGTAATTGTGTCAGAGACAGCAAAGGACTTGGAAGAGCAGCTGAACGAAATGGACAGTGTCTTGAAAGGAGGATATAAGATGTACATCAACAAAAGCAAAACGAGGATAATGGAATGTAGTCGAATTAAGTCTGGTGATGATGAGGAAATTAGATTAGGAAATGAGACACTTAAAGTAGTAAAGGAGTTTTGCGTTTTGGGGAGCAAAATAACTGATGCTGGTCGAAGTAGAGAGGATATAAAATGTAGACTGGCAATGGCAAGGAAAGAAAAGCATTTCTGAAGAAGAGAAATTTGTTAACATCGAGTATAGATTTAAGTGTCAGGAAGTCGTTTCTGAAAGTATTTGTATCGAGTGTAGCCATGTATGGAAGTGAAACATGGACGATAAATAGTTTGGACAAGAAGAGAATAGAAGCTTTCGAAATGTGGTGCTACAGAAGAATGCTGAAGATTAGATGGGTAGATCACATAACTAATGAGGAGGTATTGAATAAAATTGGGGAGAAGAGGAGTTTGTGGCACAACTTGACTAGAAGAAGGGATCGGTTGGTAGGACATGTTATGAGGCATCAGGGGATCACAAATTTAGCATTGGAGGGCAGTGTGGAGGGTCAAAATCGTAGAGGGAGATCAAGTGATGAATACACTAAGCAGATTCAGAAGGATGTAGGTTGCAGTAAGTACTGGGAGATGAAGAAGCTTGCACAGGATAAAGTAGCATGGAGAGCTGTATCAAACCAGTCCCAGGACTGAAGACCACAACAACAACAACAACAACAACATGTGTAGCTTACATTTACTATAACTGTGTAGACATAACTCATCAAAACTCAATGAAAACTTTAAAAAAACTGTAATACTGGATATGTCTCCATTATACATCATTACACAAAAGCATTTAACGAGACCACTGCACAGATATTCTTGTTTTAATGCATTTGTAATGTGACACACTATAATTTTACATTAGACATACGATACAGAAACTCCACTGTATTAAAAAAATCACAAACAGACCCCAGATGCAATTCTGATAAATTAAACACGTGTCATGAATTGTATAAACTGACAGGCTTTATTTGCTAAAAAATGTATTTATTGTTAAATTTTCTAGTTCGTAAATGTCAATTATAACTGACAAGATGAAGTAACAATGTTGTGAAAAAATTAATAAGAGATGTACAAAAACTTTTAACATTTAACAATTATTGTCTATGTGCACAGTAGTATTACAGCTACAGTAGACTATGAAAAATTGTGAAACAGTTGCCCATGACAATTAATCATGATTTAAAGTTATAGCAGAATCAAATATAAATAACATAATCTGCTCAGACAACACAAGATGACTAAACAACAGCTGTTTATACTCACCACTAACACGTTTTGCTTTCATTTTCCTTCTTCAGCTTTAATCCCACAGTTCCTATATTCATTATACTTCTGTAAGCAACAACTTACTTACCATATTACATAATATTGTTCAGTCCAACCATAAGGAGGCATTCACCACACTTTTTCGTTTTCACCTTTTTGCTGGGAAGTTATTCTTTAAATGGCAGAAACTCCAGAATGGTGTATCAACAATATTAGGAAAAGGAAGATTGCTACTCACTGCAAAGATAACCCACCAAGTTGCAGCTCAATGGGTCATCTTTACAGTGAGTAGCTGTCTCTCCTTTTCCCAATGTTGTTTAAATGATAATTCAATTTCTAAGTCTCTCCACATGTTCCTTAGATGAAAACAATCAGACTCATTATGTCCTCTTTTCATATCGCAATATTGTGAAAGTATTCTGACACCATTCAATTGCTATTTACTGGTTTCTTGGCTGATCTTTTGTTTCCTTGCACAAACTTGCGTATTTTGATGAAGATCTACAACCTTTTTTTTGTGTTGATAAATAATTTGATCCCATGCATAGCTGGAGAAGCAGGTGTTTATATAATTCTAATACAATGGAGATTCTGCAGGTACCTGAAAACCTCTAAACTAACGAGAAGTTTGATGCAACACCCATTCAAAACAGCAGAATACTGTACACCTTGATAGTTTTTTTTAATCTCTTATAACTGTGTCACAGTGTGGTTCTAAGGCAGGATGTAAAAACTTGCCAATTTTGAACATGAGCTCTAGCACCCACTCAGGCTTCTGGTTGTGAACACAGCAGCTGTGGCCTGATGGAGAATAGGGGAAATTCACACGCATGGTAAGGTTGTGACAACACAGGAAAAGTGCCATCTGTCAAATAGAGGGTGGCAGTTTTGACAGTAGTGCCACCTAGTAACAGGAATGGTAATAACACCAAATATGTCTTTGTATTTCAATCACAATGAAATACATCTTCAGGTATAAGATGGTGCTGTCATCAGAGTCATTAGTCTGGATTGATGTAACCCCCATGAATTCATCTATATTGTGCCAACCTTTTCATATCAGAGTAGCAATTGTATCAGAGATCTAAGAATTTGTCAGAGAAATGTTCCTGGACTTGGAAGCGATTTCTTAGCAGTGCTGAATTAAGTGTAGAATATACAGGTTTATCATGGAAGGTATTAGTTTCTGTGTCAACAGAGTGCCAGCCATGTCGGAGAAAATGCAAATGAATGTGAAAATGAAAAATTCAGTACCCAGTAAAACCGATGTGCCGACTCTCCAGGAGAATTTATGTGTAAAGGTTGTCACATTGATAACCGTAATGAGTGTTGTCGTGACTGATAATATACGGAAGGATGGACTTCAACAGTGCCAATTTCAGAACTTTCTTGAAGATATTGAGAGCCAGCAATGAACTACGTCATATCATAGTGAGATGCACTATCTTAGTCAGGCCCAATTGTTAAATTGATTTCTTTTTTTTTTTTTTGGATGAAAATTAAATGTTTGTGGAAATGACTAATGTGAGTTTCTGAACTGAAACACCACTAGTGCAAAAGTGACAATGCTTTTCTTGCCAATACAATTTAAACTACTTGAACACTTCACTTCTGGGCAAGGATCAGCTGATAACGCATTTCATCCATTGTATATAGGAATTCAAAATGACATTGCCATTTTGGAAGAATCAGTTGCACATGGGAAATGCAGTTCATTTTTGAAAATTACCTTCACTGAAGGACTCTGATATTAATATAGGCCATGAACTACCCACTCATTCTATGTAACTTCAAGGAAGAATTCCATTTTTTACTCTAAGGATGCTACAGTACTTGAGTGTGATTCTCATCTCCATATTTAGTGAATACTTATGACATTTGAGCTGGTAAGCAGCTTCAAAGTAATTGGCCTGTAGTGTCAGATTTAATAAGAGAAACATTCTAGATTTCTATAAGCATTTCCCACAGGATCGATGTCCTTGTTTACACAAGATGGCTGCAGACATAATATCAATGTTCAGTTCCATGTATGTCAGTGACCAAGTGTTTCCAATAAAGAGAAACAACAAAGCACCTTTGAGAAATTTTCAGGTCATAATCTAAACTGCACAGTACATCTAAAATGCACAACAATGATTCCACCAAATACAGATCGTTCTTGTTAAAGAGGAGTAAAGAGCGAGAAGATAAAGAATGAGAGAATTGATTAAAAATCATTACATGTGTAATGTGAAAGTAAAATAATAAATATGAACTTACGTGACAGTCAAATTATGTGGCACTGTAGAGCTTTTAGTTTTTCTCCCTACCCTGCGGTGTGACAATGGAGGGGAGGGGATACAGTGCTCGCTGGTCTGAACTTGCTGACTGCAAAGCCCTGCTCTAAAGGTCTGCAAATATTAATGGTTCAAGCCACAGTTGCCCCAAGAGCTTTATCTGAGATTTTGCTTCTTTCACCTCTGGCAACCATTTGTATTTATGAAAACCTCCACTGTGGTTTCAATTCCACATTAAACTGTAGGCTGATAAGTCAATTCAATGGACATAGGATGACAAGGGCATACTGTCTCCAATACAAGTAGTACAGCATAAGGGTGTTCAATCAAATCTTCATACTGGAAACAGATTTAGTAAATTTAATCAAAAATAAAAGTTAGATCATCATCTTTATTACACTCAGCATCAGTCACTTTACACATCTGTTGCCTCGTCCCTTTAAAGGACCAGGTCAGTGTCTGCAGCAATGCCTGTACTACTTAAAAGCATTCAAAGTGTCACATAAATCTTTACCAGTTGAATGTAGTGAAGATACAGTCATATGAAGGAAGTTTAGCATAATGTTTGCCATATGATCGCACCACCAATGTGCAACTACTTAATGATGATACTACAATATGGAGAAATAAATATCTTACTCTGGTCCTCTGCCAGAGGTGAAAAGAAGTGACATACGGATGATGGCTCAAATGGCTCTGAGCACTATGGGACTTAACATCTGAGGTCATCAGTCCCCTAGAACTTAGAACTACTTAAACCTAACTAACCTAAGGACATCACACACATCCATGCCCGAGGCAAGATTCGAACCTGCGACCGTAGCAGTCGCGCGGTTCCGGACTGCGCGCCTAGAACCGCGAGACCACCGCGGCCGGCACATACAGATTAGTTTCATTGATCAATGTAAATATTGGCAGAGACTGATAGTGATCAGATACATTGATACGCAATGACAGGATGGGCTTTGTGCAGTTGACAACTGGTCATTAGTGTCACATGTTGAGATTATACAGAACTCAGAATATAGGATTACAAAGACTTTCCTGGATGATAAACCATTTATCTTTTCCTTGTAGCAAAGCTGTATACAACATCAAAAGGTAAGCTGTAACTACAATGGCCCATGTTCAATCAGTGGGTCACAAAAATGTTCTTGTATGTTGTTTGACCAGTGGTGACTACGTTAATGGTACTAATTACTTAGTACTCCATTTTTTATGTTCTGCATCTTACAAAGTAGTTTCTGTATTTTTTTTTCAGGTTTTATTTAATAAATCCAGATTTCAACTAGTGCCTAGCCATTATCAATGCACTATTTTTTAATCTCAATGCATGACAGTTTCCTGTTGTTTGGACATCAGTATTCAAAGAACTGTGACTGACACCCGAGCAACAGGGAACTGACATGCATTGAGACTAGAAAACAGCACATTGATAATGGCTAGGCACTAGCTGAAATCTGGATTTGCTAAGTGCACCCACTTTCCTAGTGGAAGGTAACTTGATGAATTACTGTATTGATATCAACTAATTATGATCAGGATTTGATTTATTCTATGATTAGACACGTGCCACATCCCTGGTCAACAGCAATAACATGAGTAACCAAATGCCACATGTAATTATGACACGACATCTGAGCATAATGTCACCCTGCCAAAAACTGATAAACATAATATAAGAAAAACTTATATCAAAAGAAGTTTCAATAAAACAAATATTGAAACATTCTACGAGAAACTAAAGTTAAGTGGTGTTTAGGGGACGGTGATTCAACAAATGAAAACTTTAGCACATTGTTACATGTTTTTTTTTTAAAAAAAACTATTTAATGAAAGTTCCTCGGCAAGATCATATTCCAATAAAACAGCAAGTAAGATAAGATGGATCACACCAGGAATAAAAATTTCCAGTGAGAGGAAAAGGAAGTTACACAATCAGCTGAAGTACAAAAAGATCCTGATTTTGTAACATATGTTAGGAACTATAAAACTATTTTTAAAAAAGTTGTGAAAGCTTCAACACAAATAACAAATTCATCCTAGGGCAGAAAAATAAAACAAGGGCAGTTTAGTCTGTAGTTAAGTCTGAATTAGGTGTCCGAAATAACAAACAAGACATTTCAGAAATCCAACTCAAGGAAAAATCTCTTGTAAATCCAGCTCAAACATCTGAGTGCTTCAATGAGTACTTCATAAATGTAGCAAAAACTGATTTAGATGTAGCAAATTATGAGCAGAAAGTAAACAGTTTTGGGTTAAAAGGCAACAACAGTGAATATCTTAAAAAAATTCAACACAGTCTCAACAAAATTTGTCGAAAATGTCATACTCTCCTTAAAATACAACAACTCTGCAGGCTGCGATGGGATACACTCTGAAGTAATTAAAGTTTATAAGATAATAGCTCCCCACCCCCACCCCCCTCTCTCAATAAACAAATCCTTTGAGGAAGGTTACGTCCCTGATCTCTTGAAATATGTGGAAGTAAAACCATTGTTTAAAAAAGATTCAAAAGATATTGGAAATTATCACCCCATTTCTATACTCCATGTCATATAAAAAATATTTGAAAAAATTGCTGCTTTACAGATACAAAGCTTCATCACACAGAGTGATATCATTTCGCATAACCAATTTGGCTTCCAACACGGCAAAAACACAGTAGATGCGATAAATGAATTTACTGAAAAAATTACTTCTTCATTAGATAGGAAAGCTAAGGTCACAGGACTATCCTATGATCTTACAAATGCAGCGGCCTCTAAACCATGCCATAATGCTTTTCAGACTCAACAGGTACGGAATAAGGGATATGGATTTGAAACGGTTTGAATCATTGGCTCATGGACAGGAAACAATGCGTAATAATCACATTAAATGGAGCAGATTACTTCTTAGAATGGAAAAACCCTGTCGCAAGGTGTTCCTCGGGGCTCAATTCTTAGACTAGTTTTATTCCTGTTCTGTGTAAATGAATACTTATTTAACACTGTTTGCAGATGATACTTCTGCCCTAATTGAAAATTCCGACAATATACCACAGTGTGTCACGAATACATTAAGTAACTTGGAAACATGGTTCGTTTTAATGGCTCGAGGATAAAAATTTCAAAAATCCCACATGATGAGTTTTAAAACCAAACAGTCCAATACTGACGAAATATGTTATCACTCACAACAATCAAAAAATGGAAGAACTTGGCTCAATCAGATTCCTGGGCATAAACTTAAACAGAACTTTGAGTTAGAATTCTCATATCGAATATCTAGCAAATAAATTAAACAGCCTTGCATTTGCAAAGGAAATTTTAGCCTGTGCCACCGATATGGGCACCATGAAAATAGCATACTATAGCTGCCTTCAATCTGTTATTCAATAAGGCATAATTTTTTGGGGAAACATTACACAAATTTTAAAGATGTGCACTGCACAGCTGAGGGCATCGTGTTGACCATTATTTAAAGACCTAGAAAATATTAACTGTCCCCTCTTTATATATCTTTGAGGTGGTTGTTTTCCTATGCAGCAGAGATGATCTGTTAAAAAAAATCATTTTGTACACTCATACAACACAAGACATAAAGAAAACTTTATGCTCATCTCACATCGCTAAAAACTGCCTGCCCAGACTCCTCAGTACATAGCCATGAAACTTCACAACAAAATAAACCGGTGTGACATAATGAATATGAAGATAAATATTTTAAAAAGCGAGTTATGTGATTTTCTAATTGAACGGATGCTACTACTCTGGAAGATTTCATGAAGGATGAAGTGATACTTTGAGCTGGGGATTCCTAAAATGGAATAAAAATTTATGATATAGTAGATGTAAATACCGTAAGTTTGACAAATTTTAAATAAATAAATTCTTCACACAGTGATGTACGAGGGTCGGTCAAAAAGTAATGCCTCCCATTTTTTTTCTACTTAAAGAAATTAAGTTAAGTGAAAAATTTGAATTTGGCGCCATTCCTCAAACCTTCTTCTGCAATCCACTGCAGTAGTAACTTTCTGTGTCAACAGGTGGCAGCACAGCAGAAGTTTGTAAGATGGCCGACATCGATGTTCGTTTGAGACAGCGTTGTGTGATTGAATTCTTGAATGCAGAAGGTGAAACGCCCATACGCATTCATGAAAGACTGAAGAAGGTGTATGGTGTTGTGACAGTGGATGTCAGCACTTTTAGACGATGGGTTCGTCGTTGTAAGGAAGCTGAAGGGCAAACACCGTTGACTGACGAAAAGAGGAGCGGCAGGCCGGTGAGTGCAGTGACTCCACACAACATTCAGCAAGTTGATGACATCATTCGTGGTGACCGTCGGGTGACTGCAGATGAAGTGTGTCGCATTATTTCTCTTAGTAAAGGCAGTGTGATCACGATTATTAAACAATTGGGGTACTCAAAAGTTTGTGCACGGTGGGTTCCAAGAATGTTAACCGATCAGAATAAAGAGGCAAGGAAAACAATAGCCTCCCAACACTTGCAGCGCTTCCGTTTGGAGGGAGATGAGTTTCTGAAAAAAATTGTGACCGGGGACGAAACATGGGTGCATTTTTTTGAACCCGAATCAAAGAGGCAGTCAATGGAGTGGCGTCACACAAGCTCGCCGAGGAAGAAAAAATTCAAAACTGTGCGATCGGCAGGGAAAGTTATGGCAACAGTTTTCTGGGATACAGAGGGTGTGATTCTGGTTGATTTTTTGGAGCAGGGATGCACAATAAATTCTGTTCAATACGTCACAACCCTCAACAAACTTAAAGCACGTCTTCAGCGAGTTCGCCCAACAAAATCAATGGCAGATGTTCTTCTTTTGCATGACAATGCAAGACCACACACCAGTCGTCACACCTCTGACGAGATTGTCAAAATTGGATGGGAAGTTTTGCCTCATCCCCCATTCAGCCCTGACCTGGCACCATCAGACTTCCATCTGTTCGGGCCACTAAAAGAAGCTCATCGTGGGATTCATTTTGAAGATGAGGAGGCCGTCAAAACATCCGTGCGTCAATGGCTTAGGAAGCAGAGCTGTGATTTTTACCGTGCTGGGATACATGCCCTTGTTCAAAGATGGACCAAAACTGTAGAGATGGGCGGAGATTACATTGAAAAATGACAAAATGATCCTCAATGTTGTGGTTTTCAACCTATGTAATTGCATTTAAATTTCTTGACAATTAAACGTAGAAAAAAAAATAGGAGGCATTACTTTTTGACTGACCCTCGTAAATACTGTAAGTTTGACAAATTTTAAATAAGTAAATTCTTCACACAGTATTATTTTAAGTGTGACAAAATTTCAAATAAGGAAATTGTAACCTTGACATGTCTCTTGTACATCAGACATATGTTCTGAAATTGTGTAAAAATTCTCGACAAAACTAGGTAGTTAATGTGATTTACAGCTGCACCCCAATGGCAATGTACAATGCTCTCTATAAAATGTTTCCAAAGTTTTATAACTAGTTGTTCCATTCCCTTACAAACACTTTTCAAACCAGGAGATCTCATTGGCAACTCTTCATGGGTACTTCAAATTTGATGAAATTCATTAATAGGATTTGCTTGTTGCAAATGTGCCTTAGGCTGGTTTGGGCTAGACACATGGCTGGAAGATCACATGATGTTGGAGATTCTTGCCTTTGGCAAGCAGCAATATGTCCAGCATAGATGCTGTGTTCTGGACACTCACAATAATTATATTTGACCTAAATAGCAAACTTGTCATTCAACTAGTATCTCATCATCATTAATGTGTTGAGAGAGACAGAAACTGGGCTTATGAGAACAGATTGTGATACGAAATACATTCTGTAGGCTGCTATTCAGTTCTTAATTAAGAAAAGACCTATTAAAACTTTCAAAAGGTGTTTATATTATTAATTTTTATAATTTTTGCCTAGGTTCATTGTTAAATCACCATCAGATCACACAACAGATTGTAAGCCACAAAACCAAATCTAAATGAAAATAATTAATATTGAAGCTTTTTGCAGCTTTAAGATGAGAACTTTAACTTTCTCGTCGTCCTACAGAAACATGTTGATAATGGTGATTCAACTGTGAATGGACAAGTATGCACCCTTAAGCAGGTAGGACACTATATTGGAAATCTGACACTGAACTTAAGTGCCCAAATTCTTTACTGATAAAGACATTTTTCAGGCAAGGTATAAAACTTAAGACGATCCCTTTTCCAATAGTTGCCTTCTTGTAGATATCTCAATTTCTGGCAACCTGGTACAGCCTATGATAAACACTCCATAACCACAGAGAAAGACCAAAAATAACACTGTATAAAACATTCTGTGCTGCTCAGGCTGAAAGAGGGTAGGCTGCTTCAGGTATTTAAATAGTTTTCTGTTGTGGCCCACAGCAGGATACAAACCTTTCTAGCTGACATCACGCAGGTGGCTTTCATATCAGGTGTTTTAACTGTAAAGGTGTTGTACATACGACTACAGTAAGTTTGTGCATAGTGCAATGTCACATCTTCATTGATACTACTGGTGTTGTTAATGACAGAGATAAAAGGTGAATCCTAACACAAACACACAGTCTACTTTTCTTAAACAGCACCTAGAGGGCTGCTGAGCATCCAATCGCTATTAACGTCGTCACATGGTTTCATTACATGAGACACTGCAGGGAGACTTGAAATTCAACTCAGTATATTTGCACAAATTCTGCTAATCAGAATTTTATACCACCTCTTCTCCTCCCTTACCAGCCAAATACTGACAGAGGAAATTTTTCACTATCAGAATTTGAATCAGTTCACTCCATGAGAAGTGGCATTGCACATTAGACAATGGTTTGGCTGTCCCGGTTTTTTCGTCCTAAATAAGGCAAAATGACTGTCACGATAGTTGTCTGAAAATACTAGTAAAGCCATTCTTGGTTGCTTTGTCAATGCTTGCAGACAATTTAGATCAAAATTTTTGGTGATTTCTTAATTTCTTGCACGACACAAGATCTGCTCAAATTTCCCTTTTTGCTGCAATCATTCACACTGTTAAGATACAGTAATACCTCATCCATTTGATGAACTCATGCAAAAAATGTAAACAAAGTTACATGACATTACTACCTACCTGAAATAAGTGTTGGTTACAACAGTTGTTGAGAAGGTAGGAGTTGAATTTGCATTCACATGTTGTAACCGAATTGTTAGTTTCCACTTGATTTTTCACTACGTTGCATCACCAGCATTTATTTTATTTTTCTTCAATGTTTTGAAGAATAACAATATGCAGTAGTGCTGTTCCATTTAAAAAATTCTTCACCAAGTCCTAAGTACGGAGTGTCTCAAGAAAGGTGCCTGGGAGGGGTTCGCAAGTCATGAGGCACATTTGCCAGCTGTTGCCGCTGCGTCTGCCAGTTGTCGCTGTGCATAATTCTTGGACACCAATACTTTGTGCGTGCCTCATATACTGTGTGACTGAGTACTAGTGTGGTTTTTTTTATAGTTTTTTTTTGTCAAGTTTAATCGCTTCAAACATTGTTACTATATGTCATTATTGCAACTGCACCTAGCCTGGGGCTTTCCCTGCCCGTATGTTGCTGGGCCCAGTTCTGACAGAAACACTGTGCATGTGTCTTCTGTGCGACTGAGTGTTCAGGTGTTCTATTTTGAGTTTCCTCTCGAATTTCCATTCGGTACAGTATACATGAAGGATCAATGAATGTTTCTTGTGTTGAACTATGCAAAAACAGAATTGTATGTGGAACATCGGTCTGAATTCATACAAAAATTTCCCAGTGTGCATGTTCCTAGCGATTTGATGATATGCAGATTAGTGAAGAAATTTCAAGAGATTGGATCTGTGGCACAGAAACAGAGGTCAAGATAACCTAGTGTTTTCACCAGATACTAATTAGACGAGATAGGGGAGGCCTTGGAAAGAAGTCCAAGAAAATCTCTGCACTATTTGGCACTTCAGACTGGTGTGTCAAGAGCATCTGCTCACAGAGCTGTGCACGAAGTGAAACCGAAACCATACAAAATAATAGTAATGCATCAAGTGGGGAACTCCGATGATGTTGCTTGACGCTGTTATTGCAACTGGCTGTTACAGTCGTGTATGATGGGGGAAGTTGATCCTGAGATGTCTCTTTCTTTGATGATTCATGGCTGCATTTGTCAGCATGTGTAAATTCTCAGAACAACCGACGTTGGAGCTCTGAAAATCCTCACAAATTACATTGACAATATCTGCATGTTCTGAAAACAGAAGTGTGGTCTGCAATTAGTGCAAGGCAAATTATTGGACCAAACATTTTCCATGGAACAATACGTTCTGACACATATGTGAATAATATACGGCACACTTTTTTTCAAGATGCAACACCTAACAAAAAGATGTACAGTTATTTCATGCAGGACAGTCCAAGTGACAATCACAGCAATATAAAGTGTTTTTGACGATAGGATAGCTGACTGCCTCCTGGTTTTCCGCATCTAAATCCTTGTGATTTTTATCTTTGGGGAGTGTTAAAAGATAGGTGTATGCAACCAATCCCCACAAGCTCGAAGAGCTGGAAGACACGGTTCGGCTAGTCATTTCCCAGATTTTGACAGCTGAAGTTCGTTGCTTGTCTGCTAATATGTTCAGGAGATGTCAGGCTGCTCTTACCACTGAGGGAAACTATTTTGAGCACCTACCATAAATAAAGATAAGCTTAAGTTAATCAGATGCAACATTGTTTATGCTTAACTCAGGGGAAAGCATGTGCACAGCCAACAACCAGCAGATTAGGGTCCGAGAGTCAGGTGCGGGGAAGGCCTCTGGATGAAGTAGTGGCAGCCACCTCCAGATCTACCTAACATTTTAGAGATGGGTTCTGACAATCCACGAAAGTTAAAATACTCACTACACTCATTCTACCATTACCCATTATTGAAGGCAAGTCCTCATTTAAATCAATGGCTGCCCTTCCTGCAGCTTATAAAATTCAATCTGTCAAAATATGTTTCACTGAAAGCGGTAAGTTACAAGCATCACAAACAGGCAGGGCCTTGTGTTGAAGCAGGAAGCTATAAGAAATAGTATGGCCACTATGCAAGCATGTAAGAACATCTCTTCTTCCACGGCTGAATGGGGGTAGCCTGGCTGCCAGGTACTCCATATCAGTGACCTCAGTAGTCATTAGACATTATGAGAGAGCAGAATGGGGCACTCCACGGAACTCTCTGACTTCGAACATGCTCAGGTGATTGGGTGTCACTTGTGTCATACATCTGTATGCGAGGTTTCCACACTCCTAAACATTCCTAAGTCCACTGTTTTTGATGTGATCATGAAGTGGAAATGTGAAGGGACACGTACAGCACGAAATACAGTCCGACCTCATCTGCTGACTGACAGAGACCGCTGACAGTTGAAGAGGGTCATAATGTGTAACAGGCAGACATCTACCCAATCCAGCACACAAGAATTCCAAACTGGATCAGGATACACTGCAAGTACTATGACAGTTAGGCAGGAGGTGAGAAAACTTAGATTTCATGGTTGAGCGGCTGCTCATAAGCTACACATCACGCCAGTAAATGCCAAATGATACCTCGTTTGGTGTAAGAAGCGTAAACATTGGACAATTGAACAGTGGAAAAACATTGTGTGGAGTGACGAATCACAGTACACAATGTGGTGATCCGATGGCAGGGTGTGGGTATGGCGAATGCCCAGTTAACGTCATCTGCCAGCGTGTACAGTGCCAACAGTAAAATTCGGAAGTGGTAGCGTTATGGTGTGGTCATGTTTTTCATGGAGGGGTCTTGCACCCCTTGTTGTTTTGCGTGGCACTATCACAGCAAAGGCCTAAATTGGTGTTTTAAGCACCGTCTTACTTCCCACTGTTAAAAAGCAATTTGGGGATGGCGATTGCACCTTCCAACATGATCGAGCACCTGTTCATAATGCATGGCCTGTGGCAGAGTGGTTATATGACAATAACATCCTTATAATGACCTGAATACTACAGAACACCTTTAGGACATTTTGGAATGCCGACTTCATGCCAGACCTCACCGACTGACATCGATACCTCTCTTCAGTGCAGCACTTGGTGAAGAATGGGCTGCCATTCCCCAAGAAATCTTCCAGCACGTGACTGAACAATTGAATGTATACCTGCGGGAGTGGAAGCTGTCATCAAGGCTAAGGATGGGCAACACCACATTGACTTCCAGCGTTAGCAATGGAGGGCGCCATGAATTTGTAAGCCATTTTCAGCCAGATGTCCGGATACTTTTGATCACATAGTGTATCCACAAGAACATAACTAACTTACCTTGCTGCTGTAACTGGTAAACATCCTGGATTAGACAGCTTTATATATGAAAACAAGTGTTGAATGGATTGTACAGCACTTAAAGATTTCTACCATATGAAGACCTTCACACCTTTTGCAAGTTCCACCTGCTCCACTGTCTCCAAGAAATGACTGAACAGCCTAGATTACCACCCTACTTAAACCCGGTAGAAGGTAACTTAAAAATCATTGTTTTCATTTTAAATCTCATAAAATTTTGTTCTAAATATGTGATTTGAAGTATGAGACTTCTTGTGCTCCAATAAATTTAAAAATATACAGGGTCTTTGTAATAATTGGTGAGGAGTTTACTGTAACCCTGAGATAGGACACTTGTGCCAAGTACATCTTAGCCTATAAGCTACTGTTTTACACTAATCCCATATGACATTGCCATATTCCATATAGTTCTAATACATTAGAACCATGAAATTATATGTCAGCACTTGCTTAGCTGAATACAAAAGAAACTGCCACCTAATCTCACTGACAAATTGGCCATAGTAGAACATGTTTTTGGAGATGTAAACCAAAGTTCAGTGAGACAAGCATTTTAGCAAAGACAACATATTATCATGCATGCAGGCATAGAGAGGCCATTGAGATTTACAAGCACCATAATAATTATAAGAGAAAAGAAGATGATGCCAAGATTTAAATAAGGCTGTTGACATTGTGCAAACAGAAACAAATTCTAGGGCCCACTAAGCCCTCGGTGCAGTTGCCACTTTAACTCTGAAGATGCCTTCTGCAGTTGGAGACAAAAGTAAGGAAATAGTTTTATACATCAACACCATGGCCTTTCAGCTGAGTTTTAACTGAAGTATACAATGAGTTGTTGGGGTTGGGTTGGGTTGTTTTGGGTAAGGAGACCAGACAGCGAGGTCATCGGTCTCATCGGATTAGGGAAGGACGGGGAAGGAAGTCGGCCGTGCCGTTTGAAAGGAACCATCTGGCCATTTGCCTGAAGCGATTTAGGGAAATCACGGAAAACCTAAATCAGGATAGCCGGACGCGGGATTGAGCCATCGTCCTCCCGAATACAATGAGTTGTTAACTTTGCTCCTTCCATTACTTGTTCTCCATTAAGGACTTTCCATTACCACAGTCTCTAATTTTGTGTTATAATACATTAGCTAAGCATCATGTTTTTATTACAGTACACACCGTTGGATCGAACATTACTGGTCGTTTTCCTCAGAATTTCCCTTAGTGACCTCAAAGCAAACTGCGTGAAAGACACAGGACCCCCTTCTTCTGCTACAGAAACAGTAGCAACAACATGATGTGTCATCATGCTGGGTAGCAGAGGTAACAATTACAACAGCATAAGATGGCTGCAAGGGGTGCAGTATAGAAATATGCCATTCCTTTGCAACCTCCTGTCTAACCAAAAGTTTATACACCAATCAAAAGAAAAGTGGCTGAATTTGAGGACCAGCAAGTTGTGGTTGGTGAAAGCAACTATCTGACTGTGGCTTATCTTCTTCCAGTCCTCAACCTGTTGCCATGTATGTGCACTGTTGCCTCACACATGGTTGTTTAAAACAGCCAGTAGACTGCACAATTTAAAGTGGTCTGGCATCAGGATTTCAGTATGTTTTAATGGAGTGTTATTTATTTTTCATCTATAGGATACTGTCCCACATTAAGACTAAGTGATTTATTTCTAACATGTTTAGTTGTGTTAGTTTCAGTGTTTTGTAGAGTGGTGGTCTCCAGTACTTTTGGTTAAGTGATCAGTCAGTCACAAATACCTGCTATAATATTTCAATTATTTCATTCTATTGTGCATTTTAGAACACAGCTGACATGAGAGTAGCTTATGTGTGCTATTTTCTTTTTCTCACAATTTACCCACAATTCTTACTTATTTCAGATATGTTCATAACATACATTCCATAACAGTTAACAACAGGTGCTCAAGACCAGTAAAGACCACACTGTGCTAAAAAATTAAAGATTTTATTTTTAAAATTAAGTGAAGTTTAACTTTCCAGCACAGAAGTCTAATTTCTATAATTTAATCTTGTAACACACCAAAGACATCATGCCATAAGTACAATGGCTTTCTGGGAGGGATGTCCATGCAGCTGGTCACACTTATTATCACTTCAGAAATATGGTGGAAAAAAAAGTTCTATCACCAAATTGGAACAGATAACAGTTTGAAGAGCCCATTACCTGGTGACTGGTCTCAACAATCCATTATCTTATACTTCAAACCTCCTAGTTTCTTTTCTGCTAGTAAAGACTGGACTTATACTGACTTCATGAAACAAGTTTTCCCTTCATAATTAAATTACTCTTGTACTTTTTTCCACACAGTTTAAGCAAAGTACAAGTACAAGGTTTCCTATATGTAAATAAAATATTTGTTAATGAAACTATGAAATTCCTGGGCAACGTCCATTTTTAAATCTACGGTATAGATGCAAATGCTTTGCCTCTTTTTGCTGGACAATGGAAGCTCTTCTCCTGATAGCTGGTGTTTCTGCCAACAACTATTTGTCTGTGTTGCTTTTCTGACATTTTGTATGTCTTTCCTGTTTTTATCTAGTAGTTGTTTTATTCTTGCACTTTTTTGTCTCATAAACGAAAGTCCTCCTCTAATAGCAGAGAAGTTCACATGCAGAAGTTTTATTCTGATTTCATTTAGGTGTAGTTTCATTCTTGCACACTTTTGTCTCATAAATTAAGTTCTTCAGTAATGCCACAGAAATAAATCCCAACCTTATATTGTTTTTCTTGCATAATGCTAGGCACAAAGGTGATAAAATATGTTGCATAACATTACATTCGCTTTCAGTGATAAACGTGTGTGAAACAAAATCTCCACCATCTGAACACAAACTCTCTCAAGCATACATGGGAATTACTTTACATGTAGTTTCACCACACATTAGCAGAAAAACTTACATCAGAATTATCAAGTTTGCATACAAAAATGATTGATACAATCAAAGTAGTCATTCTGTCAATACTGTGCTTATTGTTGGAAATGCCATGTAAGCTGTTCTCAAGTGGCAATTTTGTGTGCGAGTGTGGGCATGCGCGTGTGTGCGTGGGAGAGGGAGAGGTGGGAGAGGGAGAGGTGGGAGAGGGAGAGGTGGGAGTGGGAGGTGGCAGCACACTAGTACAGAACACAGAAGAAAATCCTGTCACAGTTACAGACAGACACAGAAATTTTAGTCAAGTTTTCTATTATTTTCATATGCAGTATTCTGCATTTCAATCAATGTATACCAAGAATAAATATAACCAATCTGTGTAGTTTACGGGGTTGGTTCTTTTGAAATTATAGAAAATTCAAATGGCAAAAATTTCTTGGCAAAAAATAACTAATTGTTTCATAAATAACATTACATAAAAAAGTGGTGGAGCAGATATACATGATTTTATAGCTAAGTATAATTTTATGTACTTATGAAAGTTAGCCCAAACAAAAAATTATTGGGCAACAGAGTGTTCCCAGCTTAAATATGTACAGTATTGACATTTGGCCTCATAACAAGTATTCATGATACTTTCCTTTCAGCCACTTAAAATTCTTCACAAAAAAAGATTGTAAGGCATATTCAGTGAAAAATTTCATCGTTCTTCTAAAATCACAGTTTCTTGTGGATAAAGTTTTAGTTCTTGTAATGTATTTTTTGGATCCAATGCAGTAAGCTGGAAGGTAAAAAAATCATGTTTACAATTTACCAGCATAAAACTTCTGAAACATAATGACAGAAAGTATTTAATAAAACTTACATCCCTTCGTGGCCAGCTGGATAATACTTTGTATTCATCTGGAGGGTAACCTAGCACCACTAAATAATCAAGTAACACCTGAAAGACAGCCAAATAAAATCTTTAAGTATCATACACTGCTCATAAGTAAGTGGAAAAACAAAAATATCCTCATATTATTCCATTATCATCATAGACTCAATGCAATATGTTGAAGCCCCATTACAATTAATGTGTCCCCCCCCCCCCCCCCTTTCAAACAGCAAATTGTATCTTCTCTGATACTGTCCTGTTTCTGATCAAAAATATCTCACCACATTAATAAAATTGTGGGGTGGTTTTTTGTTACGTTGTTGGTTCACAACGCAGCAAAATGCACGTTCCAGCACAGTAAGATCAACAGTGTGTATAGTAAAAGATCAAGCCCATGTAACAAACTAGACAATGCAGAAAATAAATATAAATTAGTTCCACATGTTTCAGCAGACAACTCCAAAAACAGAAATAAATAAATAAATATCTGAGATTAAAAATAACCAATGAAAATTCAAATACTGGATCCCTTAGAATATTTTGTAACAGTCACAGTTTGTGTATTACTGACAAATAGAAATCATTCTACCATGCAGTAGTTGAAGAATTCATCAATAGCCTGTAAATAGTGGAAGTTTAATTTTAAATCTTGTACATAATCTGACTGTTCTTAACTGAGGATCACTAAAATGAATAATTTACTTTAATTTTTGACAATACTTGGTTGTAATAGTCAAGAAACTAGCAAATGTCTGAATGAAGGATTTAATGAAAGCAGATGTAAGTATTAAACCTGTAAATATTAGAAGTTTAATTATGTACATAATTTTACTGTTTACTGACTGAAGATCATTAAAATTAATGAAACTCAAGTTTTTCTAATTACATTTTTGTAATGTGTTTATCTGACATGTTCCACACCCAGGAGGATTCCTTCTTTTAAGGGTCTATGGAATGAATAATTAATCTAATCTAATCATAGCTTAAAGCTTCGTCCAAGCATAAAAGAACATACTGAGAGCATTATTGGATTCAAATTTGAACACTTTTAGAACGTGTTCCAGTCATATTGATTACTAAATCATCATTATTGTGGATGTCAATTATGCATAATCAGAAATAAAAATTGATCAAAACAAAAATAAAAATGATAAATGTAATATGATTGATACTAGACTGACTAACATGACAAGAAAGGTGTTAAACTGAGAAGAAAGAAAAAAAATCAAGGTAACTGAGTGGGAGGAAAATAATAGGAAAAAAGTGCTAAATAAGCTGATATTTGAAGAAAGATAAATAAAATGACGGTGAGGATAAGAAGCTTCTACAGAAGAGAAAATATGAAAGGTAAATCAAGAGAAAGTCAGAGCTATAGGTGGTCAAAGAAGGCACCAGCCAGCACAAACATAAAACCAGGGGCAGTGTTTACTGGAGGAGGAAAACAGAGTTAGTTTTATGTGGTTGTGGAGGATAAGAGTGAAATGGGAAAGGAATGGGATAAAAACAGTGTTGACAGAATAATGAGGCGGATAAAAAGAGCTGAAGATATGGAAGAGAAAAATTATGCTTATTTGTATGCAATAAGGAGATTAGCTAGGTTGAATTAATGTAGTCAATGAGGGAAAAAGTGTTTTATAGAAAATTCCACCTTTAATGTTCTGGGGCACTAAGTAGTTACAGTGGAAGAAGCATCATCAGTGGTCCTTCCATTACATTCTCCAGCATGGCTCCTCAGTGAACTACATAGCAAATAACACACCAGACTATGATTTGAGAAACTCTGGCACTTGCTATACACAACACACTTTGTCATCTTATATAAAAATTGTTTGTGAACACTGTTCAATGTGTTAACATGCTTTGTTGAGTCATTTTCAAGTTTAGATCATGCATCCTTTGTCACTTGAAGCTGGAGAAGGTTGCATTTGGTGTGCACCACAGTGATGGCATTCAAACATATGCTATCATAAGATGTAAGACACTGAAGGTCTGCCTCATAATGGTTGCCTACAGTCATCAATAGCAGCTGATGACATAACTACATATGGTTCACAGATATCTCAAGGAGAAAGAAACGTTGCTGCAAATTATCTTATTTGAAGTAACTGGGAAGGCAGTGTTGGCCCAGACAGTACATAACCATCTGCATAGGATTAATATGGCCCCTTGGTGTCCACTATGCACAGCAGTACAAACCTCTCAACACTCACCTGTGCAAAAGTGGTGGGGAAAGTGAACATTTGGAAAGATACCTGGATCAATGGCATTGAATTCTCTTCACTAACAAATGCAGGCTTTATCTGAAGCTTGATGATTGCGTAGAAGACAACTGTTGTAGAAAAGTGTGGAAGAAAACAGGTCCAGTGAATTTCTCGGCAGGCTGACCCATGGTTTCAGCTGGAAGAAGGGTTTGTCATGTCTTGGGCTGGATGTCTGAAACATCTGTTCATTATTGATGATAATCTGAGAGCTATACAGTGTCAAGAAAGAATCCTTCAACTTATTGTGCAGCCCTACAGCCAATATTTTGGTGATGGGTTTATCTTTCAAGACAATGACACACAAGCATGCCACAGCACCACAAGAACAGCTTCCTCCATGATGCAGGAGTCAACCAAATGGTATGGCACTAGGTATCTGTTGATATGAACTCAATTGAGCATGTTGAGAATCAGTTAAAACATGGAGTGCATCGTAACAGGAAGAACCTTCCTCACATTCTGGATGACATAGCAGGAAAATCTTCCTCACATCCTGGACAACATGATGTTGGCTGCCATTGAAAAGTGGGACAGGATAGTGGTGTATCATATTACCCACTTTGTTGACAACATGCTAAGGTGGATCCAGCATGTTGTAGCAACATAGGATGAAAACACCGTACTGAATGTACACAGCCTCGGATGTGCTCTTTTGAACAGACTGCATTCATTTTGATAATTGTTTTGTACCTACTTCACAATGAATTTATCTTTTTACTTTCGAGGCTCATTCTTTCATTCTGTGTTCCCCTTGAATCTAAGCTAACACATGTTCACATATAAAAATATGGTGAATTTTTGAGTTCTTTATCTTAAAGTGGAAAGACATTATGGCAACTGCTGCTCCTCCTAGTGTTTTCTGTTCTATTCAGAAGTATTCCTAAGAGTATGGTGTTTGACATTTCATTTTAATCTTAGCTGTCGTACATTACAATTAATTCTGACAGAATAAACTATTTTTGACTAAGATTTTATATTTTACAAGGCAGACATATTTCTGCATTAAAATTAACAGCAATAGATGATACGATGTATTTAATTTTTACTACAATAACTGTGATACACAATCAAAATTTATGGCAAAGAGGAAATGGGGGAAAGGAAGAAAGGCAGACAGAGAGAAAGAAAGAAAATGGAAAAAAGAACAAAAGGTAAAAGGAGACAGTGAATTAAAATGTTTAAAACTTTTGGTAACAATTTTTAGATTGCTGATTGTGATGTACATGAACCAAGTGAGGAGTAATTCTATCATGCTGCACTGAAGAAAATCTTGATGAAAGAATACCGAGATGTACTTGCTTCTTAAATTTCCTTTTACTATTCCTCCTCCTGTTCTGCAATTCTTTTCCTTGTTTGTGCCTTTCTTCTCTAGTCCTACAAAATTACATTACAGACATGCAGCATCTTTCATAGAGCAACAAGAAACAGTGACAGATGCAGAAAAGCTCATACATATTGATGTGGAGAGAGGTGGTGTACATGTTTCGTGAACATCACAGGAAACTGGTGAAGTGGAATAGGCAAGAATGAAAATGTTATTTCATTTGATAAAAAGAAGACTCGTGTGGCAGTGAAAGGGAAGCTGTAAATAATAAAAAATGTTTGACTCGGTACTTGTGAACAGTTAACAAAAGACAATGCACACACAACAAATGGATAAATATTTAATGCATGAGTAACAGACTGTAAGAATGTGTAATCATGAGGGGAGAGTGGAATACAGTGGAAGTGCCTATAAACTTCCTGCAGTAGGGACATGTTATTGCCAATCGGCAAGAAATAAGTTCATATTCACAGTAACTATATTTAATATAAGACACAAATACAAAGTTAGATATTTGTTCACTGCATACAATGAAACCACAGTACAACTTGATGCAGCTGAATAATTCAGTGTATAGTCAGTCGTATTTAAAATTTTTGAAGGTGGAAAAAGGATTACATGATTAGAAATGTTAACTACGAGGTCTGTTCAAAAGATTCTGGAACTTTGTCCACAAAATTTTTACGTTTTACTTATTGTACATGGTCTCCTTCAAAATATTCTCCTCCACAATTGATATGCCATTTCCACTTCCGGAAGCATTCTTGATACACCTCTTGCTGGATCGCATAAAGCGCCATCTGCGAATTTTCTTTTATGCTGTCTATCACTGCAAATATTTGTCTTTATAAAGGGGTTTTCAACACTGGAAATAAAAAAACTCTGCTGGGATCAGGTCTGGAGAGTACAAGGGATGAGGCAGCACATTGATTTTGTTTGTTGTGCAATAGTCACACACCAACTGGGATGAATGTGTGGATGCATTATCATGATGCAAGACCCATGAATTGTCTCACAACATTTCAGGCAGTTTCCTTCTCACGTTTTTCTCACAGACGTCCCAATACATCCCAATAGCACCATCGATTTACAGTTTATCCTTGTGGCACGAATTCATGATGACCTAATCGTTCAAAGTCACAGAAAACTATAAACACGGCTTTGACATTTGACCCGACCTGACGAGCTTTTTCTGGTCTTGTAGAACCTTTCCAGACCCATTGTGAAGATAGAACCTTGGTCTCGTCATAACCATAATAACCATAGACCCAGCCTCATCGTCATTTATGATTCTCTTAAGGAACATCTCGTTGTCATTTGCGCGATCCAAAGCTCTTCACAGATTGTGAGGCAGAGGTCTTCTTGACTTGACTCATGAGCCATGGGACGAACTTGGCAGTAACACAATGCATTCCAAGATGCTGTGACAGGATTTCACGACAAGATCCAACTGAAATGTCACATTCTTCTGCAATCTCTTGGACAGTCAGTCTTTGATTGGCAAGCACAGTTTTGTTGACATTCCTGATGTGAGCGTCGTCGGTAGACGTCGAAGGGCATCCGAAACAAAGGGCATTTTTAACTTCCATCTGGCTATTTTTAAACCATGTGAACCATTCATAACACCAAGTATGGCTTAAGCACTCATCACTGTAGGCTTCCTGAATCATTTGCTGTGCCTCAGTAAAGGTTTTCTTGAATTTCACCAAAATTTAAAGCTGATACGTTGCTCCTCTAACTTCCCCGTCTCAAAATTCGCAAACTGTGTGACACAATGTTCTACTCAACACAGCACTGAACAATAACTAACAGAGATACAACAACGAAACTTCAGACAGTTACACATTAAAAACACAGGGATGCCAACAGCATTTCGCTCCAACACACAAGTGGCGTGAAATTAAAAATGTTCCAGAGTTTTTTGAACACACCTTACACTTGAAAGTTGTTTCTGGGTGTAACCTTGTAAATCAATGGGATTGGAAGCTGAAAATTATAAAACAACATGATATGCTTCATAATACTTACCTTTAAAGGTGCTCGTGCCCGAAATCGACGAACAGCAGTTTCTCCTTTAGGCAATCTGAATCTTATTTTTGTTATATCTTCCCCAGAATCTTCCTCTGGTTCCTCCGGCAGCTGAGATTCTATTTCAAGACGGTAGGCCTGTATCAACAACACGTTCACATGCATTAGCAAAGGAAGTACACTGAAGCCCACTAGGGCACAAGTACTCATATAAATTATTATTATTATTTTTTCTCACAGGTTACAAAGAAAGAAGGTAAAGCAATCATCTCCTCTAAGGTTGTCTGAATACCACAGTGTATTACTAGGCACAGTCCTGTATGAGGAGGTCTACTGTTGCCTTCCTCAGACCTTTGAATTGACTTTCCCAGCTAGTTATAAGGGGGCCTAGAGTTTACCGTGGACTCTGGATCACAGAGCGAACCCTGCATTTTCCATAGAAACAAACATTGTCAGAGGTGAAAGAAGTGACAAGTGACAGATAAAAATCCCAGGACTAATAGGGTATCTACAGACTGATACTTTACCACTGAGTTTAAGAGCTTAAAAAATATATCTTTGATCATCAGTGGATAACAGTGTTGTTGGAATGAGCGTGAGATAAAATTTTTTGTAGACACAGTCTTCTAATACATGCCTTGAGGAAGTTATGCTTGGCACAGCAGATTCCAATTCAAATTACTAGCACTTGTAAGGGGAATACTTTTCTCAGACATTGGAAATGCATAATTCTGGTTAAGATGTGCTAATATGATCAAAACAATTTGCTTATACACAAACTGATCAGCATATTTTAGTATATGGAAACTAACCTTACATCATTTGATGATATAACTTTTGCTCGATTCTTCCCACACTGCTGGCACTTCACAATTTAAGCACACTGATACTGTTGCACATGCAGATCCACCTGTACAGAGTGGGGGTGGGGGAAGGCATCTCAACAAGCAATTTCATCTTTAGAATATTGTAGTCTTAAATCCATACACAGACTACAATATTCCCCAATTAAAAATTATATATACATTAACTGCTCTCAATTTTTTTTGTTTAATATTGCTTTGTGCAAACCTCCCTGCTTTTTCCTTTTGTTTTAAGAAGAATTTTGAGACCTATTTTGTTGAAACAGAACATGGGGAACCCATGTCACATTAGCCAAAAAGTTGTCATGTCACTACAATTTAAGAAGTTATTTTTGTAGTCTGTGAAGTTAAGCAACAGATCAGTGACATAAATTAGCATCTAATTGACATGTTTTGTCAGTCTTGTTTTACAATATATGGAAAGTGAAACTGACCCTCAGTGAGAACAGCTAATTTAGTCACACACGGATGTGTAATATTTTGGGGAAAGGCTAGGATTCCTGCAACAGCTCTACCTCATTGTACAAAGAAACTTACAGACCTGGATTCAAAGCGGCACAATCTGCGAAGAAGTGCTGACAGAAAGACACTCACTCCCAAAGAATGAGAGCTTAAGTGTTCTGCATATCTAAATAATGTCTTCAATGTTGCACTTGCCACTGCAATGGATATGATAAAAACAGAGGAGGATAAACTCTCTTTATTACATCAGAGAGAGTCCAGCTGTAACTTATGGAAATCAGGAACAATTAATTGGCGTGCTTGCACTACTGAATTCTATTGGGAAAGAACGATCAGGGACAGTTTGGAAATGCCATAAAAGTTTGCAGACTGGTTGAGATAGTTCAAACTGTTCTGAAACCACCACATCCAACACTGTGGTGCTGCTGCATTGCTGGAATAGTTAGCAGGAAAGAGAGCTGTTGTTGTTCTCTTGGTGTCATCACACGAACCAGCTATTGTCATGTAGTGTGTTAGAAAATGAGTTAATCCTAGTGTCAGTTAGCTTTGAAGTAAATTTTTTTGAAAAACTCAGAAAAAAGTGGAATGGCATGGAAAAGCAAATTGTGAATGATATCGAAACTGACAAGGCACTTACCTTCTTGTGAAAAGTACTAAAAGAAGAAAACTTGAGAATCATTACTGTAAACTCAATAAATTGTGCACCATGTTTCTGGGGACAACTGTGGACTTCAATATACAAGACCACCTGGAGCTTTGTACTATGCATGTAGATGGCCAAAGGAATATTTTCATTGAAGATGTTCCTTTTTCGCTCTCAACTAACCCTGCGTGCTACTGGAATGGGTGGCCTCAGGAAACACTTGTTTTGTTTGTGATAAAATTATACACAAAATGTTTGTTTCTGAGTTCATCAGCAATCAGCGCATCTTACAATGACATTTGCTTTTTAAAATAGTTGAACCAGTATGAAAAAGCAAATGGTTGGGTTTCTTTGAGTACTCTAAACAGGTTGTCAGCACTTATGATATTTAAGAGAAGAGATTCGTGTTATCACTATTTGATGACTAGGTTAACAACAAGAATAAACCTTGTATAGAAAACTGCTGTGGGAAACTTTGAGGACTGAAAGTAGGTACACAGTGCCACATGTTGCAGTTATGTAACTTTGAATTAAATTCGCTTTCTGACCAAATGTAATTTTATAAATTTAATTTTAGAACTTTTGCACAGGCTATTCACATGTTTTAAAAATATTTACTAACTTGTGTTTTTTCTCTCTCTATTATGTGGGGCAATGAAAAAGTTTCCATTTACGGGCATTGCTGCGGTGTATATGCAACGTAGCACGATTCTGATGTGGGTAAATAATTACTGACATGTAGGCAAGAGGTCAGTGTCACATTTGCTTCTTTCTGATGTTTGTGTGGTAAAAGCATAAACACGAACTATGGCACTGTTATTACCACATGCATCCAAGCACTATTAACTTTCTGTTATTCCTTTCTTGGCTGCTGAAGAACAAACACTGGTAGACATCCATCGGAGAATGGAGAATGTGTATGGGGCAGCTTGTGTGTTGAGAACCACCACTGTGGAGTTCTGTGCTCCTGCTTCATGACAACACACATCACCATATTGAAAATTTCACAACACAGAAGCTATTCCAACTAAAGGGAGAGACACACGAGCACCCACCCCGTAGTTCTGATCCGTCCCTGTTTTATCAAATGGGTACCTTAAACCTGGTGTATCTGTGGGATGGCTTTTTGATCACCTCTTATATTTCGGATGAGGAAACTGACGAGTTTGGACATGTTGAAGTAATTAAGCATAGATTTAGATTTCTTAAACGAAGGTCGTACTTCTTGGGATTCAAAGAGTTCCTGTTTCATGTCCAAAGAGACTATGAAAAATCTTAAGGTGACAGAGGAGTGAAGTTAATGTACAATTTCAATGGAGTACTAGTGGCTGATTAAGAACAAACAGAACTCATTTTGTAAGATGTGTGAAATCACTGAAGCATCCTGATTTTTCTTTTAAAAAGGAGAGAGAGAAGAAGAAGAAATTGAAAAGAAAACTGTGCTAAAACTAGTATCGATTCATCCTGCATTCAGACATTCAGTATGTTCTGCTGCATAGTAATACTTAAATTTCTACAACTTAAATTTCTATATCTTTGCCAAACATATATAGGTTGGTTTCAATGGTTTATGCCAATAGAAAAATACCACACCTTTTTCAGTGTTCAAGTTTTATTTAGGCATTCAAGTCTGTTGCAGCAAGGGTTAGTATTAACTAATTATAATGAAATTTGTTACATTATAAAAACATTCCAAAAAATGGGGGAGTGAGGACCTGTGTGTGCTCAAATCCCTTGATATTTTTATGTAACCCCAATATAAGGACCATCCTCTCACTCATACACTTGCACAAAATTTGTCTCTCCTAAGAATCATCAGGCACATTTTCTTTGGTGTTCAGCAAAATGCAGTTTCGTTTGTGCAGTGTGTAGCTGGAATCTCCCCAATCAAAAACTGCTTATCACGTCTTCCATGTGACAGCCAGTGTTGACAAAGTGTCAGTTTGCTTTCCATTATCAGCATAACGGTTTTTTTTTTTTTTTTTTTTTTTTTTTTTTTTTTTTTTTACGTGCTCATTCGATAGAGCAATCACAAATTAATCTGGTGCGACATTTTTTATTGATATGCATTAACACACATTTAAACACAAAGAATAACCAGTATTCCAGTAGCAACTGATGAGGAGAGGTCCTATGTGGTGGGATTAACTTTTTGGAATAGTCTATGTGGTGATTTAGGTTAATGTTCCAGATACACACCTTGTAGGCATTCACTTTGGTGGACCCTCCTTTGTGAGTAACCACCAGGAAAAAAATCAATATTTTGCGTGATGCTCTACAACTTTAAAAGAGGAATGTTGCATACACTGATTGTGTAGTGTAATGGTTAAGTTCTTGGATTCAAAAGTTTGTGGCTTCAATTTTTAATTATGTATCTAAATGACTCTAGTCTTTAAATTTTATTCAATTAATTGGTCTGAATATAACTTTTTTAAATTTCTGTTCCTCTGTCAAATCATTTAATCATCGAAGTACCTTTTCCATTTGCTCTCATTTTTTCCCCCTATCATCCTTCTTTCACTTGGAATCTTTGTTCATGTGATTTTATTTATTTTTATTTATTACTGTAACTTCAATGTAAGTTGTTCTGTCTTATTGTCCTACAAATTCATCCATGTCACTGCATTCATTATGGTCTCAAACTGACGACAACCAAAAGTGGTATGCTGAGCACATTCCACTCTGTATCTGCATCCAGTGACACCTATGGGTTGAGGATGACACAGCAGTTGGTCAGTACTGCTGGGCCCTCAAGGTCTGTTCAGACAGAGTTTTTTGTTGTGTTCATTATCTCTATTTCTAATTTCGCTTGAATTTCATTATACTTGTAATCACTTCTTTCATTTAAATCTTCATCTGCATTATTTTGGTCATAGTGCTATATCAGTTTATGCTGCAAATGTTTGTGTAACAATTACCACCCAAACAAATGTACATCTTGTAATGACACGTACATTTTTGACACCACTGCACAGTCAATATAAATAGGTTATCTCATCTTTTGTTACCTTAACCAACAGATCAGCATTTTGAAAAATTTAAATATTATGACAGATAAATAAAAATAGTTAAATTCACAGGCCCAAAGATTCAAGAAGAATGATAGGAAGAAAAAATTAGAGCAATTGAAAAGTTAATGCGACGATTAAAATAATGTGACGAAGGAATAAGGATTAAAAAAAAAAACACCTAGATTTAAACCGAATAAACCGAATAAAAATAATGATAAAATCATTTTTTAAAAAAAATTCAAAGCAACTGAGGAGACTGGAAACCACAACCTTCTGCATGTGAGAACCCTACCTTAACCATTATGCTATGCAACCAGCCTAAATAACATTCTTTTATTAAAGTTGAAGAGCATCATGTGAAATACATAATTTTTCTTTCATCGATTACTCATAAATGAGGGTCCACCAAGGCGAACGGTTGCAGGATGTGTTACCAGGGATCTTAACCTACATCAGTGTGTAGATGGTTTAAGAAAGTAAATCCCATCATCACTGGGGATATCTCTTTGTCAGTCACTATTGGAGTACTGGTTACTAATAGGGACTGCTACACCATATGGGCATGTAAAATTCCACTTTAAAAAAAATTCTGTTCATAACAGGAAACAAACTGACACTTTCCATCTGCACTGGGCATTACACGGAAGATGTGATGAGCAGCATTTGTCTGAGCTGAATACAACTACATATTGCAAAAACGAAACTGCAACTATCAAAACAAATATGCCTACAATTAACATAAGATCCTTTGCAGTTGTAATAAAATGCTTATTTTGACCAACATGTCTTGTCAGTCAAATTCTTCAGTGTATGGGACCGCATTGTCAATATATAAATTCTCCAATGCTATGGCCAATGTTGCAAATGGCTTTCCTTTGTGTGTTGTGCCAACTGCTAAATGGGAAAAACTTAAGTTCTTATATACCAGGGGAAAAAACTGTGTTCATGTTCTGATAGGATACTGAGTATGAGAAGGGGTGGTAGACATCCTTCATTGGTGTTTGCGTTATTTCCTGTCAATGGTGGAAATAAGCTAGTACTCTGTATACTTAAGGCAGGTGCGGTCTCCCGTGCATCTGGGTGGGTTGTTCCGTGAAACCTGTCGCCCCTTTGTGCTGTTACTGTTGGCAGCCAAGATGCTGGAAGTCTCTACCCACCCCTCTATTCATGTTGGCATGTCACCTCTCTAATCTTCGTCCTCAATGTAAGTGGCTGCTCCGCCAGTACACTGTCTTCTTGAAATATTATCAGTTTCCTGCACTCATCCTGATATTCTGCCACCACTAACTTTATGTACTGTGATATAAAAGATGATAATATAAAGTCCAGGGTGGAATATAAATAAGGAGGGGAGTGAAGATAACAACACACATTACAGCTGAGGAGCTGAGTGGTTGATATGCACATAAACAAGTCTGAAAAATTGCTAAGCTTTAGGATGATGATCTCATTCAGAGAATAACCAGTATACAATACACTCAGATAACCTGTATGGCTACACTGCCCCACCCGACTACACTGTACTATCCCAATCAAGCTACAACTCTGGAGGAATGATGTCAGCTGGAACAACATAGCTGTTCAGGTCGATGTGTATGTATTCTGTAGTAGTTAGCTCTGAAGGAGGACGTTGTCCAAAAACTTAGCAATGTTTTCAGCTTTTGTTTACCTGTAAACCACTTAATGCCTGGGCTATAAAGTGAATTATTACTTTTACTCCTTCCATTATTTAAAACTATTTGACTGGTTTGTCATGAGCCCTTACAGGTTTGCTACAATAATTGTCAGTTGCTTCAGTCAAAATCCCAACATAGCCCAGTCCATGAAGAACAGAAGAGGTTGACTGGGGCAAAAATTTGAGTAGTCACAAAATTTTGTACAGTGGTAGGAGGGAATGCAATGACCAACATACTAAAAATCCTGACCAGTGAGGTGTCAGTGTTAAAGACCACTTTTTATGTTTTTCTTAAGTAGCTGAAAAATGTTTCCCTTTACCAAATTAAATTACATCAAAATTTCCTACAAAATAGTTCCTATTCTTTTTTTTTCTCTAGGGCTAATAGTTCCCATGTTTCAGAGACTGGAAAAATTCCAGATTATTAAAAATAGTGTTTCAATGGTAGAAAATTGATGCTTATGGTTAAATGAAGTGAGTTGAAAACAAATATTAAAATAAACATAAAAATAATATATTAAGTGTACCATGTCTAGGTGTTCTGGGCAGTGTAACAGGATGGATGGGGGATGGGGACAGTGGGTAGGTCACTGGATTGTGGTCATGCAGTTCCTTCCTATATACCTCTATAAACAGAAGAGCGAATGCGTGATACCCGCCTCTCTCTACCCCATTACATCACAAGAAGTAACAGCAGGATGTTTCACAAAATTATACTGACTCTTCCATAATGTGCCCTATGAATCACCGGCGACACAGTGTGCAGACACTCCTAGGGGATGTTTATTTTCCACAAAATGTGTCAACACTAAATGGAATGTATGTGAGAGTTACTTATAAAATTAATGCAAGAAACTCCTGTGGACGAATTCTATGTAAATCTCTGCACACTGTTCTACACTGCTAGAGGAAAAATTGATTCATAATCATCCTGTAAGGCAACTGAATTGTTCTTCCGAGAAAGGTGACTTCCCCCGTCGTGAGTGCCGATTGTTTTTAAGTTTACAGACTACACCTCCCCACCATTTCCAATCTAGTTCTCTTACATTAGTAAACAAATATGAAAAGTGTTCAAAAGAAAAGATGCGAAACAAAAAAAGTGATCACCAGAGACCTGAGTACAACTATCCCACGGTTTCACAATCTGAAGGTTCCTTGTTCCCAGAATTCCTGTGGATGTGACTGAAACCAGTCCTCCATTGTGTCCTTCAGTTCATCGTCCATGCTGAAGCAATTCCCTTTCCCTTTGAGGTCCCCCCACCTTTTAGTGGGCCAAACCCAAGAAGTCGCAGCGTGCCTTGTCCGGGATATAGGGACAATGCATTCTCCCACTTGACCTTGGCCATTACACTTTGTGTGTGACCTTGGAGTCCGCCTCCGTAGTGCAGCAGTAGCGTTACCGGCTACCACGCAAGGGGGTCCGGGTTCGATTCCTGGCAGGGGACTGGGTGTGGTGTGTGCTTCATCATCATTGACACACATGTCGCTGAAGTGGCATCAACTAAAAAGATTTGCAATACGGCGGCTGAACCCTGAAGAGTCTACCCCAACCAACATATGCCATATGATCATTTCATTTTCATTTGTGACCTTGGAGATGTGCATTATTATGTAACAGAATCACTACTTCTGAGAGCAATCCAGGTCATTTGCTCCTTATGGACTTGTGTAGGCTGTGGAGTGTCTGACAGTAGATGTCTTTAATGGATTTTCTATGCTTGAGGAATTCAATTAGTGTAAGCCCTTGGATGTCGAAAAAGGCAGTGTGCGTCACCTTGCCTGCTGAGGGCATAGATTTGAATTCTTTGGGAAGGTGATAACGCAGAATGCTTCCATTGCCTAGATGTCACACTATATTATACCTAAGCAGCATATGCAAACTTCAATTGGTTCAGTTGGTACAACATTTCATACAGTTCCATTTGAAAACTCCTTATAACTTCACTGAGCTAATGTTTATATAGTGAAGTTCTTTTCAGTTCATTAAGTGAGTATTTATTTGCAGTTGCTGGAAGTGAGCTATGTCAAATACTTTCCCATAAATAGTGGCTGAGAAGTCTTTAGCTTGTATGTCTCATGTTGCCAGTGACCTATGTAGCATTGGTGGGAAAGGGACTGGACTGGTAAATGTGGCATCTTGTTACTGTCCATCATTGACAGTGTACAGTAAAGCCATGTGATAGTGATGTAGTCACTTGGTGTTGAATAATAATTGACAAGAAAGTTACTGCACTTCTCTCACCATTAATTGTGTTATTAAGAGACTGCATAGATTTATTCCATTCAGGAATTTATGGCACTTGAGTGTGCTCCTCTGAGTGGAGTCACATACCACACACGCACACTATGTCTTCCTAGGTGGGTATGAATGTGAGAGATGGAAAGGGCTTAGGATTTTTTCAACAATAGTAGTCCGCTGCGATGAATTGCTTAACTGTTGTTGCAGAGAGAGACTATTTAAGCCTCTGAGCCACTTCAGATGGTGGCAGAGCTGAGACTGAGGTGATGCACTTGATGCCTCTCTTGTGAAAAATATTCCAGCAACTGACAGTGGAGACAAGGACATCTAAATCCACTATATAAACATGAACTCAGTGAACTGGACAGTAAGTACTGGAGACACATAGTCTGTATGTAAACTGAAAAGCAAGCAGCACTCGTGAAGTGGGCAGTCACCTTTTCCGGAAGAATGCTACAGCTGTAATAGAGGATGACTAACAATCAATTATATCTCTTGCAATGTAGAGAAGTGCACAGATTTTCACACAGATTCTGACTATACATGTTTCTTGTATTCTATGTAGTGTTAGTGTACTTCATGGAACTCGCCCCCCCCCCCCCCCCCCACCCCCTCCCGGCATATCTGTCCACTTCATTGTCGGTGATTCATAAAGTAAGCTACTCAGGGGTCATTAAAGCTTAGTGAAACATCCCGTCGTTGCTTTTTTGTGACATAGTGAGCAGGGACTCTTCAGTTTACATACCTATGTAGGAGGGAACTATATGACCCAAATCCAGTGACCTTTCTTCCCCAATTCCTCCACCCTGTTATAACCCCAGAACACAATTTATCCCTTAATATGGGTGTATTGCAACTAGATGTGGTACACACACTTGCTAATTGTTTTCATCTCACCTCATTTAACAATAATTTTACATTACTTAAACAATATTTTTAATAATCTACAATTTTTCCAATCCCTGAAACGTGAAAGCTATTACTCCTGGAGATAAAATGAATGGGGCCTTTTTTTGTTGGAAATTGAGTGTAGTTTAACTTTGTACTGGGAAACATTTTTGCTAGAAGTTAAAATTTGAGTTAAAAACACACACACACACACACACACACACACACACACACACACACACATACTAAAAATTGTGACCTGCAAACGCACCCAAGCCCCATGCTCACAACCCATTGGCCACAAGTTTTAGTATGTTGGTCACTGCACTCTGCCCTATCCTGTGCAAAAATGCGGCGACACGAATTTTGCTCTGTTGTCTGGACTACCATGGAATGTGTGTGGCCAGTGTAAACAGAACATACTTCACAATTCTTCACTGTGGCACATTAGAAATGGCAGACAGTTTTTGGGAGCCTCAATTGGAGGATATCTGTTACAAGGCATTAAGTGTAAACTAACAAGTAATTGTGTGACCCTATAGAAAAAAAAATGTTCATCAACATGAAAGATACCACTGTACCCTATAAACAAGAGAAATGTCACAGACGAAACTCTTGTGTTACTAAAATTTTTTCAGTCCCAGTCAAAATTTTGTCCAAATGTGGATACCTAAAGCCACAACAGGATTGTTAAATATTCCATGATGCCAGAAAGACTTTATGATTAGAGGCTGAAACAGCTGATGTAAAATTAAAAGTTCTCAAGAGCTAGAACAGTGCACAGAAGACAGAGTGATGAAGTAGTTTCAGTACATAGTATGGGTGTCATTTGAATTATTTTGTCCTGTACAATTTTTCCAATAGTAATTAGGACACTTACTTCTCGAATAAGTTCTATCTCTTGCCGTAATATCTGTTTTCTCTCTTTCTCTTTCGACTCCATTAATTCCTGGCGGCGTTTTGCTTCTTCTTTTGCTCTGTTATAGATAAAAACAAGAAATTACAAGCTGACTTTCATTATATCAGTCACGTTTTGCTGCAGCTGTTAGCAATACTATAATTTCTATCAAATTTTTCATACACCATTAATGAATAAATATATTTCATATACTTTTACTTCTCCAATCTTAAATTTTCATCAGTAAATAAACAGGAAGACTCACACTGAATAATATTTATTAACACATTAATTTATCCCAAACACTGCAATAATATTACACTGACTGAGCCCTTAAAACTAGCCAACAACAATTCCAGGGTATTTAGTGGGTGCAGATCCATTGAACTTTGTATGTATTTGTTCTAGGTGCTTGACAGTAAATTAAACTTTCCTGTTATTAATGGTAGTGCTTAAATAATATGTAAGTTGTGCAACAAAGTTATATTTCAGAATGTCATCATTTCTGAAGTAGGGATTGCAGACTTTTTGTTCATACACAGTATCATTCACAGAAGTAACATAAGCATTTGCTGAGAATTTCTGGCAGGTATTTCTAAAACTGCAGAATTCATAACTTAAGTTAGAAAATGGAGTTCTATATGGTCTGTGTTAAATGTAAAGTTCAAAAGGCTACCAACCAAGAGAACACCAGAAGTTGTTGCTGAAATCTTAAGAGTGGAATTCAATATACCAAATAAATTAGTTGTGGATATAAAATGTGGTGAAAGATATACCATTTATGAAATAAGACATTATCACCTAACACCTAAACAATACTGAAGCATTTACACAACAGATTATGTTTAAAACTTCACAACTAAGCCAAAATTTTTCTTTTACAAGAGACATTGTGCGATTTCATTGGTGAATTAAAATCAGTTCACTAAAAGTGGGATATGTACCCACAGGTAAGCCAAAAAAAGTATGAGAAACTATTTTACAATATAAAAATCTGGGTATTGTGTGCTGTTTGGTAACTGTATCCCGAAAATTCTTTTTTTATGTGACGCTTTTATCAAGTATAATAATGATGATGATGCAAAATCTCACACACTGAAACTGACAACTATTTTACATCAAATATACCTCCAATAGAGGACAAATTTATTTATGCAATAAACACTCACATATTTTCTACAATAAAAAAGTTACATCTGAAATCATTATATACTTCTTTCTCAATGAAATAACAAAATGGAGAGAAACAACTTGAAAATAAGGTAAGTTGTGGAGTTGACGGGATGTCAAATCAAGCAAAACTTTCCAGATAGGTTGAATAGGCAAAGTTGTACAGAAATGACCATAAAATTACAGCCAACTGGAAATAAGTGTGCCCAAGTTTGTCTAATACATAAATGTGTTTAGCTGAAACAGAGAGGTATTCATACAATTTTTATCTGTGACAATTCATCGAGGATAATGATGATGCAAAATCAAAATAAGTATGAGAAACTACTTTACAACATAAAAATCTGTGTACTGTGTGCTGTTTGGTAACTGTATCCTGAAAACTCTTTTTTATGTGACTGTTTTATGTTACTTTGAAATGTAGCAAATACGTTGTGACTTAGAAATAACCAGAACAGGAAAATGTGAATGGGAAAACCTGCAAAATAAATACAACATGGCATCCTTGAAATGGAAAGTGATCTAACAATGACAATACATGGCTTATTTGCAATGCAATGTTGTGATGCATACCACTCCAAAGTTGTGATCTGTATCCCTATGTCTTCTTACCAATGAAGAGGTAAGGAAAGAGACATTAAAATAATCTTAGTTATTCATTCTGGTTCTGACTCTCAGTTTGGCATGACATATAAAACCAAGAAGGTGTAAATGTAAATGAGATAATTAGGCAGCTTCTGTCTGGTGCCCTAAACATAGCACTTTTCAGGTAGTTCACTTAATAATCAAGCTTTACTCATTAAATATTACAGGAAATTCACATCAAATGTGGCCAGCCATGGAAAAGATATATGTTACTTCGAGATGTAGAAAATACACTATGTCTCAAAAATAACCAGAAATGGAAAAATGTGTTATAATGATCAAACCTGCAAAATGAAGAAATTGGGCATCCTTGAAATGGAAAGTGATCTAACAATGAAATGCTTATTTGCAATGCAATGTTATGATACATACCACTCCAAAGTTGTGATCTGTATCCTTATGTCTTCTTACCAATGAATAATACTCATAACCAAAAGTTATAAAATGAATTGTTGGGTGTGGAAGTGCAGATGCTGTGTGGGACTGTTATTTGTAACAGTATTTGGCATACTCTATCTGGAGATGACATGCGTCTTCAACACAAGATGGTGACAGTGGCAACTTTGTGAGTGGCAACACTTGCTCGGATGCAGGAACAGAAGTTCTATGGATCGCTGGCCTGACTTGGAGATGTGCTTAGTTCAGTAGCATAGAGATAAACAACTGAACCTTGGTAAGAAAAGAGATATTAAAATAATCTTTGTTATTCATTCTGATTCTGATTCTCAGTTTGGCATGACATATAAAACCAAGAAGGTGTAAATGTAAATGAGTTAATAAATGTTTTGTGAAGAGGATACACACGTTATTAATGTTATTGGGTTCTAGAGTTATATGGTAAAGATTTAGAAGTGCGGTGTAACCATTCTTAATAGCAATGCAAGAACAGAAGTCTGGCAAGGACAAGAAGGCACAATAGGCAAGAATAAAAGGTAAAGAACAGCTAAATTATAGTAACATTACATCTCATTTGCAGTGCCCAGTTGAACTGGGGAAAGCAGAAGCAGAATTTCAAAAACTTTGGGAGGAACTAGCAAAGACTAAGGAAAAGGTTAAGACAAAGAAATATAATGAAGGTTGTAGGCTTCCAATGGAATTATTAGTGAAGTGGATACCTATTATCGTAAGAACACTTTTAAAATCACTATTAAAATATTTGCGTGACATGAGAGAGGTAGATTTTGTTCTCAGCTATTTACAAGGAGATATTAATGACTGAGGAGAGTTAACTTCAAGGAATGATTTTCAAGAAAAGTTTAAAAGGAAGTACGGGTCACCGTGCAAATAAAAGTTAGCAATTAATTTGTTAAATCATCAATATTCCTATAATAGTTGTGGTAATTATAATAAATACATAGAAATGCATTTGACAAGATCAGTGTATTTAAGATGACCCCATATACGAAGGCCAATTTGTGAAAGGATTACTTGGTCATTTACCTTACCAGGCACAGAAGACAATAAGGAATCATGGAAGGACAAATGTTAATGAATTGCTAACTTAAATATTACAAATATTACTAAATATTACAAGAAACCACAGATCAGATATTAATAATTGCAGTAGGCATCTTCCACAAGTGAGACTAAATATTAATATTAAGAAACAAAATGACACTAATAATAAAGTAAATAAACAATGTAATAACAGGAATCAAACACTTAATTCAGAAAATTAACTAATGAAAATGCAAATCAATTAACTACAGGCCCTTTCCGAACAAGTCATAGAAAACAACGAACATTCTGCACCCAGGGCCACAATCCAGGACGTGTCAAAGGAAATGCAGGCCCGTGCACAGAAAAAGTAGTAGCACTCAAATGTCCAAAATGCTACTTGCGCAGTTACTTGAAGAAGAGAAGATGGAACTAGAAACATAACAATAAGATCTAGTATTGTGGGTGAAAAGTTTGGTATAAAAGTGGACAGTCATTTAATTGTGGAAGTGAAATATTTTTTGCCATAGCAAGAATTCGTAGTAGAAGCAAGCAAAACATTTTCATGTCCTACACTACCAGTGACAGGGATGTTATGTTACTGGAATTACTCGAAACAAGGGAAAACAAATTAAAGAGGAAACACAAATAGCTTTCTTTATTTACACACACGCATCTTCTGAACTGACAAATAATGATCGCCACCACAAAGAGATTATTTTTTTAATGAATTAGTATAACCTATTGTTTGGATGTATGTTTTATTCATGCAGTTGTATTATGAATTCTTAAACAGCATTAATCCCACAACTAGTCTACAACAGCCATTGTGGATCACAGCTGCAGAATGTCAACCTATCGTGGCAGCAGTGTCAACGATGCACTCATTTTCAGTAACACAGCATGACCTACACACCAATTGAGCTTCCTGTAAGCATCTAGTCATGGCAAGATTTTGGTGAGCTGCATAAAATCCGAGATGACTAGTTTTGGTGCTTTTGTGGGGTAAACGGCAAGTGGTTAGGAACCAGAGTTTGTGGGTTTACTACAGAGGTGTAGCTAGCCTTGTTAAAATATTCAGCTGAGATTGATTGAACATGTGTTTTGCAGACAAAGTATGTGAAAAGAACCGCTGTAGTTATGCCAGTATGGTTACAATGAGTGTGCAGTTAAATGATTACATAAGGAAGTTAAATGTTAGTACAGAGGATACTAAATCAAAATTTAAAAATTGAAATAAAAACAAAGACATGTATATCACAATTGCAGACTACTTTCCACATTAACAGAGGAGCGTGCAGTCGATTTAGTCGATAAAAAAGTGTGGGAGACTGAAACGTTTGTAGATACATTTCATTCTCATACAGAAACAGATAGAATGGAGTGTCTGCCTCCGTAGCGTAGTGGTAACGTTACCGCCTGTCACACAGGGGGCCTGGGTTCGATTCCCGGCAGGGGATTGGGTGTTGTGTGTTCTTCATCACTTTCATCATCATTGACTCGCAAGTTGCCCCAGTGGCGTCAACTAAAAAGGACTTGCAATACGGCGGCCGAACTCCCCCAAATGGCGCCTCCCGGCCAACAATGCCATACGATCATATCATATATAGAATGGAGAATGAACTACAGAAAATAGGGGCAAATTAACTAAGATGGAATTAAATAAAAGACAGTTTAGTGAAAATAGTGGACTATGAACTGAGCTAACAGAAGAATTGTGGCTGGGAAATGGAAGCTGTATATCTAAACAATTCTTTAAGTTTAAGCCAGATGAGGAGGTTCGCCCCCATATTTTTTTAAAAGAGTTTTTACAACATTTTTACCCAAGCAAAGGCAGGATATGAAGAGGATTGATTTTGCATAATTACTCAGCACTGGTCTCCTAGTACTCAAGAAAGTTGATACTTGACATTCTTGACCAACGATATTAAAGTGATAGTTCACGAAAGTCTGAATTACATTTCTGACAGAGTAAACCATGGATGTTCTAGAATCGGGGCCAGGGTCCACGACATGACAATGGAACAAATATTTTTGCGTGAATTTAGCGGATTGAGCAGGAAATGGACAAAGAGAGAGGAGAAAGGAGATCAAGATGTATGGCCAATTCCCATACATATTTAGCAATTGCAAAGCATTATTTCAAGGTTCGCTATTATGTGAAAGGAGAAGGTAGAGTTGTAACAAATGCTATTAACACAAGAATGGCTGAGTTTCTGACATTCCTAACATGGCATAAAAAGGTCATTTTGACCCCACATAAAATATTTTCATATTTGACTTAAATACTTTAGTTTAGTGCTTGTTAATCCGTACCTTTTTTCTAGTAATCACAATAATTATCTAACAGGAAAATTAATAATTACTTATTTATTTCAACAACAAAATATATTAAACATTTATTGTTGCTAATGCTAAGTTTCCTAAACTGCAGATTTTCATTTAAGAACTATTTGTACAACCTTCTAGATACATTATAGTATATTCGGTCCATATTGCTTTTGCATGTGTTTTACACACAGCTTTGTATTACTTTGCAGTCAAGCCATTGAAGTCTGCTAGATGCAAATCATTGTGATTTCTGTTTTACACATACTTTTGCGTAAAAAGCTTTGTGGCACTTTACACAGTGTTCGCTGGTCTTGTTGCCTTTGAAAAGGCTGATTTGGCACTCCCTCAACTTTCTAGGTGATTTCAGCCGCTATCCTCTACCTTTGCCTGATTTCTCGCACTTTTATTTCCTTAAGCTCATTCACCAGTACACAGGAGTATATTTATGGGTCATTTGATCAACCATGTCCACCCCATACTTTGTTGCATTGTCAAATGTTACACTTTCAGGTTTCTTCTTTCCTTTCTTGCTTATTGCTACTTCAGCATGCAGTGCACTCACAACAATGACATTTTATTATTCTTTCCTTGGTATACAGTCATGATGCAGTCTGTGTTGCCACTATGGTACAGGACGGGGGTGCAGCATATTTCAGTACTGGGCTTCTTTAGTTTATTGGGGATTTCAGAATGGATCTCCTTCATTGTACGAGCTAATGAAGTTTTGTTTTCTTTGAGTTTCTTAGCAAGCTGAAGAGATGTAAAGAAGCTTTCTGTCATTACATTTCTTCCTTGATTTACAAATGGCTCCATGAAATGCAGAATGATGTACTCTCCAAGTGATTGCTTCTCTCTACCCATGTCCTCTTTGTTGTGGTATGGTGAAGCATTACATAGATAGTTTGCCATTACATCAACAGCCAACCAGAATTTGATACCATAATTGGATGGTTTGTTGGACATAAATTGAGTGATCCTGCATCTTTTTTTGCTTGGTAATACATAGTTGCTCATCAGTTGTTATATTTTCTCCAGGGTAGTAAGAATGAATACTGTTTTCAATTAACTTTCCCCAAATTTCTGATACAAGAGTGAATTTGTTGGCTGCCAGGCATTCAGATTGACTTTTCATTGAAATAGAGAAATTTGAGAAGCTCCTAAAATCTTTACCTTGGCGTAATGTCCTTAATGAAAGTAGGCCCCCAAGAGTGCAATCAGAGATCATCCACAGACCTCCTTTTGTACAAATGACACACCGAGCATACATGATAGCTTTCATGTTTCTCCAGTTCCTCCAGTGACACAGTTCAGTCATTGTTTGTTAGTATTTTTCGAGTATCTGACTCTGTGTATTTCTTCCTGAGATGTAGTATTACTTCATCAAAACTAAGTCGGAAGGCACTGGTGACAGAATCATCTACCTGTTGGCAAGCATAAGCAGTGAGACCTACACTTCACAGCTGACCTCATTCCAGAAGATGAAAAATTGGAGGTCAGCTATCTCCCATAAGATTCCATCCGTAGAAACCATCATTGTAGATGATTCCAACTGTGCCTGTTGTGTTGAAAGAGGTGATGACTGATGTATATCAGCCTATGAATTCTCTTCCACTAACCACTCCTCGTTCACAACATTTTTATCAGTGAAGTCAATTTCCAATTCACCTTCAGAATTCTCTAAGAGGTTTAACACTTCTTCATCAGAAAGTCCACACTGATGATACATGTACAAAATACAGTTTTGCAGACAAAGACTATTACCAGAATGACAATATAAACTGTGGTAGATTGGAATTTACACGAGCCCAGTTGCAACAATGAGCAGCAACTGCCTTGCATGACTGCTGACCATTGCCCCTTCATTGTTGGATAATTTACATATATTCAGAAAAGAAATTACAGTGGGGTCAAACTGACCATTTCCACAGTTCTAAGTATGTCGAATGAAATGCCGAAGAAAATATAAAATATTCTGTACATCCTACTACACACTGTAAACAAGAGAAAAAATTATAGGAAAAGTCATATGACTTCATTAACAATGTAAATAAATTGGTTATGACAATGAAGGCAAAGTATGACAGGGGTCATTTTGACCACTTCCACCATTCTAGTGTTAACTGGATATTGTACCCTAATCTGTATGTCTATATGGTGTGACGGAAAGGGTAGGTGGAGAGGATACACAAATGGGGACAATATCGCTGTGGATAATTAAATGATTGTGTAGATATAATCTTTCTGTGGAAAGACATGCAACTTGACAGTTACTCCATAAGCCGATGCCATTAGTTGAGGTTCCTCCAAAGTAGCGAAGTAGATTAATTTACCTGAGTTTGTTAATCCATTCCATATGCTAATTTAAAGAGAAAATAATGAAGCAATTTTTAGTTTTGTGTGCTATTCTTCAGCTTTGGAAAGTAGGTCACTGACTATAGAATGCCCGACAACAAATGTTTGTTAACTTTCAAAGCACATAACTCCTCTGGTTCATGACAGTTTTGTGAATGCTGAAAGTGTCTAATGAGGAAACTGGCTGGTAACAATGAACACTGTGTTCTCTGTAACAACTACACACAGCAATATCCCAGTACTGCTCTTCCCAAAACATAGTGTGAATTAAGTTTGCTAAAAGTTGTCTTACCCAAGGTGAAGCATTAAGTATAATGGTTTCGAAAAATGCGATGAGCATGGCTGGAAAAGCCTTAATTCTGGAAGAAAGATATTTGATTAGGTGAAATACAGACAATGACATTAAATGGGTACTGGTCTGTAGGTTGTGTTGATGAACAGTTCACGAGACAAAAGAACAGTGTAAAACAGTTTAAAGATCCATATTGGAATAAATATTTGTCATTCAAGGTCCTATATCCACAGCAAAAGAATGACTATCCGGTAGAAATACCAAGAAACTTAAACTGGAGTTGAGGCAAATACATGCCTATGACTGATGGTTTATAATTCATTATGAGGCATTCCACACACAATAAATATGAGTAAGTACATTTATTACATTGAGACAGTTGAAGTTGAGACGGTTAAAAGTAGTTTTGAACTTGGAATATTTACTGTTTGATTGGGGTCTCACAGTAGTAATGACATCATTTGCCTAAAGGGAAGAATCTGTAGTGTAACATATCACTTTGGTGAAGTGATGTGTTGCACAAGCATTTTTCGAACCAACATATCATGATCACCACCTTAACTTCCAGCAGTAACTGCACCGCTTTGAGAAACAAAGTTCAATCAGAAGGGCTTCGTGGGTGTACTCAAATAACGGTGAGCAAGACTAAATAATAGGAACCCTTAGCTCCTGATCAGGCTTCACTTTGCCACCCAATATCCTAGTAAAGAAGCAGTGTAACACCACAAAACATTCTACCAAACAATGCATATAGTTCCTAATTTAAACTTTGACACACTATTGGGCTTAGACTGATTAAAGTAGAATAAATAAAAAGATGGTTTACATGGGAAGTTCATACAGGAGTGCGAAAGTATACCGTTCCACAACAATCTATTTGAGTTTAAGGAAGCACAAGTAGTGAAGTACGTTCATCTGGCAACATTTGATGAGGATGTTGTAGTACGTAAGCGAAAACATAAAACTTCCTGGGAGATTAAAACTGTGTGCCGGAACGAGACTCGAACTCGGGACCTTTGCCTTTTGCGGGCAAGTGCTCTACCACTTGCCCGCGAAAGGCAAAGGTCCCGAGTTCGAGTCTCGGTCTGGCACACAGTTTTCATTTGCCAGGAAGTTTCATATCAGCGCACACTCTGCTGCAGAGTGAAAATCTCATTCTGGAAGCGAAAACAGGTTGAACAAGAATTAATGAAAACTAACAAACTGAAATCATGAGAATAAAATATTTTGACTGAAGAGCAAAAGGTTCAACTAACATCTTTTCAACAAGATCTTATCCATACACATTTAAGCAATGTATGTATGTATGTGTGTATGTATGTATGTAAGTATGTATGTTCTACATCTCTCCTAAACCACTGGACCAATTTCAACCAAACTTTGTACATATGTCTCTTACTGTCTGAAAAGAATCATTGTGGGAGTAAGACCCATTATATCAATGGGAGGAGGATGAAAAAGAAATGTACCCCATGATGTGTGAATACTCAGACTTTATTCATCCAATATCTGAGAAAGAGGACATGTAGTGACTTGCAACTTTATACTTCATTTCAAACCTTTACAAAACTTTTTCTCGTTGAGAACCCCCACAAAATATTGAAATGAAAAATTTTTATTGCTTACTATATTCTCAGTGTTCATGCAGTAAAACTGCCGCATCATAGGTGATGTTTGAATTTATTACTTATTTACTAATAACTGTATTAACAATGCATTTTGCCGACACTATCCACATATGCCGCTGAATGTATCTGCAAAATTCTATCATTGTACGATACATAGTTCAGGAGATATGATGTCAAACACTGATCTGAGTGAAAGCGAAAATGCAGGATGAATTTCACTAATGTTAAATACAAGTGACATGCACATGTGGACAAAGCCGCAGACAGAAAACTCTCCTAAGCCCCTGGATCGATTTCAGCCAAACTTCTATCCATTATGTGGTGATGGCAAAACTTTAAATCTTTTGTATAGGTCACTAAAATAATAATATATACTTCACAGTTTGGCATTCTTGATGGAAATTATAGATTATTACAAAGTTAATTAATGAGATGGATATAATTTTTACAAGAATTTAAATTAAAGAGATTATTTATACCGAAGTCTCACGAGATGTAGTGCTCTATGCAAAATCACATTACTGTTAGGTATGACTAATGAATGTAGAACCAAGGGACGTGGAGCAATATTTAGAGTTACTTTTAGATCAATAAGTAGTTGTTATTATGAGGTAAGGTTGTTAGCTATGAAAATAAAAGAAGGATCTTCATATTAACATTATGGCACTATAACTATATCTGGGGAATAGGGAACATATTCCAGAACGACAAAACATTTCATTACAAATGGAGTAGTCTCTGTATATCTACAATAGCTGTTAATGACCTTGTATGGTATTTACACACAGGTATTGGGCATTTTGGAATAAGGAAATGTATTAGACATATAATTAAGTTCTATTATTTTAAAATTTTTAGAAGAAAAGTGAAAGAGATTTCTCTCTCTCTCTCTCTCTATTCGTTTAGTCGGTTCCGACTCTTCGTGACCCCATGAACCAAATCACGCCACTTTTTCCTGTCTTGCACTTTCTCCCGTAGACCTTCCAGGTTGGAACACATTGCTTCTGTGATGCCATCGATCCATCTCATCCTCTGACGTCCTCTTCTTCTAGTTCCTTCAATCTTCCCCAGCATTAATGTTTTTTCCAGCGAGGCATGCCTTCGCATTGTGTGTCCAAAGTAGGTCAGCTTTTGTTTTAAGATTAGACCTTCCAGGGAGAAATCTGGTTTAATTTGCACCAATATTGATCTGTTGGTTCTCTTTGCAGTCCATGGAACTCTAAGAAATTTCCTCCAACACCACAATTCGAAGGAGTCAATTCTTCGCCGTTCAGCCTTTCTAATGGTCCAGGTCTCACATCCATACATCACAACTGGAAAGACCATAGCCCTCACAATACGGATCTTTGTTGCTAGTGTTATGTCTCTGGACCTTATAACCTTGTCAAGGTTTGACATCGCCTGTCTACCGAGCAACAGGCGTCTCCGGATTTCATGGCTGCAGTCACCGTCAGCAGAGATCTGGGAACCGAGATAACTGAATGTGGTCACTACCTCCATGGTTTCTCCTGCTATATCCCATGAATTGGTAGGTGTAGTTGCCATAATTTTCGTTTTCTTCACATTCAGCATAAGACCAGCCTTTTCACTTTCGTCTTTCACCTTCAGTAAGAGTGTTCTCAATTCTTCTTCACTTTCTGCCAACAGGATCGTATCATCCGCGTACCTGAGGTTGTTTACATTTATTCCAGCTATTTTAATTCCTGTTTCTCCTTCATCTAGCCTCGCATTCCTCATGACATGTTCTGTATACAGATTGAATAAGTACGGTGACAGTATGCAGCCTTGCCGGACCCCTTTCTGAATCTTTATCCATTTCGTTGTTCCATACATAGTTCTCACCGTGGCTTCTTGGTCAAGGTATAAACTCCGTATCAGATGAATGAGGTGATCTGGTACACCCATGTTTTTCAGTACGCTCCATAATTTGTTGTGATCGACGCAGTCAAAGGCTTTGGTGTAGTCAATAAAGCAGAGGTACACATCTTTCTGGAATTCTCTCGCTTTTTCCATAATCCACCGAATATTAGCAATTTGATCTCTAGTTCCTCTTCCTTTCCTAAATCCAGCTTGTTCTTCTGGCAGCTCTCGATCTAGATATTGGCGAAGTCTATTTTGTAAGAATTTCAACATAACTTTGCTAGCATGTGAAATAAGTGCGATTGTTCGGTAATCTGAGCATTCTTTAGAACTTTTCTTCTTTGGAATGGGGATGAATACTGATCTTTTCCAGTCTTCTGGCCACTGCTGCGTGATCCATATTTTTTGACATATTGAGTGCAGCACTTTCACTGCATCCTTTCCAGTGACTTTAAACAATTCTGCTGGTATTTCATCATGTCCACTAGTTTTGTTATCAGCCATATTTTCAAGGGCTCACTGGATTTCACTCTCCAAAATATCTGGCTCTAGTTCTAAATTAACATTAACATCAGCAGTAGGAGCCCTGTCATGATGCAGTTCTTTCTTGTATAGGTCTTCTACATATTCTGCCCATCTTTCCTTAACATCCTCTGCTTCACTCAGATCTTTCCCATTTCTATCTTTTATCATTCCAATTTTTGCCTGGAATTTTCCTTTAATTTCTCTAATTTTCTTATAAAGATCTCTTGTCTTCCCCATTACGTTACTATCTTCAACTTCCTTGCACTGTTCATCAAGAGATTTTACGTACCTGTAAATTATGTCATGACGTAAATGAAGGGAATAAAAATTTGAGTTACAAGATTTATCCAATATTACCTACTGGAGTACATGATGACAGCATAAGATTTATTTGGGCCTTTGCCAAAAGGTGGAAGAGAAGTTGTGTGCATTTTAGTAGCTATTGAATGATGGTCTAAACACATAAAATTATATACTTTTAAGTCAGCAAATACTGCCATAATAATTAATTCTTTAAAATATTATTTGCAGATGTTGGTAAACTTAGAAGATTACTTGCTTGTAATGATGTGCAATTTGTAAGCAACAGTTTAAAGGAATTTTTAGTTTTGGAAGGGGTACATCGCATTACCATATCTAAATGCTAACTGCCATTACATCCTTCTGAAAAAGTTATAAAGGAAATCGGATGCATTTGTCACGCACTTTTGCAAAAGTAGGCAAATTACCTGAGCACAACAGAATCCCAAGTTATTTTAAATGAATTACTTCATTTAACTATTGGTCTTTCATCAGTAGAAGCATTAAAAGGAACTTTATAGGAAAACCTTTATTAAAAATGTTCAAATAGCCAGATAATGTAATTCATCAAATAGGTAATACTCATGAATGTATAGAAGACGAACTAAGTAAAAAGGCATCCCACAGGTGTTGATTAAGACTTAACACCCAAGTTCTAATATAAAGAATGAGACCAGCAATTCTTTTAATAGGTATGAAAGTCTGGCAAACATTCCACACCAAAGGGCAGTATTTCTAACAGATACGTCAACTAGGAAAGATAAAGGACTGTATAACACTGACATAATAAAAATATTAATATCTGACAAAGAACCCTCAGGGAGTCCACATTCTTTGTGAATTTGTAGTAGACACTTACAAGAAACTGAGTTGGTCATTGTATTTTGCTTTGCAAACAATCCCACCCTCTTATTGTTTGTTACATCCATTAGTAATTTCTTTCACTATCTGTGTCTATCTAATAGCCCTAATCTTCCTTCCTTTCTATCTATATTTACACACATTATTGGTGGATTGTTCCAGTAACAACCAAACTGGGATCTTCCTTCATGTTTACACATTCACCAAGTGTTCCCATATTACTTTATTGGGATCATTTTTCATTCTTCGGTTTTGCAGGTCATTAGTATGTTGTTCTAGTAGCAACCCGACTGGGATCCTCCTTGATTGCTGACAAGTCTTTAGTGATCATTACTCTATCAACTGTTCTCACAGGCTGACGTACCTTCACTCATTCACGCGATTTCAAAGATCTTGTGTCCATACAGTTCACAGGCACACTTATAGAGGCTACGTCCACCTCTATCAGCCCCCTGGCGTACTCTGGTGAACTGCCAAAGAAATGGTATTATTTAAATGATCGCAAAAGAGTGCTCAGTCTATTCTGTAACCTGTATTACTGCCGTTCAGTCAATGTGTTCCATGCTAGGCACAATCTGTACTTCATCATATGTTACTTGTTGCTCTAGGAATTACTATGTTCCATGACAGTGGTGTGTTATAGTATCAACCCAACTGAGAGACTCTTTACATGGTGACTGAGTGTTTCCAGATTACTTGATTGTGATTGTTACTCTTTTCATCAGTTTTGCAAATCATTAGTGGCCTGTTCAAGTAACAACCAAATTGAGATACTTCTTGAAAGTTCCCAGGCTATTCAAGAGTTTCCAGGTTCCTCCATAGTTACTGTTCCTTTTACCAAGTTTGCTGGACATTAGCAAAAATCTCTCAAAATTAGTCATGTACATATCACACCTGGGGAGATCATCCTGCAGTTCGTCAAACATAATGGCCCTTAAACTGGCCCTTCAATGAGACAGAAGAGTATAGGTGCATCTACTTCGGCACTCGGAACTGTATTTTGTCTTCCGTGATTTTATATAGCTGTTATAATCTTAAGATGGTTATTTGATATCCCACATTCTCATTCTCTTAGTATGATATCATCAAATGAACTTTTTTTGATTAACAAAGCACACTGTGTTTGAATGTGACATTCTCTGTTTACCTTCAAACTTGATGTAATTGTAGCATCATTAACAGATAGCAGCGAATGACGAGACTTGGGACATATGCTGATGATAACATAAATGTTGAAAGACAACTCTTGAGGACAATTTTACGGGTCTGTGCATATGAAGCTGATGGTTTCCGTTTTGTTGGGCTAACGATCACCTCTATCCTCTGATCTAACAGCAAAGTACACACCCCTCAGCTCTTTTATAAAGTGTGCAGTATTTTAAGATCACTGTCTACACCAACACTCCAGTATTCCAGCCTAGCATGTTTGAAGGCCCACCAGATGGTATGGAAATTGATGACAGCCGCTAGGCAGCGGAGCTACATCTGTGGGCACAGCTGTCGCTACCACCTAGACACATTCACTCCACCAGCCTATTATCTTTTGTGGCTTCCCTTTAAAGCCAGTAGCACACGGCTCTGCAATCAGCTGTGATTTTTCTGTGCTCCTGTACTGATCTCACTACACATTGTCGTCTTGGTTCTGAATTTGCTACCTCTTAGTTTCCAATCTTGGCTCCCTCACTGGACTTGTTATTCTGTCATGCCATCTTCGTTGTAAGGCTCTCTCTCATGCTGTCCACCTGTAACTCTTTGGAGCTCACTGTCTACTTTCTTGGTCAGTCCCTGCTGGCTCTCGATTTATTCCTTATTTTGTCTGATTCCAGTCACTGTAACTGGTGTCAAGGTAAAAAGGTCAGTGGTGTTTCATGGATGCCACGTTCGTGCAACTTGTAGAACGGCAACTGCAACAACTGCTCCTGCATCAGCAAATGCTACAGCAGTTCCAACAGCAATTTCAACTGTTGTCATATCACTTATAGGTTTGCAGTTCCCAACCATTGCAGGCTGTAGTCACTTCTCCGCATTTCCACCATTTAACAACGCAGACAGTATTTAGTACATGTATTTGCAGTGGCTGAAACAGAACTTCGCAACTTTTCAGCTTTTGGAAGACGTTCTCCATTAGTTGCTCTGTTTCTTGGGCTTCCCCGGAAACATTCTTCTTGCTCAAGAAATTGTCTCCACTCTCAAATCTGGTTGAGCTCACATTTGGGTAGGTGTGTTCATTGCTGTCCAATTATTATTCAGAATAATTCCAAGCGATCACATCATGCCTTTAGCTCTATCAGTACCACAAGCTGCCATGGGAGATGGATTTGCATGGGTTGAGTCAACACTGCGATTTAACTTGTACAAACCCAGCTTATAAAAATTCATATGCACATCCTCTGATCCGAGATTTCATGGTTCAATTGGCTTTCAACCCGAAAATTCACAATGCAGCCCTCAAACTGGACAATCCTCACTTAGATGATATTCTGAAAATCGTGCACTCTTCTGAGATTGACCAGGTAGCAAACTAATGTCTCCTGGCTTGATCCCAGGCAGTGGTGCTCCAGCTGTCACCTTGGGGTGGAATTCTCCCAAGTCTTTCTCCTGTTGTTGTCGTCGTGATTCATAGATTTTGGATGTCTCCATGGCCTCTGACCAGCTTATCACATGCTGTTGAAATAAGCAATGGGGTTTCCCACCGTGTCTGACTGCTTCACAGTGCACCTGCAGGCTGACTGCCTGGATCATTGGGTGCACTGCATCCACTATGGGAAAGGTGGCCATCTTTGCACTGTCTGTCATCAACTGTTGGGACAGTCAGATATCACCCCCAACATGCATCACAGATCGGACCATGAACTCCAGGCAGTTGTTCCTCAGGGTGATCCTTACACCACTAACTTGTTTATCGACCTCATAATTCAAAACAAGAGTATCTGCTTCCAGGTGGACACAGGAGCTACTGTTTCTTTGATTAACCTCCAAACATATGCTTGTCTTCATTCCCCTGACTTGGCCCTCTTCCCATATGACTGTCACCTATGGTGACAGCTCTATTCCTCCCTGGGGTCAATTCGCAGTCAATGCTATGTACAAGCACATCATACAGGTGGTAACTCTATTGTCAATAGTCAATCAGCAGGCGACACTTTTTGTCTCTATGATACCTTCTCACTGTTTGGATTCTCCATCACTGATGAGGTTTTGGTAGTCTCAGGCATGGTTTCCTTCCAGGAGCTTGACGACCTCTGTACTACCGTCATGCCTCTATTTGAATCAGGCCTGGAGAGCACTATACATCTCCTTATATACGTGTGCTGCACCCCGTTTCTGCCGAGGACGGCCTCTTTCTGTCTCTTTATGGGCTGCTGTTGGCAAGATCTCTATTGTCTCCACAAAGTTGGGATAATTGAATCTGTCAAAACTAGTGCTTGGGCCACACCCCTGGTAGTCAAGAAACAATGGGTCTCTCCGGATGTGTAGATTTTGAAGCACCAGCCAATGCCCGAGTACCAAGTACAAGTGGAAATCTACCCTAACCTGCAGTCTGAGGACCAGCTCACAAAGCTTGATGGAGGTAAATATTTACAAAACAGATCTTGCTGACATGTATTTGAAGATTGCCCTGGATGAGGAATCACAATACATTATGATCATCAACAACACCTTTGGTTCATTTTACAGGTGTTTGCCATTTTGGGATCTCTTCCGCTCCAGCGATTTTTCAGAGGTACCTGGAACAGTTGACCATGTCCATTCCTGCTTGTACAATTGACAACTTAATTGTCGTGAGCACTTCATGTCAGGAACAACAGTGCAAACTTCACACACACTCTACTAAGTTACAAGATTCAGGGCTCAAAAGTGCCACTTACATACATGTCAAGTTTTTTCAGGAGCAAGTGGAATACCTTGGCCAGTTACTCAACAACGATGGGATCCACCCCACTGACCACAACATTTCTACCATGAACTCTCCACACCATCCCCAAAACTTATAGGAGCTGTAGGCTTTTTTGGGGGAAGGTAACTCTTTATTCCAAGTTCCTATAACAAGTAGCCCACACCATGCATCTGCTCAACCAGTTGCAAAAGAAGGGCACTCATTACAGGTGGACAGTTGCCTGTGAGCAAGCTTTCACGCATCTGAAGTGTCTGTTGCACACAGCACCCTACGTTATGCCCCTTTACTCCATCAAGTCCACTGGTTTTGGTCGCGATGTTTCTCCCTATGGTACTGGCGCAGTACTGGTGCTTAGGAACAATGATGCAACAGAGCAACCGATTGCCTATTAATCAGAGGTGCTGACACCAGCTCAGAGAAACTATTTGCAGACAGAAAAAGAAGCTTTGATGATCATCTTTGCGATTAAGAAATTCCGCTTTTATCTATTCGGAACCCAGTTTGCCCTCCTATTGAACCAAAAGCCACTACCAGCTTTCTTTAGGCTCTGCTCTTGGCTTCCAGACTAGACTGCATGACAACTACAACATTGGATACTCTTCCTCAGATCCTACATTTATGACATTAAATACAAGCCCATGGCACAAAACAAAAATGTGGATGCCCTTTCTCATTTACCCTTAGTGCCTGACCTGGCACTTGCCCAGTAGGAAATAATCTGTTTCCACATTGATTATGAACAAGGGCATGCCTTACATGAGCTTCCCATTAAACTACTCACATAGCTAAAGACAGGTCGTGACCCTATCTTGTGGCGTGTCAAACACTATGTGCTCCGCGGGTGGGCCACTTCTCGTTCCAAGTCTGTCGATTCACAGCTCCGGGATGGAGCTTGCCTCTCCCACTGTTTGTCAGTCATTCCTCCTTGACATGGAGGTAAATTGTGGGCATTGGATATGTCGTGGATGAAAGCCCTTTCAAGGTGATGTGTGTACTGGCCAGGACTGAAAAAAAGTGTAGTGGCATGATGTGCAGCAGTTCTGCTTGTGCCCGGCACGAGGCTGCTCCACCCCAGACTTTTGCCCCCTGGCCCAACCACTGTCATCACTGGGACCACATTCATCTGGAATTTACTGGTCCTTTTTGGGATCTATACGGATCATTGTCATTGACACTTATTCCAACAACCCAAATGTGGTCAGCATGGCAACCACCATCACCACCACCCACACTGCTCTCATCCAGATTCTAGCCATCAAGTGGCTTCCTCACACTATCATGTCAGAACAATGGACTGTAATATATGGCAGCAACTTTCGAACAATTCTGCCTTCAATGGCAGCAAGCCGTTTCACCCACTTGCTAATGGTGAAGCAGAGTGTCTGTAGCATATATTTGAGCAACGAATGTCGGAAGCAGTGGATACTTTCATCACCACAGCTGCACTCAGACTGTTTCTGAGCACCTAAAGGGCCACCCCTGTCCATGGTGGCAGCCAGGTGGAGCTCATCCACAGGCAGCAGCCACAAACTGTCCTCCGCCTCCTGGCCCCACAGCCTACATGAATCTAGCATGCTGGGCGCTTCCTTCTGGGCTCAGCTTTGTAAGCAAGCTTGTTAGGGGGGGTAGAAACCCTTATGAATGCTGGTTACAGTTGTTGTCACCCACGGGCAATGTCTTATGATAGTGGACACTTTGAGAGGTTTGGAGTACAACAATACCAAACAGCTCCATCTGCTTCTGTCGACAGTTCCACCAACAATAACTTAATTGGTTCCGGGTCGTCTGCCCTTGTTGCTCCCTTGCCCAGAAAGGAACAATTTCCATTATCGGGCCCCTGCAGTAGTTCCCAAGGATGTGAGCATGGAAGCAGAGGTCCGAGTGCAACCTCCACCCTCTTGGCCTTTGTCGCCCAAGACATCACCGCCTATGCTACTGCATCCCAGCACATTGCCAGGTGCCCCACTTTTTTCCCCCTGCTGGCGGGCTTCTATGACAGACCTCAATCTGTGCCACCTCTCCACCTTCCCCAGCACTGTTGGGGTCACTCCTGACCCCATGTGCCCATTTCATGAGGGAGGGATATGGTATCCTGGCCTGGCATGTTTGAAGGCCTGCCAGACGCTATGGAAATCAAAGACAGCCGCTAGGCAGTGTGGCTGCCTCCACAGGTGCTCCTGTCACTGCTGCCTAGACACATCCACTAAGCAGACCTATCGGTGTCTGTGGCTTCCCTGTAAAGTAAGCAATGCAGCAGCTCCACAACAGTTGAGATTTTTCTGTGCTACAGCACTGACCTTGCTACACATTGTTGTCTTGGTTCTGAATTTGCTACATCTTAGTTTTCGATCTTGGGTCACTCACTGAACTTCTTGTTCTGTCCGTTTCTGCTATCTGTCTCTCTCTCTCTCTCTCTCTCTGTCTCTCTATCTCGTGCTACCCACCTGCAACTCTTTTGCATCTCACTGTCAAAGCTCTGAGCCAGTTGGCCAGCCTCTGCTGGTTCTATAGTCATTCCCAGTTTTGTCCGGTTCCAGTCACTATAAACACTGTGTCCTGTGTTACCTGTAAGTTTCATTATGGCTGACTTGTTAACTTTTTCAAGTCTGAGACAGTCAATATGTTCTATGAACCAGGTTTTAAAGTTTCTTCCCATTCGGCCAATATAGTATTTTTAGCAATGACCTCATGTAATAAAAGATTTCTGTTTGCTCAGTTTTTTTTCTTTTTTTTAAGAGATGTCATGAACCTTTCTCTTCCTCAAGTGGTTGTTGGTGGCAAAAGTGATTCTGATACCTGTGTTTTTAAACAGCTCGGCTATTATGTCTGAAATAAACTTGTAAATACAGTGTACTTATATACTCTGGTTTTAGCATGTTGTGTCTGATGGTCATGTCCTAAATAGGGTGTAGTTATATACTTGGGTTTTAGTATGTTATGGCTGATGGTCATGCCTGTTTGTTTGAGTTTGTTTTTTGTTATTTATTGTGGAAGCACCTGTACTTCATATTCATGACAGCCATTGTTATGTGTATTTTCTGTGTGTTATTTCTGTCTCAGGCAGCAGCATTAAGCACAAATTTCTGTGCTCTGCTTACGAAGGGTCTGAATGTAGTTTGTTCATATGAGTTGGGATGTGTGGAGGATTTATTAATGAGTGTCAGTGTCTGCTGGTTTTCTGTGCACATTGATGTTAAGGGTCTGGTTTCTATTAGTTATTGTCATGTCTGAGAAATTTATTTTGTTAACCTTGTGATATTCTATGGTAGAGTTGGTGTTTTATGTAAGTTATTGGAGCTACTTAACGAAGTTTGTATTTCCTTTTCAGTTCCATTATCTACCACAAATGAGGCATCTACATGCTGTATGCTGTAGTGCACAATTTTCTGGGTGTTGTCTTTGTTGTTCAGAAGTTTATTCTAAAGGTGATTAATGAATATTTCTGTGACTGCACCTCACTTCTGTATCGCAACGTTTCTGCCTCTTCCTCCACACTGTCACCCAGAGTTTCCTCAATCCTCCTTTCCTATCGTCACCATTCTCCCACTATGACTGACAAAACCCCTCACCCTAGACAACCTAAAGTGGCAGTACATTGAAGTCCACCAGGACATTGTAGCCTCACTGCGAACAGCTGAATGCACTTCTAGGTATCATCAGTCACCTTCAAGCTGCTGCCTCGGGGTGTACCGTAGATGGTACCGTGGGTGGGTGGGGGAGTGGGGGTGGGGAATATACAGCAACCACAGGTGACTCCAGTATATAAGAAGGGCAAAAGAACAGACCCGTAAAATTCCGTAAGTTCGGTTTCCTGCAGAATCCTTGAAAACATATTCTCAGTTGGAATATAATAAACTTTCATGAGACTGAGAAGCTTATGTCCACAAATGAGCATGGTTTTAGAAAGCATTGCTCGTATGAAACTCAGCTTGCCCTTTTCTCGCATGAGGTACTGTGAACGATGGATAATGGGCAAGCGTCAGATTCCACATTTCCAGATTTCTGGAAAGCATTTGACACGGTGCCCCATTGCAGGCTGTTAACAAAGATATGAGCATACGGAGTAAGTTCACAGATACGCAAGTGGATCGAAGACTTCTTAAGTAATAGAACCCAGTACATTGTCTTCGGCGGCGAATGTTCATCAGAGACAAGGGTATCATCAGGAAGCATGAACGAACTGCTGATATTCTCTATGTACATAAATGATTTGGCAGACAGGATGGGCAGTAATCTGCAGTTGTCTGCTGATCATGTCGTATACGGTAAGATGTCGATGTTGAGTGACTGTAGGAAGATACAAGATGACTTAGGCAAAATTTCCAGTACATACGATGAATAGCAGCCAGCACTAAATATGCAAAATTTAAGTTAATGCGTACAAGTATGAAGAACAAACCTGTAATGTTCGGATACAGTATTACTAGTGTCCTGCTTGACACAGTTAAGCCACTGAAATACCTGGGTTGATGTTGCTAAGAGTTGTGAAATGGAACAAGCATGTTAGAACTGTGATAGGAAAGGTAGACTTCAGTTTATTGGGAGAATTTTAGGAAAGAGTGGTTCACCTGTAAAGGAGACTGCATATAGAACTCTGATGCGACCTTTTATTGAGTACTGCTAGAGTCTTTGGGATCTGTACCAGGTCGAATCAAAGGAAGATACTGAAGCAATTCAGAGGCAGGCTGCTAGATTTGTTACCGGTAGGTGCCTTTTGACTACTCAGTACCTCATCTACCCAGTGAATTGTTACTTTTCTCCTTCAAATGTGTTTATTGCACTATGGCTTCCCATAACCAGAGATATTACGTTTAACTAATGAAAGGAGTAAATATCAACATGCAGAAAATGAAGCAGGCAAAAGGGAACATACATATCTAAAGAAAGCGGCAGCAGACAGTGTGACAGAGCATACCGTATTTACTTGAATCGAAGCCGCACTCGAATCTAAGCCGCACCTGAAAAATGAGACTTGAAATAAAGGAAAAAAAAATTTCCCAAATCTAAGCCGCACCTGAAATTTGAGACTCGAAATTCAAGGAGAGAGAAAAGTTTTACGCCGCACCTCCAAATCGAAACAAAGTTGGTCCATTGCAATATGAGACACAATTTAGGTCGAATGAATGACGATACACCTACAGTAGTTTGGTTCGAGTCGTAAGCTTAGCAGTTAAGCTTTACCAGGTAGCCATTGCTATGCGTCAGACGCTCCATCCATATTTATACGGGTACCCTTTCTTTTTCACGTGCTTCATCTGGTTTGAATTAATTGCTTATTTTGCTTTGATCTGATAAGTGCTGTTCTCTTTGTTATAGGTGTTTACATCACTCTAAGCTGAAAAATGCATTACTGTACTGGGTCATGCATTGTTTGTCGCATTCTGATAGTGCATGTTTACGGCTTGTCGGCGCTCGCAGCATGGCTTGCTTTTGTGCGCGCTACTGCCGCTTCCAATTAAAAAAAAAAAACAAAGAGAGAGAGAGAGGAATTGTCTCATTAACGAAACAATGGCAAGAGAATGCTATTTGTTATTACTTACACTGCTGCTTTCTTTGATAATGATCAACAAGAACCAAATAATAGACTGTGTATGATAGAACATGTTCTGAATGAGAGTTAGGCAAAAATTTTTCTCCGTTTGAAAATCTTTGTGGCCGCTTCTTTAGTACATCAAATTCTGCACAGAAATTAGAGTCATCTTAGATTTAAAAATCTAGTCAGTTGCCGTGCTTCATTTCTGACTGTATCACTACCAGGCATAAGAATAATACGAATATAAACATGACACGATACGTATATTCTTCCGCGTTTGCTGCTGTCTCACTCTAGTTTCGTAGTTTATTAGGCAGACAGTATTTAAATGAGATAGCAGCAAACACGAAAGAATACATGGCAAAATGTTTATATTTGTATTATTTTTATGGTAAAGAGAATACTGTATGTGATTCACTTTTCATCAGGTTCTTATTAGCAACCATCACTTCTCACAGGTAGGAAAAAATTCAGAACGTAGAGTTGGCCATATTGACAAACATCCCAAACAGTCATGCCAGTCGGATTTTTGTAGTACATTGTAATTCTGCTACATTCGAAGATGAACAATACGGAATTTATATTTACTTCGTTGGATAATGTATGAGAACGCAGTGGTCGAAACTCGGGGCGGAGAAAAAAAGCTCGTCTTCCACTTTTTTTTCTTTTTTTTTAAATTTATTTACTGACGCAGAGGTTTTGGCGCCAGTATTTATCTTTGTGCCTACAAAGCATGCCTGTGTAGCGCTACATATATTCGACGGCAGAACTTCCGCTTGCTTTGCACTCGATTATAAGCCGCAGGCGGTTTTTTGGATTACAAAAACCGGAAAAAAAGTGCTGCTTAGATTCAAGTAAATACAGTAGGAAGACCTTAGTCAAAACAAGGCTCCTGAATTAAGAGGACATTTCTTCAGAATAATTATAATCCTTTGGAGAGCTACTCACGGCAAAACTACTGCATCTGGTACGTATTATATTGCATGAGACAGGCGAAATACACTCAGATTTCAAGAAGAAAGTAATAATCCCAGTACCAAAGAGGGCAAGTACCGAAGAGGGCAAGTGCTGAAAGGTATGGATATTACACAGCAATCAGTTTAGCACATAAATGGTTGCAAATTAATAACATGAATTATCTACATAAGAATGGAACGACCGAAAGAAGCCAAAACGAGGGAAAATTCCGGATGAATGTCAAAATGTGTGGAGTAGTACTTACTATATGACTTGTCTTAGAAGACAGACAGAAGAAAGAAAAACCTAAGCTTACGGCATCTGCTGGCCTAGAAAAACCTTTTGATTGTGTTGGAAATTCAGAATTATCAGATATAAAATATGCAGAGCAAAAGATTATCTACAAATTGTACAGAAACCAGAGTACAATCATAATAGCTGAAGGTTGTAGTCTTAACAGTTGAAGGACACAAAAGGGAGGCTGTAGTTGAGAAGGGAGTGAGACAGGCTTGTAGTCTAGTGCCCCCATCCCCACCACCACTCTTTAATTTAATGTGTGCTTAGAGCAAGCAGTAAAGAAAATCAAGAAGTAATCTGGGAATAAAAGACTGACCAAGTGTGAGTAGGACTCATGCACCGAGTACTTCATACACACTTAACTATGTATACAGACGATTCATCCATTCCGCAAATCAAGGATATTGATCATTATCAACACTGATACTGTCAAGATATTGGTCCTAGGGATTCCAAGACTTTCGAAAATGTTTTAATTTCACGTTTGAAGTCAGATAATAAATGACAAAAGAAATATTTTTTCGTGTGAAGTAATTACAAATTAACAATTTCAGAATTTTCGCTTTACTTCTACACAAAACCTTGCTTCTCGCCAAATTTAATAATTCTGTATCAATGGAAAGTACCCTATAAGTTTTGCTGAGTTTTTGATTATTAAAATATGTGACATAAATGGCTGTATCTTTTGACTGAATTGACTTAGTAGTAAAAATTTTATACTGTCAAGGGACCACAGACCTTAATACATGACATAAATTTGAATTTAATATATCAACCCATGACTCAGAAAAAGGGTTCGTAACAGATGGATGGACAGACAGACAGACAGACAGACAGACAGACAGAAGGACGGTCAACAAAGCAATCCTATAAGGTTTCCATTTTTACAGACTGAGGCACGGAACACTAAAAAGGAATTAAAGTCAAGAGAAGAAATAAAGCTTTACGTTTTGATAATGACACATAATTCTGCCAGACTATTATGAGACTTACTATCAGCTGAATGGAATGAGTACTGTCTTAAAAAGTTGTGTGAATAACATCAATTACAGTGAAATAAAACTTAAATCTGGGTATTCTGAGGGAATTTAATTAGGAAATCATACTAACATACCATCGTTTGACCATCGCATAGACTCACATACGGAGAACACAGTAATAAGCACCCTGGTGCAGAGAAACAACTGAAAGAGCTGAAAGCAGGTAAGTCTCCAGGATCGAAATTCGGTTTTCAAAAGAGTACTCTACAGCATGGACCTCTTACTTAGCTTGCATTTATCGTGAATCTCTCTGCCATTGCCAAGTCCCAAGTGACTGTAAAAAAGTGCTGGTGACTCCTGTTTATGAGGAAGGTGAAAGAATGGATCTGCAAAATTACAGACCAAAATCCTTAACATCAATCTGCTGAATTCACTGACATATTCTCAGTTCAAATACAATAAATTTCCTTGAGAAAGAAATGCTTCTGTCTGCAAATCGGCATGGTATCAGAAAGGACACTCGTGTGAAACTCTGCTTGCCCATTTCTCACGTGATAACCTGTGAACCACTCATGAGGACAACAGGCAAATTCCATACTCCTAGACTTCCGAAAAGCATTTGATGCAGTGCCCCACTGAAGACTTAACCAAGGTACAAGCATACAGAATAGGTTCTGAGATATGAGAGTGGCTAGAACCCAGTATATTGTCCTCGACGGTGAGTGTTCATCAGAGACAAGGGTATCATCAAGAGTGTCCCAGGGAAGTGTGATAGGACCACTGTTATTCTCTATATACATAAATGACCTAAAGGACATGGTGAGCAGCAGTCTTCAGCTGTTTCCTGACGATGCTGCAGAATATAGGAAGGTGGTGTCATTGAGTGACTGTAGGGAGAAACAAGATGACTTAGACAAAATTTCTTGTTGATGTGATGAAAATATATAAAAATGCACTTTAATGCAAATGAGTAGGAAAAACAAACCTGTAATGTTTCAATACAGCATTAGTAGCATGACGCTCGACAGAATCATGAAGGTTAAATATCCAGGATGCAAAGTGATGTGAAATTGAACAAGTGAGTAGGTTTATTGGTGAGAAGGTTTATTGGGAGAATTTTAGGAAAGCATTTTTCACCTGCTCAAGTGTTTCGGTTCCCACCAGGTCAGACTGAAGGAAGCCTTCAAAGCAATTCGGAGGCAGCATGCAAGTTTTGTTACCGACAGGCTCGAGCAACACACAAGTATTACGGAGATGCTTCAGGAACCAAAAAGGGAATCACTGGTGTGAAGGTAAGATTCTTTTTGAGGAATACTACTGAGAAAATTTGGTGAACTGACATTTGAAGCTGACTGCAGAACGATTCTATTGCCATCAATGTACATTTCTCGTAAGGGCCACGAAGACAAAACAAGTGAAATTAGGGCTCATATGAAGGCATTCAGACAGTCATTTCTCCCCCTCTCTATTTGAAAATGGAACAGGAAAGGAAATGAGTGGTGGCCGCCGCTACACAGTGTACAGCGGCTATCGGAGAATGTATGTGTACATCCACATACAAATGAGTTACTAATTGTAGTATATGAGTTTTGCTATTAGAGCAGCAAATTAGCTAATAATGGCCCAAGTAAAGACGATGTAAGGTGCAGACCAGCATTTTTGAAGAAGGGACATTTGTTAACATTGTGTAAAAAATTGTGTTAGGAAATCATTTTTTGAAATATGTCTCATGTGCAGTCTTATACAGAAATGAAACATGGACAATAAAGAGTACCGGCAAGAAGAGAATAGCTTTTGAAAGGCGGTGATACTGAAGAATACTGAAGATTATACAGGTACACTGAATAAATAATGATGAGATTCTGAATCAAATAAGGGAGAAATGTTTATGGCACAATTTGAATAGGAGGTGGTACAGGTTGATACGACAGATCCTGAAACATCAAGGAATGCTGAGCTTGATGCCGGAAAGGGTGCAGGTGAACTGTAAAGAGATATCTAGGCCTGTCTATCATACGCAGAGTCAAGTGGCTGTACGTTGCAGTAGTTACACAGAGATGGTAAGGCTTGCATGGGATAGATTAGTGTGGAGAGCTGAATCAAACAAGTCTTAAGACACTGATAAAATGTTCTTCCTGGGTAGTTACTTTGTTACTGACAGATGACACTTCAACTCTCCATAATTTGGTGGTGTTCTATATCTAATTGAATTTACACTTTCATTAAATCTAGAGTGTACCTATTTTGTTAAGGAGTATCTAACTGTCCTTCATAATTGTTTTTATTTTTTAACAGCTTCCAAAAGTGCTTAAACACCACTTTTAAAACTGCCAGAAGGCTACCATCAATGAATAAGGAAACAAGTATTAAGACCATGCTAGTCTTTTTTGTGCACTACTATGAAAACTATACTCCTCATCTTTCTAAATTGTTTCTGTTAAGAGAGAAATAAATTATAGTGATACAAAGCATATTGCAGGTCTTATGAAAAACTACGTGAAATACGTTACCAACTGTATGTATTTTGGTAAAATAACCCTATTCTTTCTTTTATATTAAGATGTTAAAAGAGGTTCATGACACTTGTATAACAACAAAAATCAATTGGTGTGTAGTTTACTGCACCATCTAAGAATTAGGTACTTACCTATCAGCTGCTAACGATTCTTGGTAAGCTGCATCCTGCTCCATTTTAACACGTTCCCTAGCTGCTCGGTCTTCTTCCTCCTTCACATCTATTCGCTGTTGCTCCGTAAATACCTCTACAGCTTGAACTAAACTTGTAAGTAGTTCATTTACTCCAATATTGCCTGTAAGTAGAGCATTCAATATATATATATACACACACACACACATACATATATCAATACATACAGATGTTACCAGTTTGGAAAATATGTCATTTTTCACAAGATATGGACAGTTTAGTGATATTTGTCATTCGATACTTATTCACATTATTGGTAAACTATATTATACATTCCCTTTAATTATACAACTACACTGTCATCGAATTTATTTCTCAACTGCATTTACTTGCAAATATTTATTTTTAGTCAAGGGGCTATACAGAATTAAAATATAAAATGGAGATAACTTGTGTATGAGCTTATGTAGATATATGCCAATACTTGAAACAATAAGCTTATTTTTGCAAACTAAGGAAATGTGTAACAAATCAGAAAATGTTAAAAGAAGCTATTACTTACCAACGTAGGCAACTGGTGAAAGCATCGATGCAGCTCATTGAAAAGAGAAAAAACATTCTGCATGACCAAGATTATAGGACTAGCTCCATCTACAAGAGTAATCAAAGTTCCAGACTACTCTAACACAAGCACTACGAGGAATGCAAAGTGTACAAAGTGCATTCGAAAAGTATCAACACACAGGCTAGCATAAAAAGGTTATTTCCCATGCATACTTTATCCAGTTCCTGACAAAGCATTACCACAGTCTCAATGACACAACTAATTTAACAGTCACAGAATGGCTCAAGAAATATTTTCAGAATGGTTTCAATCTGTCATTCGCCTTTCAGAGAAAAGCTTTGATACAATGTTAAATTCTACAACCTACTGAAAATCAGAAGTAAATTAGTCGTATTTGATGAATGAAAATCACACTTGATACAGCCAGGGCTGGCTTAAGAACATTTCTCCACACAAGTGATGTTTCATTTGGTGTCCTCCCCCTCCCACACATATCTCCACTCCCTTTAGTTTTCGCTATTAATTGTGAAACACCTCCAAACAAATTTTTTGTACTTGGGTGCCTCTGGCACCCTTTCCATTTGTGCTGCTTGTCCTGGATACAGTCGTGGATCATGTCAAAAACTTAGCTGAGGAACTGTAGACACAGTGATAATTTGGCATATCGGGTCATAAATACTACACACACACACACACACACACACACACACACACACACTCTTTGGGTAATTATGAGTAACAAAGCACCCTTCAGAGTGATTACATACCAGAAATTTAAGTTGCCAATCTTTGCAACTAATTCTTTGTTGTTCTTGACAGGCTTTAACTGAGATGACTGTTTATGGATTTCTCTCTTGTACTTCCAAGTACTTATAATCAATGGTTATAGTATTCAAAATATGCTATGAATCTAGACAAGTATTGTCTTCTAATTGCCAGTCATTTCTGCATTTAAAATTCTAAACAGATATTGTGGCTGATTTAATTTTAGATTCTGTGAGCTTTTGTACAATTTTGTGCACCCTTCTGTGATAGTGGTGAAGTAAAAATACTATTGGACAAATATTTAGTATACTGCTATTTTTGGCAAGGGAAACTCCCTGACTACAGGCAGTTCATATATAGTGATCAAAACAACTGGATGTTCTCATGAAAACTATTGTAGGCCAACAGATACTTTCTGAACACACCTTGTACATAAACAGGAAAAGATGTCAGGCAATGAACCACTACTATACTCTATGGTTATATCAAATGGGTTTAGGCAATTTATGTTTATGCCACGTTACCCAAAAAACATAATTTATAACCTGCTTGAGAACAAGATTACTGTGTACCAAGTAATGCCACAAAGAAGTGAAGTTCAGGAAAATATTTCTCAGGATATATTATTTATCCCTTCACCACAAAACACTAAACATGGCACTTTATTATATGCATACAGAGAATTGAACTAAGTATTGGAAGGTGAAATACAGGAAAAGCATGGGACTGGAAGTGCAAGATGTGCTTTCAAGCAACAGAAACTGTTTAAGTCAACAGATCACTGACCCTTCACTGCTGATGTGTTTACTTTTAAAAAAATCTATTAAGGGGAAAACGAAAAGAAGGATGCAGTCACAAAAATGGGAAAAAATGCACGGAAGTCTTTTCCTGGAGCAAAGGAATCTTTTTCTAAATTCTTGTTATATACATATTGCACTGACTCCTTAAAAATTTCCGTTTGCTTCAAAGTTCGAGAGAAATGAAGATATTGAAGCACTACTTACTTTTATATATTTTAGTCACTAAACCTTCACAAGCAAGCAACAGATACTGGCGCGCACACAAAAATTCACCAAACTGAAGTTATGACATATAGTGACTGAGAAAAAATTCAAGGGCCACCGATCTCTGGCTGTCATGGTATAGGGGACACTGTGCTATTAGCATTCTGTGAGAGACGGCAAGCATGTCATAGCAATTATACCCATGCTACTAGCTGCAGATATGATGAGTGTGGGGAAATGAACAACAAAAGCTTAGTTCACATATTGCAGATATTACTACATGAAACTCATATGTTCAATATTCATAAAAAAAAGTCACACAATGTTACAAATAAAACACACACTTGCAGTAGAAATCAGTATTGGAGAGTCAACTCTCTCTCTCTCTCTCTGTCTCTCTCTCTATCTGTGTGTGTGTGTGTGTGTGTGTGTGTGTGTGTGTGTGTGTGTGTGTGTGTGTGTGTGTGCGTGTGCGTGCACGCGTGCATGTGCCCAAGGGGGAGGATGTGATGTTGGTTACATTACACTTATGTGCTCCGAAAAGGAACTGAGCTGTAATGTTCAATTTATTGAACACTGAAATATCATCATCTATACTGACAGACATATTTAAAGAAAAATGAAGTCTAACAGCTTGCTTGTCAGATCTATTAGCAATGCATAAAGCATGTACCCAAATTACAAAGAAGAAAGCATTATCAGACTCCAAAGTGTTTGGTAGACACTTCTGGCCTAGCAAAATGTAATGTGTGCAAATGACAACTACCTACACACCATCCCTCAATGTAACCTACTTCATACTAACAAAACCTTCCACTGGCACACAACTCTATGTAATTTGTAACATCTCATTATGAACAGAAATACGCTTTATATGCAGGAGAACTTCAGATTCGAAACCAGTAATGAGAGAGCTTCAATTTGGCTTCATACAGAACCCTGCATGTCAACTTGCCTTGCATCTATCACAGTATAACACACAAAACAGTAATGTGTTATGAAAAATGTTTCATCTAATTATTATCATATGTTTGCTTGTGTCTGTATATGTGTGCATGGATATGTGTGTGTGTGTGCGCGCGATTGTATACCCATCCTTTTTGCCCCTAAGGTAAGTCTTTCCGCTCCCGGGATTGGAATGACTCCTTACCCTCTCCCTTAAAACCCACATCCTTACGTCTTTCCCTCTCCTTCCCTCTCTCCTGATGAGGCAATAGTTTTTTGCGAAAGCTTGAATTTTGTGTGTATGTTTGTGTTTGTTTGTGTGTCTATCGACCTGCCAGCACTTTCGTCTGGTAAGTCACATCATCTTTGTTTTTAGATATATTATCATACACCATTTAATATACATATTCACTGTAGTCAATCTTAATATGGAAGATAGAAAAATGTGCAGGGGCTTGTCTCGTAGCTTATTTGGTAAAACAAAATTGTCACATTTCATTGCTATTATATCAAATTGTAAATACAAGACAGACATTACTATGCCAGTAATATAAATGTAATTATGATTTCCCTATTAACCCTGTACACAGAATAAAGAAATATTAATCCTTCTTTCCCCTCTTGTTGTTCATTCATGTACTTTAACAGTTTTTTAGATGAATAAAGATTATGTAAATTTGTACAACACAGAGTAAATCTTGTCACTCAATTTTGTCTCCGATTCGCTGGTCATGGGGTGTTGCTTGGCACAGTATGCTACTATACTTGCAACTAGTATGTTATATTCATGTGTGTATTTCTGAGGAGTCTGACACCATGTTAAAGTTGATTCTTTTAGAAGAGGGGATAAACATCATATCCATTCTTAGGCCAACCGATTCACATGAAAATGTGTGTCGGATGGAACAAGCAGGATGAAACCAAAGCATTTGCTAAATCCAAGGTGTGATGCAATCTGTGTCAAAAAGTGTGTGGCACTTGGGAAGAAGTGTCACAAATGGATCCTCATGAACACTGGTCAACCTCTCCGAGTAATTAGCCTTACACCAGAGTACGGTTATGCTGTTGTCAACTTGATACATCCCCAATTCCATGGAACCAGAATAGAGAATACAGAAACTAATATAAAAACTGAGGTACTTGAAGATATCACAAATACACAATCTGGTGATGGGCTGAAGGAAGTTGTTTCTGCAACTGGATTGGGGGTCAGAGCAGTCCGAAAAGTGGAAAATGTCACTGAGAAGTTGGAACAGATCAAGATAAAAGCCTTAGCTGGGGTACATGAGGAGGAAACTGCTAAGATAACAAAGAGAAAAGTAAGGCAAAGAATGGCTTCTTAGGAACTAATGGATGGAATTATGAGGTCTTGAACCTATGACCTCCAAGAGTGTCAGAGTGAAAATGGTAAACAGGCCCCTCCCACTTCCAGAGCAGGGAGTAAGAGAACATGGGAGAAGTCCTTTAACCCTTTTGCTGTTACAGATATGCTTGTCACAGGCCATGCCGAGTGCAGAATCACTCTTGGCTTAAGTCAAATTACCCCCTTCTGTGGGGGACTGCTCCCTGCCTGCTGAATAGCTTGTGCCGGTCTCCTGGCCTTGTGCTGAATATTTTAGCCATATCAAGTGAGCTAACCACAGTACAACCTGCACACCCACTCTCTCCAGTTTGTGCTCTTGCTGCATGCTAGCACAGTCAACCATTTTTAGAGAATTCACAAAGGAAATGAAGTGATACTGCACTCGGCACGGCCTGTGACAAGCATATCTGTAACAGCAAAAGGATTAAAGGACTCCTCCCATGTTCCCTTATTCCCTGCTTTGGAAGTGGGAGGGGCCTGTTTACCATTTTCACTCTGACACTCTTGGAGGTCATATATTTTATTTTTCACATCTACATATTTCCAGCCCTCTGCCTCGAGAGGCTTCAAAATTGTGTGGTGTAACCTGGTGATGCCAATATGTGAGAAACACTGTGCTGTAATTGAATTTCAAATTATAAAAGAGTTCATCCACACATGGAACACCCTCTCCTTCAGCACGACAGTGCTGGACCATATGAGTGCTGCAATATCTTCAACAAACCAAACAGACACCTCGGGTTCGCTGCCATCACTCATCCCCTCACACAGTCCCAACTTGGTCAATTTTTATCTGTTTCCAAAACTTGAATAACATCTCCGAGGACTTCTCTTTGATAATGATGAAGCAGTGTAAGCAGAGTGAGGTTGTGGCTCCGTCAACAAAGTCAAACATTCAACAAGAATTTTCTCAACAAGCTGGTCTCTCTCTGCCAGGGTGACTATGTTGAGAAATAGGGCCCTTCCCAGAACCCCTCCCCTGAATCCATTTCCCTCCTTACTCCTGTGACACCCGGCACACCCACCTTCTACATGCTTCCCAACATTCACAAACCCAACAATCCTGGACGCCCCATTGTGGATGGTTATTGTGCCCCCAATGAAAGAATTTTGTCCCTCATTGAACAACACCTCGAACCAACTGCCCGTAATCTAGTCTCCCACGTCAAAGACACCCACCACTTCCACAATCCCCAACCCTTTGTCCCCTGGATTCCCGCATGTCACTGTTGACACCACTTCCCAATACACCAACATCCCTCATGTCCGCTTACCTATATTGAACACTACCTTTCCCTTGTCCTTCAGCTCCAAACCCACTACCTCATTCCTCACACACATTACTAACTTCATACTAACCCACTACTACTTCTCCTTTGAAGGGAAGGTATAAAAACAAATAAACAGCACAGCCATGGGTATCCACATGGGACCTTCCTACACAAACCTTTTTATGGTCTATCTAGAGGACACCTTCCAAGCCAAACCCCCCAGTCTAGTTCAGTTTCACTGATGATATCTTCATAATTTGGACTAAGGGCCAAGATACCTTATCTTTGTTCCTTCACACCCTCAAAACCACCTCTTCCACCTGCTTCAGGTGGTCCACCTCAACCCGATATGTCACCTTCCTACATGTTGACATCCTCCTCCCTAATGACTCCATCCACACCTCTGCCCACATAAAACCCACCAAACACCAACAGTACCAACATTCGACAGATGTCATCCCTTTCGCACCAAAAAATCCCTCCCATACAACCTGGCTGCCCAGGCGTGGTGTACTGCAGTGACAAGAACTCCCATGCTCAGCAAGCTGAGGGTCTCACAGAGGCCTTCATAAACAGGCACTACCCCCAGATATAGTACACAAACTGAGCTCCCGTGCCTTTTCCCACTCAAACCCCTAATCCTCCCCCCCCCCCCCGCCCCCCCCCCCCCCCCCCGCCTTCCATCCCAAGACCCAGCCATAAGGAGTGCTCCCTTGCTCCCTTCAACCCAGTACCACCCCAGACTGGAACAACTGAACCACACCCTTTGCCAGGGGTTTGATTACCTGTCATCATGCCCTGAAATAAAGGTCATCCTACCCAAGAAACTTCCCACACCACCTAAAGTGGTGTTCCGGCGCCCGCCCAACCTTCACAACATCCTCATCCATCCCCATGTCACACCCAACCCAACCCCTTGCCACAAGGACCATTTCCCTGTGGAAGACCCAGGTGCAACCAAACAGCTGCCCACCAGGATGAATGGCCATTGCCAGACTGTGACCAAGAGCAAAGTAGAGCACCCCGTGGCACAAAATGCAGCCGGACAAAACTCACTTTATTTAAATGGTTACTTCATTACCCGAGCCATTGGGAGCTTTCCCTCCAGCTCCACCACCACCACCTTTTCTGAACTGCGTAGATGGGAGTTATCCTTACAACACAACACATTCTCTGCTCCTGTAATTATCCTGGCCGTCTCAACCTAAAGTAAGTTACTGTACCCACACCCTCCACCCAATAGTTTCCACCCCCCCCCCCCCCACACAGTCCTACCATCTCCTCATCTCCTCCCCACTCTCATCTCTCACCCTGTTTATTTGCTGCCCTCTGCTAATGCATGTGCCCACCTTTCCTTGCTCCTCTCTTGTTTTGCTCCTCCCCCCCCCCCCCCCCCTTTCCTGCCCCAAAACCTCTTGATGTTGCGCTTATTGGCATTCTAGTCCCTCCACACTCCACCATACAGTGTTCATCTCTCTCCCCACCTGTACACTTCCCCGCCCCCTCCAGACTGCTGCTTGCATACCACGTGATAGTTGCAGTACAGCCCTAGATGCTAGAGGTGGCAGTCATGTGTGAGTGAGGTGTACTTGCTTGCCTGTATGAATGGTGTGCAAGTTTCTCTTTTACTGATGAAGGCTTTGGCCGAAATCTTTATGTAAGTGTATTTTAATTGTGCCTGTCTGCAACTCAACGTGTCTTCTTTACGGTAAGCAGCTATTTGCAATCTGTCTTTTCCTACATTGTTGAGAAATAGTATATACACAAGAAAAATGAAGATGTAGAATGTTAGTAACATTTGTTGTTATTTAAAAATCTTTAAGAGTTTTCACGCATAAAATTTGGAGGCATTATTCTTCAGCATCTCCTCATAAAATCAATTAGCTTCCTCTGTTATAAAATGCAACAGGTCTTCTGACAGGAATGTCATGAAACCAACTAACATTTGTGCCCTGAAGTGGTATGCTTTAATGGCTGGAAATCCCCCCCCCCCCCCCCCCCCCAAATTAAAAGTGTCACTAAGGCATGCACGTTTCTGATATATTTCACTACAATTTTCTGATTATTTGGATTCTGAATATCTGCCAACTGTATGTCTTGTAAAAACATCAAACTACTGTACCAGCTGAAGTACAAGGACAAGGACTACTACTTCGGGATTCCGGTGAGGACTCCTCACTAGTACTGGCATTAAAGAATTCACTCACTGTCACTCCTCCAGGATTGCTCTATCTGTGCAACCATGGAGACATTACATTTCTCTTGTAGAACATAACAACATGATGTTACTACTTTAAAAAAAAAAACATGCAAAGCGAAGTCAAACTCTGTAGTGAAGGATCAAAGCAGCAAACATAGATGCACACTCAAACTATGCAGCTGGACCTCTGAAAATCTCTGGAAGAACAGTGCTGAAATTCAACTCTGCAGGTTGACATGTCTGGAACACACAGGCATCTGACGATCAGTGTGCTTAAATTTGTCCACAGCAGTGAGAGGGCCGAATGGGGCGAATAAACTCATCAACAGCGCTTAAGGAAAAAGCAGAGGCGATGTTTGAATGTGTCCACAGCACCTGGGGAGCACCAACAGCAGTCAAAGGGTTAATACTTCTTCCTGTGATAGCTGGACAACAGGGCAAGAGATTTATAATACTTCAGTCTTTGTTTTTACAATGGCAGTAATCCAACAAGATTATCCAATTGTTATCATCATCTAGCAACAGGAAGAGTTAGTTCAGCTGGCTCTCTTTGAAAAGATTGGGGGAGATGTAAGTCAAGGCTATAAATTTAAGAGGTCTGTCTGGACAAAGTGCTCTAATCTTTGCCTGTGAGGGGATGGGAACAATAGATTGGCTGAGGGAGATGGTGCTCATGACATCTCCATTTGGGAATGTGAAGTTTCTGGTCACAATATAAGAGAGACTCTACAAGGTCATGAAGATATAAATCTGAGAACCTACACTACTTAAGGATGTTACTGCAAAGACCCTGTTCAAGAAAGTATGGGTGCAGATTCAGAAATTCTTGAAGATGACATAAAGATAATCAACTAGGAGGTTGCATCTGATGGCCAAACCCTTGTAGTGGAAGTCTGTGACAAATCCCTGAGGGCAATGCCTGTATTTAGGGCTCTTACGGATTATTGTCAGGGAGAATAAGGATATCAGAAGTGACAGTGATGGCAAGCTAGTGGCTGGAATTGTTCCAGATAAATCTGCAACACAGTACGAGGAAACTGAAACCTGAGTCACTTTCTGGGAAGACAGCAGGTGAACATAGCCCTGATTTACCTAGAAATCTAAAAACCACCAGAATATGTATTAATGTTAAAAATAGAATTTCACTCATGCTGATGCCAGACTTCTGTTCCAATGACTTCATGATCATCAGGATGAAACAGTGTGAGGAAGGGAGCATGAGGGAATTTTTAATGCCCTCGGTTTTATGAAGACAGTGCTCTTCTTTCACAGGAAGTAAGAAGACTGATAGACAGCTGCTTGCAGCTGAACGAACAACTGTTGCCAATGCACACACCCTGGTGTGAGCAAGCAGCAGCACCCACACAGAGGTGAGTACCTACTCGAATGCCTATTGGAGAGTGTAATGGATCTGGGAGATGTGCTATTTTCTACTGGATTTGTCGATACCAAATCTAATGAGGGAAGTTGTAAATGTTTTCTTATATTTTTGTCCGAATATGTTTTTTGTGAATTGTAATTTGCCTTATTTTATGCTAATTTACTTATATTTTTGAGAGTGACAGCATATTGATTACTATTAGTAGATGTGACGAAGAATATCAAAGAGACTGGTTACAAGTGGAAGGTTGTGTGTTGTGTAAAATGTCTTTGACACTGGAGTTGTCTTTGACCGTAGTCAGTCGGTAGTGAACTCTTGGTGTGTGTTGACAGTGGAACAATGTGCAGGCCGCCATCATAATAATTTGCTAGTGAACAGGAAAAATGAATTATGTTACTACTTTTTTTATATAAACTTTAAGAAGAAACCACATTCGAAGCAATGGGATTTGAAGCACCAAAAATGAGGCAAACGCATTGAACCAGGTCATTTCTGCAGCCGACGAAACTACATTGTGGAATCATACTTCCACTAGACGACTGAAGCCAAGACGATATTTGTCTTGTAAACATTTTACGGAAAAGGTACTGTCATGAAATATGCTAAATACAGTATATAAAAATAGTGAGCATATTTCAAGAGCAGTCTAGAGATCTTGAGTAAGGGTAAGTGGGAAAACTTCAGGAATACAAGAAGGGAAGAAGTAACTGAATTAACATCTGGTCCATCTCAACGGACAGTTAGTCTGTGTGACTAACACACATATTGTTAGTATGTGCTGATGGAGCCAGCCTTATCTGACCACGTGTATGTAAAGCTTGGTGTTGAAATGGGTGTTAGACTGTGGCCTACAGGGACCCTAGTAAAACCGATGTGACACATATAGGAAATACCTAAACTCATACTCATCTGAAGTTAAAACTTTGTTAAGTAACCTAGTAGATTTGGAGGAAATGGCAGATGAAGTAATGCCTGTCATCATTACCTTGGACTTAGAAAGCTGTGCACTCACCATGAAATTCACAAACATGAATGTACCTTGGTGGTACAATAACCCGGAAACAATTTTAACAGACACACAGGCTATGCACTTAGCACTGCATGCAAGCGTGCACTTGATAAAGAAACGGTGTGGAGGAAGACTTCTCGCAGTTTACTGCTTGTGAGAGAAGGCGCTGCAAGCAGTGGAGGATAGCGAACGCGAAACAATATCTATGGACATAGAGGGCACCACCTCGATACATGCCATTTCCATGTTGTCATCACGACATTATATAGTCAACCAGATACCGTCCTGTGGGTATAAAAATGGGAGCCTTGCCAGTTCACTACAATCAGCCTTTAGCCAATGATGATGGTGATAATGATGATGATGATGATGATGATGATGATGGAGGAGGAGGAAGTTATCAAAATTTGACTTGGCCACTAAACTGAGAACTTTTTACGTGAAGACTCTGTCACGAAAAACTTCATAGCAATAAACGTAAAAATAATGTTTAATTTTGCATGAAGGTGAGGGCAACGGGTAAAATATACAAAGGCCCTTACCAAATACAATCTTGCTATTAAACAAGAAAAACAAATCATTCTGAGAGGTATTCTGCAAGGAGGTGGAAGGTAAAGCTGTCAGTGCGATACTTCACAAAATCCTCATAGAATGACAAGATCCAGGAGTGACACTAAGGAGGGAAAAGATGGCGGGTATACGAGAACAGCATATAAGACACTAGAGATGCCTCTAGACTCGCTTCCTGGCAGATAAGACAGTCAATGACCCAATCCCAGTGAGATAATGGTTTACAGATAACCAATGGAAGAACTGGGAATCTGGAAAAGAATGTGCCGACTTCAAGAAAATCCATTAGGCAGCAGGAACATTTCAACCTTTCAAGTCACTGGGCCCAAATGGAATTTTTTCTGGCTACTGCAAAACAACAAGAGAGAGATTAACAAGATTCCTATGCAGACTGTTTGGAGTTAGTCTAGCAGCAGGATTATTCCTGGTGCTTGACAGACAGTGAGGGTTGTTTTCATTCTGAAGCAAGATAGAACTGATCACACCAAGGTGAAGGACATTAGACATATGCTTCTGTCCTTTCTTTTAAAGACCGTACAAAAACTGGTTAATGTGTATGTTATGGAGAAAATATTAGCTGAGGTACCTCTACATGAAAACCAACAAGAATATCAACCAGATGCATCATGGAAAACAGCACTTTACCAACTTGTTGGGAAGGTAGAAAAAGTTGTATACTTCCAGGAAAGGGGCCTTCAGCAATAAGACCTTCAAAACCATGATTAGAGCATGGCAATAAGATCACTATACATAGGTGCATTAAGATTATGCCGAGTACGCAAACGGTAGAAGCATCATAATGGATGTAAAAACAGTAATCAATATCACAAGAGAGAGAGAGTTCCCAAGTTGGGGTTTTGTGCCCACTATTGTGGAAACTAGTGGTGAATGAACACATTAAAAAGTTAAATGCTAGAGGTTACTTTTGCCAAGAATAAACAGATGATTTAGTCATAGTAATATCTGGAAAATTAGCAAATACTATTTGAACAATAGCACAATACATTCTTAACAATGTGCAAAACTGGTTAAGGAACAGTAAGAACCGTCAGTGCAAAAAAAGCTGTTGTTGTACTACTCATGAGGAAGCATATCCAGGACATAGACAGGAAGCATAAAATTTTTAATCAAATTCTGCCAATAGAGGGAATATTGAAGTGTCTATGGATAACCCTGGATGTAAAACTAACACAGATCCATCATATAAAAAATATAAGTTGCAGGGTAAAAGATGTTTTCATGTGTTCTAGAAGGGTTTGTGCAAAAAACTGGGATTGAAGTCTGCGCATGTACTTCATATACACCTCTGTAATTAGATCTATGTTAACTTGAACTCGTGTGGCTACAGTATGGTGGAATGAAGTAGAATGGACGGTGGCTGCTAAGGAACTCCAGGAGGACCCGCTTAGCCAAGAATTTGCAGCACAAACACACTGCTGGGTATGCCCTCATTACATGTTTCAGTTACAATAGAGGCAGTGGCAGGGTCATAAGAGGGGGGGGGGGGGGGGGGGGAGAGAGAGAGAGAGAGAGAGAGAGAGAGAGGAGGAGGAGGAGGAGGAGAACTGGAATCCTTAGAACAATCAGAATCCTAGAATCCTACATAAATATAATGAATGTGTTAATTACAGAAAGTTAGTTAATGTTGAGTTAACATAGGAATGGTCCTGGAATTGCAGGTTGACTATGCAGTTGCTTCCAATTGCTTCAATAGACCTTTCAATGTAACAGCTGAAAGAAGGTAGCAGTGCAAGAATGAACCATGGTACTGTTCAGGTGACAGGTTTCTTGAGAGGCTGAAATCAGACAAAGGTGCTGGGGCCATGGTATACAGGGTACAGCTTAGACTAGAAATTGGGCTATGGTATTTCAGCCAAAGATCAGGGCATGTGTGGAGTAGAAGCTATGTAGATGCTATAAGGATCATAGAATCTACATTCATTCACACAGTCAACCAGCTTTGAAATCTGTCAGCTCCTGCAAAGGAGATCAAAGATCATCAAAGAATGCCATGAATTCCTTGTGATGCTATGGGACAGCAATAGGATAAGCCTACTGTGGATCCCTGATAACTCAGGTAGTAAAGGAACAAAGGAGCTGATAGGCTACCCAGGACAAGGGCTATTACCCCATTTGTCGGACCACAACTTGTCCTATCACTTCTGTGATGATAAAATCTAAACTACGTGTCTGGATCAGGACTTTGGATTAATACCCAAAATAGAAAGATGGCAAGTTAATGATGCCAAAACCATGTTGAAAGCAGAATTCTGCAATCCTCAGCTTGAACAGGAGTCAGATTAAACACATGGTAAGTTCAATGACTGACTGTAGGAACTTCAAGAAACATCTGTACACGATGGGAATAAAGAAAGAAACCCCTAAGTGTAGACTTCATTTAACCTTCCAATGTGAAGAGTTGGAGGCCAAAAGATACAAAATTGTAAAGGGTTCTTCTCTCCCTACTACTTTTCAACGGTAATGACTGCCTTTACTACAATGGAAGGGAGGGATACCACACAATAAACTGAGTTTTGTTGAGGCAATCGTGGTTGAAGTCCACTGTTGTCTCACCTCCTTCATTAATTAAAATCTAATCAAATGTTATATTCAAGGCATATTTGGTGACACACAGTTATTTTAAAGTCTGGCAAAATACTAAAATACATTAGTATATAATGTTATCCATTATTATATCATCACTCTTTCTACTTTCATTTTATCACATACCATGCCACTTAACTGCATTTTAACAATGCATGGCCAATCTAGTTTTCGAATGAAATGCAAATACGTCCTTTTGATAAGCTACACTATGTGATCAAAAGTATCCAGACATTTGGCTGAAAATGACTTACAAGTTCATGGAGCCCTTCATCAGTAATGCTGGAATTCAGTATGGTGTTGGCCAATCCTTAGTCTTGATGAAAGCTTCCATTCTCGCAGGTATACGTTCAATCAGGTACTGGAAGGTTTCTAGGGGAATGGCAGCCCATTCTTCATGGACTGCTGCACTGAGGAGAAGTATCGATGTCAGTCGGTGAGGCCTGGCATGAAGTCAGCATTCCAAAACATCCCAAAGGTGTTCTATGGGATTCAGGTCAGGACTCTGTGCAGGCCAGTCCATTACAGGGATGTTATTGTCGAGTAACCACTCCGCCATAGGCCATGCATTATGAACAGGTGCTTGATCAAGTTGAAAGGTGCAATCACCATCCCCAAATTGTTCTTCAACAGTGGGAAGCAAGAAGATGCTTAAAACATCAATGTAGGTATGTGCTGTGATAGTGCCATGCAAAACAACAAAGGGTGCAAGACCCCTCCATGAAAAACACGACCACACCACAACGCCACCGCCTCCGAATTTTACTGTTGGCACTGTACACGGTGACAGATGACGTTCACCGAGCATTCGCCTTACCCACCACCCTGCCATTGGATCGCCACATTGTGTACCGTGATTCGTCACTCCACACAACCTTTTTCCACTGTTCAGTCATCCGATGTTCACAATTCTTATATCAAGTGAGGCGTCATTTGGCATTTACCTGCGTGATGTGTGGCTTATGAGCAGCTGCTTGACCATGAAATCTAAGTTTTCTCACATCCTGCCTAACTGTCATAGTTCTTGCAGTGGATCCTGATGCAATTTGGAATTCCTGTGCGATGGTCTGGACGGACATCTGCCTGCTACACATTACGTCCTTCTTCAAGTGTTGGTGGTCTCTGTCAGTCAACACATGAGGTTGGCCTGTACGCTTTTGTGTTCCACTTCAGTATCACTTCGGAAACAGTGGACCTAGGGATGTTTAGGAGTGTGGAAATCTCATGTATAGACATACGACAAAAGTGGCACCGAATCACCTGACCACGTTCGAAATCCGTGAGTTTCACGGAGTGCCCCATTCTGCTCTCTCACAATGTCTAATGACCACTGTTGTCGCTGATATGGAGTACCTGGCAGCACAATGCACCTAATATTGAAAACGTATGTTTTTGGGGGCCTCTGGATACTTTTGATCACATAGTGTATATGCGTACAGTGTAAGTTCTGTTTTCTTTTATCTTATTGTAGTTTTTATTCCACCAACCAAACAATTAATGGTTGTCTTATATTTATATTTTAACAATGTTAAATCTGGCATGTATTTCAGACACTTGAAAATGCTTAGATAGCCAAAACTGTGCAGCAGTGAAAAACACAACACAAAAGGATATTCTAATGTAATTTAGGTCAATCAGGATGACAGATTATTGTCATTCAGAAAATTTAACTCTGCTATGGACCCTGTTGTAATTAAAAAAAAGCAACTGCCAAGGCACCCAAAATACACCTGCATCAATAATGACCAAAAAACCCTCAAAATTACAGCATAGGTTTTTTTATTATTTTAAAAGAAAAATACAACTTTAATGTGGTTTTAGAACAATCGAAACGATGAATTCACTAGAACTTAACGGTTTTACATTTTACATATGATGTATATTCCTGACCATCTATCTGAATGCCAAAATCAGCACTGGTGGAATGGTTTCTAATTAAGGAAGATTTCTTGTAAGATACATCAATTGAATTACCATTTGCTACAAGAAAATTAACTATGTTATAAATGGCAGATGGAATCTTAACAAGGTATTTGTGAGGTGTGTTAAGATCTATGCAACATTAAAACAAATTTCACTTTTTTCTATGCTTTAGAGTCATTAATTTATTTTCTTTTACTTGCTTATTAAATTTGACCAATTCTAAACTTTAAACTAACTTCCAAAATGAATTCCAAAAAACTAAGTATAATGAAATTATAATACATAAAATTATAAAACCTTCAACATACCATGCACTACTGTATATATGTCTGTTGTAGATCTCATACGCATTATAATTATCAAAACAGGAAGTGTGTCCACATCTATGCTGCGGATTGTCATTGCGGCAACTGACCCAAGTGCCTTAGAAACTGATGCCAAAAACCTGAAATATTGAACATAAACAAATATTGTAACACTGAGGAGATCAGATTTATCAAGTTCCTCCTAAAACAGGAGACAGCTTAAAACTAAATTGGCTTAAATATTGCAATATATGACAGTTTGTTTGTTTTGCTGTGCATGTTTTTGTAGATAGTACTGTCACGTATTTTCTTCCTCTTTTGGAATTTCATAGAGGAACTTCCTGTTATATGGCAGATCTGAAAGGAAAAAAAAAGTTTTGAAAACAGCAATTTAGTATGTGTTCTCGTAATGTGGATTGGCATGATTAACTGAAGATCCCAGCTTTGTTCTAAGTCTCAAATGTTCACTATAAAGACAGACAGACAGAAGTGTGTGAAGGACTGTTCAAACAGGAAGCAATAATGTAAGAATTACTAATTAAAATTAGTATGGCAAGTGAATAGCAAAACTTAAACTAGGAAAAAGAGTTAAAGGAAACAAAGTGGCTTTCACAGGATGGAAGTACAATACAGTAAAACTAACAGGTGTGATAATGATTAGAAACAATTTATGATGTTAAAGTAAATGAACAGTATATAATTTTAAGTGCACTACTAATCATTTGAAAGACTTTCTCATTAATGTTAACATGATAAAGGAAGTGAAACCTGTCAGCATACAGCCATAAACTTGAGAATCACAATTCAAGATAGTAAGCTATTACACTGAAGCACCAAAAAAAAAAAAGTGGTATAGGTATGGGTATTCAAATACAGATATATGTAAAAAGACAGAATACGGTGCTGCAGTTGGCAACACCTACAGAAGACAACAGGTGTCTGGCACAGTTTGTTAGATTGGTTACTGCTGCTACAACGGCAGGTTATCAAGATTTAAGTGAGTTTGAACGTGGAGTTATAGTCGATGCATGAGCGATGGGACACATCATCTCCAATGAAGTGGTGATTTTCCTGTACCACCATCTCACAAGTGTACTGTGAATATCAGGAATCTGATAAAACATCAAATCTCCGACATTGCTGCAGCCGGAAAAAGATCCTGCAAGAACGGCACCAACGATGGCTGAAGAGAATCATTCAATATCTGAAGTGCAACCCTTCTGCAAATTGCTGCAGATTTCAATGCTGGGCCATCAACAAGTGTCAGTGTGTGAACCATTCCATGCATCATCATCAATATGGGCTTTCGGAGCCGAAGGCCCACTCGTGTACGCTTCACGACTGCACAACACAGAGCTTTACACCTCGCCTGGGCCCATCAACACCAACACTGGACTGTTGATGACTTTAAACGTGTTGCCTGGTCAAATGAGTCTCGTTTCAAATTGAATCAAGCGGATGGATTTGTACAGGTATGAAGACAACCTTGTGAATCCATGGTCCCTGCATGTCAGCAGGCGACTGTTCTAGTTGGTGGAGGCTCTGTAATGGTGTGGGGCGTGTGCAGCTGAAGTTATATGGGATCCTTGATACGTCTACATGTGACTCTGAAAGGTGACACTTACTTTAGCATCCTGTCTGATCACCTGCACCCATTCATGTCCATTGGGCATTTCGACAGACGTGGGCAATTTCAGAAGGACAATGAGACACCCCAAACATCCAGAATTGCTACAGAGTGGCTCCAGGAACACTGTTCTTAGTTTAAACACTTCCACTGACCACCAAACTCCTCAGACATAAACATTACTGAGCATATCAGGGATGCCTTGCAACTGCAGTTCAGAAGAGATCTCCACCCCCTCCTACTGTTATGGATAGCTCTGCAGGATTCCTGGTGGCAGTTCCCTCCAGCACTATTTCACACATTAGTCACGCCCATGCCACGTCGTGTTGCGGCACTTCTACTTGCTCGCGGGGGGCGGGAAGGAGGGGGGGCCTACACAATATTAGGCAGGTGTACCAGTTTCTTTGCTTCTGTGTATATTTGAAGACACACTACAATAATATCTTAGATGTAGTTCATCAAGAACTTTATCTTGAGGCTTTACAGATTCATAAAGGATGGAGGGAGATTCCCAGAGAGAATATAAAGGATTTCTTTGAATGTATGCACATGGGGACTTCAACATCAATTCCTGATTTCACTTCTTTCTTCTTGAATCTAATCTGTGGTATAGTGTTCCTTTTAAGTCATAAACTATGTGATCAAAAGTAAAAATGACTTACAAGTTCGTGGCACCCTCCATCGGTAATGCTGGAATTCAGTATGGTGTTGGTCCACCCTTAGCCTAGATAACAGCTTCCACTCTCGCAGGTATACGTTCAATCAGGTACTGGAAGGTTCCTTGGGGAATGGCAGCCCATTCTTCACAGACTGCTGCACTGAGGAGAGGTAACGATGTAGGTCGGTGAGGCCTGGCATGAAGTCAGCATTCCAAAACATCCCAAAGGTGTTCTATAGGATTCAGGTCAGGACTCTGTGCAAGCCAGTCCATTACTGGGATATTATTGTCGAGTAACCACTCCGCCACAGGCCATGCATTATGAACAGGTGCTTGATCATGTTGAAAGGTGCAATCACCATCCCCAAATTGTTCTTCGACAGTGGGAAGCAAGAAGATGCTTAAAACATCAATGTAGGCCTGTGCTGTGATAGTGCCATGCAAAACAACAAAGGGTGCAGGACCCCTCCATGAAAAACACGACCACACCATAACGCCACCGCCTCCGAATTTTACTGTTGGCACTATACACACTGGCAGATGACGTTCACCGGGCATTCGCCATACCCACACCCTGCAATCGGATCGCCACATTGTGTACCATGATTCGTCACTCCACACAACATTTTTCAACTATTCAGTCATCCGATGTTCACACTTCTTACATCAAGCGAGGCATCATTTGGCATTTATCTGCGTGATGTGTGGCTTATGAGCAGCCGCTCAACCATGAAACCTAAGTTTTCTCACCTTCCGCCTAACTGCCATAGTTCTTGCAGTGGATCCTGATGCAGTTTGGAATTCCTGTGCAATGGTCTGGATAAACATCTGCCTGTTACACATTACAACCCTCTTCAACTGTCGGCTGTCTCTGTCAGTTCACACATGAGGTTGGCCTGTACGCTTATGTGTTCCACTTTAGTATCACATTGGAAACAGTGGACCTAGGGATGTTTAGGAGTGTGGAAATCTCTCGTGCAGATGTACGACACAAGTGACACCCAATCACCTGACCACGTTTGAAGTCCGTGAGTTCCGCGGAATGCCCCATTCTGCTTTCTCATGATGTCTAACGACTACTGAGGTCACAGATATGGAGTACCTGGTAGTAGGTGGCTGCACAATGCACCTAATATGAAAAACGTTTGTTTTGGGGATGTCAGGATACTTTGGTCAAATAGTGAAAATATTCTTCTTGGTACTGGAATTTACAAAAACCTAAAGCGTCACTAAATTTCAGAGACCAAAATTTAGTTTTACCCTGCTGCAAAACTGAATACAACGGGGGGAGGGGCGACCAGTGAAGTTATTGAAAGCAGACTGCAACTCTTGCAAGCCTTAACACATACCGCCAATGACAGAAAATAAAGTTAACACTACCAATCAAGCGATACAAGAAACAAATAATGAAATAACAGAAAAACGGAAAGACTGATAGAAGCCAGACTGGGACATGATCCATTTGGGTTTAGAAGAGAAGAACTTATAAGACATTACTAACCCTACGACATACTTAACAAGACAGTATGTAAAAAGGCAAACCAACATTTAAAGCATTTTTTTTAATTTAATAGATGCCTTTTGCATGCACTGACTGCAATATAGTCCTTCAAACTCAGAAATTATCAGGGATAAAAACAGCGACAGACAGGTTATCAACAACTTGCACAAAAGCAAAACTGCAGTTACAAGGTCAAATGACACAAAAGGGAGGCAGTAATCGAGGAGAGAGTGACACAGGGATTTAGCCTATCCCCTATGTTATTCAACTTGCAGATAGAGCAAACAGTCATAGATACCAAGAGCACATTTGGGGAGTGAGAAGAATTAAAATTTCTGACAGTTACATTGTAATTCTGTCGGGGACAGCAAAGGACTTGGAAGATCAGATGAAAGAAATGAGCAGATCGATGGTTTCTTAAAATGAAGTTATAAGATAAAGAACATCAAATGCAAAACAAGTGTATGGTGGAATGAATTTGAATTAAACCAAGTAATACTGATGAGTTCAGACTAGGAAATAAGCACCTAATAGTACACAAATTTTGCTATGTGGGCAGCACAATAAAATGAAGGCAGCCAAAGTAGAGAGAATGCAAAGTGTAGGCTGGCTACAGTAAGAAAAGTATTTCTGAAAACAAGCAATTTGTTAACATCACATATAAATGTACGGCTTAAGAAGCATCATCTGAAGTATTTGTTTGGAGTCGCTTTGCATGGGAGTGAAATGTGTGAAAATAAACATTACAGACAAGAAGAGAATAGAAGCTTCTGAAATGTGGTGCTACAGCAGAATGCTGAAGATTAGACGGGTACACCGAATGACTGATGGAGAGGTAATGAAATGATCTAGGGAAAAAAGATCTTGTGGCAAAATCTAACTAAAAGAAGGGATTATTGACTAAAATAAAGGATTGGATAAATAAATAACAGGAAAGAAAACAAATCTATGAAATATTTTGCCTAAAAGAAGGATAGATTAACAAGACATGTCCTTAGACATCTAGGAAACTTCACTTTAGTAATAAACGTTAAATGAGGAGGCATAACAATTGTAGCTGGAGACCATGGTGAGAGTACTGTGAACGGGTTTCAATGGTCGCAGATCGCAATAGATATGCAAAGATGAGGTATTTTGCACAGAACAGATTACTGTGGAGAGTTGCATCAAATCAGTCTGTGAACTGAAGACCACAACAGCACACCACTGAAAGTGGTAACAGACATTAAGAATGAAGGACAGGATGAAAAATTCGTAAGTGTAAAGGAACTACAGATAAAAAGAGAGGGAAAACAGCAATAATAGGTACCAATGAAGACAACAGAAAAGCCACCAAAATGGAAAAAGTGGCATAAAATTCTCCCTATTGTTAGTATTTGCTGTTCAACAAACCAACAGTCATAATAGTGAGATCATAAAAATTAAGTTGGTTTCTGCAAAAAGGACTAGCTACACATAGAGTGGGAAAAGTTGTTTATCAGATCATGAGGAAAGCTAGGGATAGTTCTTGGTGCAAGGAATATAAACAATGGAAGGCATAAACATAATAATTTGTCATTGAGACAATGAGTGATTTATAAGCACATAAACAAGACTGAAGAAGCACACTGAAAATGTTGATAAGCTTTCAGACAGAGTCCATAGCAACACACACACACACACACACACACACACACACACACACAGTAACTGTAGCATATCTACTGAGACAAAGTCTTTGGTACCTTGGAAGACAATCAGTGGGGTTCCTTAGTGCTCACAATAAGAGGTTTCTGATTAGAGCACACATTTTCATATACAAATAGTGACTTGTTTGAGTCAAATTGAGGCAGTCAGAAGTTTGAGGGACAGTGTTAAGAGGAATAGTGATGAATATAAAAATGTGGCATTAATGTAGACAATACGCAAAGGAGGGAAGCATGATAATAATAAGAATATTAATTAGTAAAGCCGAGGAGAAGATGGTGATACGAGTTTTTAAAGAAGTGGCGTTTAAATTTTAAAGGGCTCATGTGGTTAAAGTTAACAAATGCATATGAGAGATAAGGACCATAATAGTCATTGATGAATTCTTCTCAGGTTATCAGCCGAGTGGTGGCGTCACTTCGCCAGAAGATAGGTACAAAACTCATCGAAATGTTGCGACAAGACAACGCCACCCCTTGGCTGATAACCAGAGAAGAATTCATCAGTGGAATACGCCGAGAAAGACTGCAATCGCATACATAATAGTCATATTTCTATCAAATTTTTGTGATTTTCATGAGGAACATCCAGAATGACATAGAGCATAGCAAATGCAAACTGGAACGGTTAGGTTTGAAATGTGTGTCAAACAAACAGGAACTATATTTACAACCTTGTATGTAATATTACCTTTTTTAATTGAAATGAATAATAATCAACCTTCTTCAACAAAAACAGGGACATGGGATGGATACTAGGCATGCTATCACAGCACTCTGACTTTCCTTTTCCTTTAGTATATGTAAGTTTATCCCCAAATAAGTCACTGGGTAACTTTAATTAAATTTGTGTCTGCTAATGTCCATGACATATAGAGCATACTGGGGTTGGTAGTTTACTCATAGCTTACTGTGACTAAGAATCAGTACTTTGGTGAAGAACAGTAAAAATAGAAATAAATTGTATATCTGGCTCAAATCATTTAGCCAAAAACAGTGTGTGGCAGATGTCAGGCCACAATGTGTAACTGTTACATGAACAAAGGTGAATGGTCATGGAATAGAGAACACTCCTTGTGAAGTTAATAAGCAAATTGTGAAAAGATGCACAGCAGGAAGCATACGGTATACCTAAAAAAAAGTCTTAGTACAGCAACAAAGAAGCTCAAAATGAAGGAGACAGAGCAATAAGCTACCTTCTAATTTTTGTCACTAAAACGAAGAGTATCTGGCACACTTGCATTACAAATAACCCATTTTGATGGCAACCAGTTTAAGAACATCTAGTATATGTGCTTCAGTGTCTTTAACTTTTGGGTGTGTGTTAAGCATGTCATTTTTTTCTTTTTTGTGAAACAATAATATGGCTGACAATGCAAAGCTAAAGGGCACAGTTCTTCATGATGAAGACAATTAGTCATATAAGATGGATGCAGGAATGAAAATGAAATCTAAAGACTCTGGGTGTCAAACAGGGGACGACACATTTGAGAACATGGATAAGTACAGAAGGAAGGGGACAAGTAAAGGAACAGAAAGCACTAACAAAAGAATGTCATTAGGATCAGAAATGATACTCGCAGTGTTGTTGAAGATGCAGTAAAATCAAAGGGACAAGATAAGAAGAGATGTGAATTCTAGAAAAATTAACTTTATCTCAAGATGATATGGCAAATACATTAACAAAAAATTTAGATATTGTGTTCGAGGGATTGGTAGGAAGCAACCTTATAGAAGAATATGGCAGATTAAGTTCAAAAGCAAGACAAACTATTTCACAAGTAGATGTGTCGGTAACAGCGGACGTACGGAGCACGCAAAATTAACTGCCTATATAAACAATGTGGGAAAACAGGTTGTGGTAACAGAACTGAGATTAGAAGGAAGAATGAAATAAAATTTATGACAATAGAAATGGGTCATCTGTGCAGGTAATTTCACTTGAAACTATACAGAGCAAGACTGAAGAAAATATTGTAATCACTGTGTGTGAATGTATCCAGAAAGAGAAGCCAAAACTAAGTAACATGGGTTGTGTTGTTGCTGTGGTCTTCAGTCCAGAGACTGGCTTGATGAAGCTCTCCATGCTCCTCTATCATGTGCAAGCTGTTTCATCTCTGAGTAACTACTGCAACCTACATCCTTTTGAATTTGCTTAGTGTATTCATCTCTTGGTCTACCTCTATAATTTTTACCGCCCTTGATTCCCTCCAATACTAAATTGGTGATCCCTTGGTGTCTAAAAAAATGTGTCCTACTAACCTGTCCCTTCTTCTACTCAGATTGTGTCACAATTTCCTCTTCTCCCCAATTCTATTCAGTACCTCCTTATTAGTTACATGATCTAGCCATCTAATCTTCAGCATTCTTCTCTAGCACCACATTCTGAAAGCTTCTATTCTCTTCTTGTCTACACTGTTTATTGTCCATGCTTCACTTCCGTACACGGCTACACTCCAAACAAATACTTTCACAGAAAAGACCTCCTGACAAATCTATACTCGATGTTATCAAATTTCTCTTCTTCAGAAATGCTTTTCTTGGCATTGCCAGTCTACATTTTATATCCTCTCTACTTCGACCATCATCAGTTATTTTGTTCCCTAAATAGCAAAACTCATCTACTACTTTAAGTGTCCCATTTCCTAATCTAATTCCCTCAATATCATCTACTTCATTTTGCTTTTGTTGATGTTCATCTTATATCCTCCTTTCAAGACACTGTCCATTCCATTCAACTGCTCTTACAGGTCCTTTGCTGTCTCTGCCAGAATTACAATGTCATCAGCAAACTTCAAAGTTTTTATTTCTTCTCCATGGATTTCAATTCCTATTCCGAATTTTTCTTTTGTTTCCTTTACTGCTTGCTCAATATACAAACCGAATAACACTGGGGATAGGCTACAACCCTGTCTCACTCCCTTCCCAACCACTGCTTCCCTCTCATGCCCCTTGCCTCTTACAACTGCCACCTGGTTTCTGTACAAATTGTAAATAGCCTTTTGCTCCCGGTACTTTACCCCTGCCACCTTCAGAATTTGAAAGAGATTATTCCAGTCAACATTGTCAAAACCTTTCTCTAAGTCTACAAATGCTAGAAACGTATGTTTGCCTTTCCTTAATCTTTCTTCTAAGATAAGTCGTAGGGTCAGTATTACCTCATGTGTTCCAACATTTCAACGGAATCCAAACTGATCTTCCCCAAGGTCAGCTTCTACCAGTTTTACCATTCGTCTGTAAAGAATCCATTTTGGTATTTTGCAGCCGCGACTTATTAAACTGATAGTTTAGTAATTTTCACATCTGTCAACACCTGGATGGTAGAGTTGATTAACTCTCTGCAGTAAATTGATTTCTTAGCATGGATAGGATGTGTGACTGCTGTGTACGGATGCAGAAAGAGCTGGCCACTGTTCGCGAACAGCTGAACGTGTTGATGGCCGCAGTGGGGAGTCTGGTGCGTCGCATGATACACCCCCAGTGTTACATGCTTCACCCACTGTCCCTGCTGTCGAGACACCTTCGCGGGTACTGGGCGCAGTTGGGCCACCCTCTCCCCAAGGGGAGCGGCAGGTTCAGCGGCGTTCGCGGCACACGAGGCGGAGGGTCAATGTGGATGCTGGCCGAGTGGCATTGCCCGCTCTGCCTGTGAGTGGACATGTGGCCGCTCTTTCAGCAAGGTCCGAGCAGGCACACGGGGGGAGGGGTTTATTAGTTATTGGGAGCTCCAATGTTAGAAGGGTATGGATCCCCTTAGGGAAATAGCGGAAAGGTTAGGGAAGAAGGCCAGTGTTCACTCTGTCTGCTTGCCAGGGGGGCCTCATCCGAGATGTGGAGGAGGCCCTGCCGGCGGCGATAGAGAGCGCTGGGTGTACCCGACTGCAAATTGTTGCTCACGTCAGCGCCAATGACTCCTGCCGTCTGGATTCAGAGGTCATCCTCAGTTCGTACAGGCGGTTGGCGGAATTGGTGAAGGCGGAAAGCCTCGCTCGCGGGGTGGAATCTGAGCTAACTATTTGTAGTATCGTTCCCAGAACCGATCGCGGTCCTCTGGTTTGGAGCCGAGTAGAAGGTTTAAACCAGAGGCTCAGACGATTCTGCGGAGATCTGGGGTACAAATTTCTCGACCTCCGCTATCGGGTGGAAAAATGTAGGGTCCCCCTGAATAGGTCAGGCGTGCACTACACGCCGGAAATGGCTACAAGGGTAGCGGAGTACGTGTGGAGTGCACATGTGGGTTTTTTAGGTTAGAGAATTCCCTCCCTAGGCCCGACAAGACGCCTCCTGAGACGCGGCAAGGTAGGAGTAGGCAAAATGCAACGGGGAATAACAATATTAATGTGCTAATAGTAAACTGCAGGAGCGTCTATAGAAAGGTCCCAGAACTGCTACTAGGGACAAAAAGTTGGCTGAAACCAGACGTAAACAGTAATGAAATCCTAAACTCAGATTGGAATGTATACCGCAGAGACAGGCTGGACAGTGAAGTGGAAGGAGTGTTTATAGCGATAAGAAGTGCAATAGTATCGAAGGAAATTGACGGAGACCTGAAATGTGAAATAATTTGGGTGAAGGTCACAGTTAAAGCAGGCTCAGACATGGTAATTGGATGTCTCTATAGGCCCCCTGGCTCAGCAGCTGTTGTGGCTGAGCACCTGAAGGATAATTTGGAAAATATTTCGAGTAGATTTCCCCACCATGTTATAGTTCTGGGTGGAGATTTTAATTTGTCGGATATAGACTGGGAGACTCAAACGTTCAGAACAGGTGGCAGGGACAAAGAATCCAGTGAAATTTTTTTAAGTGCTTTATCTGAAAACTACCTTGAGCAGTTAAACAGAGAAACGACTCGTGGCGATAACATATTAGACCTCCTGGTGACAAACAGAACCGAACTATCTGAAACAGTTAACGCAGAACAGGGAATCAGCGATCATAAAGTGGTTACTGCATCGATGATTTTGGTCATAAATAGAGATATTAAGAAAGGTAGGAAGATTTTTCTGTTTAGCAAAATTGGCAAAAAGCAGATTACAGAGTACCTGATGGCTCAACACAAAAGTTTTGTCTCAAGTACAGATGATGTTGAGGATCAGTGGACAAAGTTCAAAACGATCGTACAATATGCGTTAGACGAGTATGTGCCAAGCAAGATCGTAAGAGATGGAAAAGAGCCACCGTGGTACAACAACCGAGTTAGAAAACTGCTGCGGAAGCAAAGGGAACTTCACAGCAAACATAAACATAGCCAAAGCCTTGCAGACAAACAAAAATTACGCAAAGCCAAATGTAGTGTGAGGAGGGCTATGCGAGAGGTGTTCAATGAATTCGAAAGTAAAGTTCTATGTACTGACTTGGCAGAAAATCCTAAGAAATTTTGGTCTTACGTCAAAGCGGTAGGTGGATCAAAACAAAATGTCCAGACACTCTGTGACCAAAATGGTACTGAAACAGAGGATGACAGAATAAAGGCCGAAATACTAAATGTCTTTTTCCAAAGCTGTTTCACAGAGGAAGACTGAACTGTAGTTCCTTCTCTAGATTCTCGCACAGATGACAAAATGGTAGATATCGAAATAGACGACAGAGGGATAGAGAAACAATTAAAATCGTTCAAAAGAGGAAAGGCCGCTGGACCTGATGGGATATCAGTTCGATTTTACACAGAGTACGCAAAGGAACTTGCGCCCCTTCTTGCAGCGGTGTACCGTAGGTATCTAGAAGAGCGTAGCGTTCCGAAGGATTGGAAAAAGGCACAGGTCATCCCCATTTCCAAGAAGGGATGTCTAACAGATGTGCAGAACTATAGACCTATATCTCTAACATCAAGCAGTTGTAGAATTTTGGAACACATATTATGTTAGAGTATAATGACTTTTCTGGAGACTAGAAATTTACTCTGTAGGAATCAGCATGGGTTTCGAAAAACACAGTCGTGTGACACCCAGCTCGCGCTATTCGTCCACGAGACACAGAGGGCCATAGACCCGGGTTCCCAGGTAGATGCCGTGTTTCTCGACTTCCCCAAGGCGTTCGATACAGTTCCTCACAGTCGTTTAATGAACGAAGTAAGAGCATATGGACTATCAGATCAATTGTGTGATTGGATTGAAAAGTTCCTAGATAACAGAACGCAGCATGTCATTCTCAATGGAGAGAAGTCTTCCGAAGTAAGAGTGATTTCAGGTGTGCTCCAGGGGAGTGTCGTAGGACCGTTGCTATTCACAATATACATAAATGACCTTGTGGATGACATCGGAAGTTCACTGAGGCTTTTTGCGAATGATGCTGTGGTATATCGAGAGGTTGTAACAATGGAAAATTGTACTGAAATGCAGGAGGATCTGCAGCGAATTGACGCATGGTAGAGGGAATGGCAATTGAATCTCAATGTAGGCAAGTGTAATGTGCTACGAATACATAGAAAGATAGATCCCTTATCATTTAGCTACAAAATAGCAGGTCATCAACTGGAAGCAGTTAATTCCATAAATTATCTGGGAGTGCGCATTAGAAGTGATTTAAAATGGAATGATCATATAAAGTTGATCGTTGGTAAAAAAGCAGATGCCAGACTGAGATTCATTGGAAGAATCCTAAGGAAATGCAATCTCAAAACAAAGGAAGTAGGTTACAGTACGCTTGTTCGCCCACTGCTTGAATACTGCTCAGCAGTGTGGGATTTGTACCAGATAGGGTTGATAGAAGAGATAGAGAAGATCCAACGGAGAGCAGCGTGCTTCGTTACAGGAGCATTTAGTAATCGCGAAAGCGTTACGGAGATGATAGATAAACTCCAGTGGAAGACTCTGCAGGAGAGACGCTCATTAGCTCGGTACGGGCTTTTGTTAAAGTTTCGAGAACATACCTTCACCGAAGAGTCAAGCAGTATATTGCTCCCTCCTGCGTATATCTCACGAAGAGACCATGAGGATAAAATCAGAGAGATTAGAGCCCACACAGAAGCATACCTACAATCCTCCTTTCCACGGACAATACGAGACTGGAATAAAAGGGAGAACCATAGAGGTACTCAAGGTACCCTCCGCCACACACCGTCATGTGGCTTGTGGAGTATGGATGTAGATTTAGATGTAGATGTAGAGTTTTGACATGGCTGACTCTCCCAAGGCTATCACTAGTTCCAATGGAATGTTGTCTACTCCCGGGGCCTTGTTTCGAATTAGGTCTTTCAGTGCTCTATCCAATTCTTCATGCAGTATCATATCTCCTATTCAATCTTCATCTACGTCCTCTTCCATTTCCGTAATACTGCCCTCAAGAACATCACCTTTGTACAGACCCTCTATGTACTCCTTCCACCTTTCTGCTTTCCCTTCTTTGCTTAGAACTGGTTTACCATCTGACTTCTTGATATTCACTGAGGTTATTTATTTATTTATTGTTCCGTGGGACCAAATTAAGGAGAAGTCTCAATGGTCATGGAACGAGTCAATACATGAAATTATAACACGATATTAGAAACAGATAAAATGAAATATAAAAAAACGTATTCAGGTGACAAGTCGTAAGTTTAAATGAAGAAAATCAACAATGTAACACTGGAATTTGCTTAATTTTTTAGCTCTTCCAGGAGCTCCTCGACAGAATAGAAGGAGTGAGCCATAAGAAAACTCTTCAGTTTAGACTTAAAAGAGTTTGGGCTACTGCTAAGATTTTTTAGTTCTTGTGGTAGCTTATTGAAAATGGATGCAGCAGAATACTGCACTCCTTTCTGCACAAGAGTCAAGGAAGTGCATTCTACATGCAGATTTGATTTCTGCCTAGTATTAACTGAGTGAAAGCTGCTAACTCTTGGGAATAGGCTAATATTGCTAACAACAAACGACATTAAAGAAAATATATACTGTGAGGGCAATGTCAGAATTCCCAGATTTTTGAATAGGGATCGACAAGAGGTTCTCGAACTTACACCACATATAGCTTGAACAGCCCGTTTTTGAGCCAAAAATATCCTTTTTGAATCAGAAGAATTACCCCAAAAAATAATACCATACGACATAAGCGTATGAAAATATGCGAAGTAGACTACTTTTTGTGTTGAAGTGTCACTTATTTCAGATACTGTTCTAATGGTAAATAAAGCAGCATTTAGCTTCTGAACAAGATCCTGGACATGGGCTTTCCACAACAGCTTACCATCTATCCGAACGCCTAGGAACTTGAGCTGTTCCGTCTCGCTTATAATATGCCTATTCTGTCTGATCAAAATATCGGTTCTTGTTGAATTGTGAGTTAGAAACTGTAAAAACTAAGTCTTACTGTGATTTAGCATCAAATTATTTTCCACAAGCCACGAACTTATTTCATGAACTACATTATTTGTTACTGTTTCAATATTACACACAAGATCCTTCACTATCAAGCTGGTGTCATCAGCAAACATAAATATTTTTGAATCACTCGTAATACTAGAAGGCATATCATTTATATAAATAAGAAACAGCAGTGGCCCCAGCACCGACCCTTGGGGAACACCCCACTTAACAGTGCCCCATTGGGACTGAACATCACTACCACTCTCAATATTGCGGAGAATTACCCTCTGCTTTCTGTTCTTAAAGTAAGAGGCGAACCAATTGTAAGCTACTCCCCTTACTCCATAATGGTCCAACTTCTGCAGTAATATTTTGTGGTCAACACAGTCAAAAGCCTTCGTTAAATCAAATAAAACACCTAGCGTTAGCAACCTTTTATTTAATCCGTCCAAAACCTCACAGAGAAAAGAGAATATAGCATTTTCAGTTGTTAAACCATTTCTAAAACCAAACTGAACATTTGACAGCAAATTATGTGAATTTAAATGCTCCAGTAACCTTGTATATACAACCTTCTCGATAACTTTAGCAAACACCGATGGCATAGAAATAGGTCTAAAATTGTCAACATTATCAATGTCTCCCTTTTTATAAAGTGGCTTCACTACCGAGTACTTTAATCGGTCAGGAAACCGACCACTCCTAAAGGAAAAGTTACAGATATGGCTGAGAACTAGGCTAACATACATAGAACAATACTTCAGTATTCTGCTAGATACCCCGTCATATCCATGAGAGTTCTTGGTCTTTAGTGATTTAATTATTAACTCAATCACCCTCTTGTCGGTATCATGGAGGAGCATTTCAGGTAACAGTCTTGGAACACTTTTTTCTAAGAGCACTATATGATTCCCTGTTGGGACTAGGTTTCTATTTAGTTCACCTGCTATATTCAGAAAGTGATTATTAAATACTGTACATATATGCGACTTATCAGTAACACGGACATTCCCACTACGCACTGATTCTATATCCTCGACCTGTCTCTGCAGACCAGCAACTTCCTTTACGACTGACCATATGGTTTTAATTTTATCCTGAGATTCTTTTGTTTCCAATGGTCTCTTGAATTTTCCTGTATGCAGTTTCTATCTTACCCCTAGTGATATGCGCCTCTACATCCTTACATTTGTCCTCCAGCCATCCCCGCTTAGCCATTTTCCACTTCCTGTCAATCTCATTTTTTAGACGTTTGTATTCCTTTTTGCCATCTTCATTTACTGCATTTTTATATTTTCTCCCTTCATCAATTAAATTCAATGTATCTTCTGTTACCCAAGGATTTCGACTAGCCCTCGTCTTTTTACTTACTTGATCTTCTGCTGCCTTTAATATTTCGTCCCTCAAAGCTATCCATTCTTCTTCTACTGTATTTCTTTCCCCCATTCCTGTCAATTGATCCCTAATGCTCTCCCTGAAACTCTCTACAACCTCTGGTTCTTTCACCTTATCCAGGTCCCATCTCCTCTAATTCCCACCTTTTTGCAGTTTCTTCAGTTTTAATCTACAGTTCATAACCAATAAATTGTGGTCAGAGTCCATGTCTGCCCCTGAAAAGTCTTACAATTTAAAACCTGGTTCCTAAACCTCTGTCCATCTGAAAACTTCCAGTATCTCCAGGCCACTTCCATGTATACAACCTTGTATCATGATTCTTAAACTAAGTTTTAGCTATGATTAAGTTATGCTCTGTGCCAAATTCTATCTGGTGGCTTCTTCTTTCACTCCTTACCCCATCCCATATTCACCTACTACTTTTACTTCTCTTCCTTTTCCTACTGTTAAATTCCAGTCCCCCATCACTATTAAGTTTTCGTCTCTCTTGACTATCTGAATAATTTCTTTTATTGCACCATAGATTTCTTCAATCTCTTAATCAGCTGCGGAGCTAGTTACCATATAAACTTGTATTACTGTGACAGGCATGGACTCGGTGTTTATCTTGGCTACAGTAACGTGGTTCACTATGCTGTTCATACCAGCTTACTCACACTGTTATTTTTTCATTCCTTATTAAACCTACTCCTGCATTACCCCTATTTGATTTTGTATTTATAACCCTGTATTCATCTGACCAGAAGTCCTGTTCCTCCTGCCACCAAACTTCACTAATTCCCACTATCTAACTTTAACCTATTCCTTTCCCTTTTTAAATTTTCTAACCTACATGCCCGGTTATTCCATGCTCTGATCCATAGAATGCCAGTTTTCTTTCTCCTGATAATGACATCCTCCTAAGCAGCCCCGCTCAGAGATCTGAATCGGGAATTCCAAGAGGACGCCATCATCATTTAACCATACAGTAAAGCTGCACGCCCTCGGGAAAAATTACTGCTGTTCACAGTACCAGCATAGCAATGCCGTTTTGGTTAATGTTACGAGGCCAGATCAGTCAATCATCCAGACTGTAGCCAATCCAACTACTGAAAAGGCTGCTGCATATCTTCAGGAACCACACATTTGTCTGACTGCTCTGTTGTGGTTGCACCTACGGTATGCAGGTCTCCCCACTAACAGCAAGGTCCACGGTTCATGGGTTGTAGAGACATAAAATCTCCAAGTGGATTTATAAAACACATTACATTTAACAAATACAATCCAATGGGTCAGCTACACCTAGTTGTATTTTTTAGAAGCTTCAAAAATATCAAGCATGATTTGTGGCCTGAAGTGCCCAAGACATGCTCCATTATCAAATAACTAGAAAAGGAAATCATGAGCTGTCAAAAGGGCTACGAAAGGACAAGACGTGTTATGAGGAGTTTGGAAAAAAGGAAAGAAGGAAGAAATGTTAAGAGTTTAATATCCCGTTAACATCGAGGTCATCAGAGGTGGTGCACGAGCTCAGAATGTTTTGAGGATGGGGAAGGAAATCAACTGTGTCCTTTCACAGGAACTATCCCAGCATTTGCCTGGAGTGATATAGGGAATTTACAGAAAATGTCGATCTCGATGGCCAGACACGGATTTGAACCTTCCTCCTCCTGAACATGAAATTAGTGTGCCAACAATGTGCCACCTCACTTGGTAGGCATTCGAAGGCACTTTTCTTACAAAATGGTTGCAGAGCAAACAGGAAGACACAATATTATTCACCATGAAAATGGTACTTTCATACATTTTCAAGAAAAGGAAGCTAAACCAGTAATTAGAAAATCCATTCAAAGAAAGAAAAGGTAGTGCAGATACTTCCCTTTCAAAACTTAAGCTGATTAACAGATAACAGTCATCAAACTGGCAGACCAGGTGTACAGAATATTACTATAGACTGAAGGATGAGGACTAAGGCACGAAGACAGAACTAGACACCAATAAAGATACAGTAAGATATAGGGGAAATGGTGGCAATCCACAGAATCACCCAAGGCATAATAACAAGTTGAACAACAGAAGCGGTATGCAGGAGTAGATTGCATGACAACTGGTGGTTGCAACACAGTTTCAACTCCAACAAGAGGTGACATTTTAGGAGTTGCCCCAAGTTTCCTCAAGTGAAAAAACATAAGTCGAAAAAAAAAAAAAACGTTAGGAATTCTGCATTTCTAGACATGTTACTACCCTCCAGTTTTGAATGAACACCAAGTTGTCTCCTTTACAGGATTTATGATCTGAATGGTAAGTAAACAGGCGTGATGTGTAAATGAAAGCCATTTTTAGATGAAAAATTTCTGTTTTTATTAATGAGCTAACTAACTTCAAATTATCAGCAATCCCATAACTGCTGACACTAAATCAGAAAAACTGTGACACAAACATTTTGTTCAAGAACTTTTCTTTGTTACTGGTAGCTTACGTTTTCAGTTGCTTTATTCAATGTTTAAAAACACTTGTGTAAAATTTTTTCCATCTAATAGCTATGACAGTGACATATTATGAAATCATAATTCAAATGAAGTTTTTATGGCAAAACCAATATTTAATTCAGGGTATACGTGGACAAGGAAACAAAATTCCCAGATTTCCCAGTTAAAAAATACACCTTCTCTCGGATGAAAATACACTTTCTTCCGGATGAAAATACACTTTTTCCATGTTAAGTGCCTGTATACTTTCCCTCGAAATCATAAAATTTATCAATCCTTCCAATGGTTAAGGTTTTATAAACTGGTGTAGAACCTCCCGCCACTTTAGGAAGCGAACCCCAGAAAAAAAATGCATTTTCGAAAGATCTTTGATTTGCAGCAACATGGACTCAGCATATTTTCATATTATGAAAGCACATAGTCGAATTCCACCAAACACAGAACGTTAGTTTATGAAGCATTGAAATCGAGATTGTGATGCGCTTTTGTAAGCCAATCATAGCTCAAATCGTGTGATCTCACTGCGTTTACATGGGGCTCCCAAAAGTGGATTTCGTAAACCGATCTCCCAATACCACTTCTGGGTCGTCATTTCTGGTTGCCAGTTTTCCAATTCCGCAATCGATTTCTGCTCTCATGTAAACAGAGCCAGTATAGAAACATGCTTGGGCTGTCAGGTTTCGTCTTGCTTTCTAAAAATTTTGGCTACTATTAATGGAGTGGCTATTTGTACAGTGAATGGTAAGTAGAAATATTAGACTGAAGCTGTTTACACCTTGTCTAATTGAAGATAAATAGTGATTATGCTGGCTAAATCATGAACTATATCAGCTGTTTTCCAGGCACCGTAGTTAGCTGGGTTAGCAAACCTGCTTCAGACTTTAATAACATGTGAACATGACGGCAAAAAAACGGTTTCCGAAATTTAGTTTTCATCTTTCAGAAGATGTGTCGCATGTAAATGTAGTGATTCAGATTGTAGGACACATGATGTAGGCCTAGTCAGCCTATAGCAACTTCACTGTTAAGTAGTGCGAACACACAAATAGGAAAAGTTAATGATTTAAATTAATGCACATAGTGTAGCTACAAGAAAAGCTAAGCTTTCATATGTCATTTTGTGTGTGTTGCATTTCGATATGTTACACAAATGTGCCAGTAAAATTTTAAGTAATGTCTTAAATGTCTGGTCTTCTGAGCTCGAAATTCTTCTAAGTGACTGGCCCTCAAACTGTTAAGCTTCAAATGAGAATCAAACGCTCATTGATTTAAGAAATTCAAAGCACATTCAGACATGTAACATAACACGTATTGCGTAAAATGAAATGTACTTTGAAAGTAATGATTTCCAAACCACCAATAACGCTTTTCAATCCACCAATTGCAATATTTTCCCGTGACCTGTTACAATTCGTTTCACCAGTTGTCAGAGAGCAAGAAAATGGCGTTACTGTGCCTGTGCAGCTACAATGACATAGGTAGCCCATATATTCGTACATATATAGCATTAAGAGACCATACATTAAGTCACAAATGAAACAGGACATCAGAGAATACTCCAAGAGCATCGGAATTTCATAAATCGTACGAAAAGGCATAATTTGACTTAATGGGCACATTCATATTTCCAGATTCACACAGAAGTGGGCCCCATCCTGCTATGAAACTTTTCAGTGTGGTTTTCGGGATGCAAATTATCTTGGAGTACCTGTACTGTAATATCTCATGTTAAGTTCTTTATTATGGCATAATGCCATACGTCCCAGAAGATAACAAAATGCACTTGAAATTCCGCAGACAGTTGACACTAGTAATAGTGTTTCAAATAAATTGACTACCTCTGCAGAAAATATTATTAAATTTTCTTAGCAAATTGACAAAAATGAATTCATTGTTCTGCAAGGCAATTAATGCGCAACTGCCACAAACCTGGAATCAAATCAAATCAGAAAACTGAAACTAATAACTTAATTTAGCCTTCCATAATTATGTGAATGTATTTTAATTAACTTTGTAGCTCCCAGCCACAGAAATCCGCTTCATTTTTATTTGACGTGAGAGCTGTAAACCAAGAGGAAACAGCAAAATCGCTAAACGTAAATGTGGTTCTCATGCATACTGCCCCTAATCCCACTACAACTCTGACTGCTCTGTGCATACACAAATCTGGCAGCTTGGGCTGCTTGTTACTACTGCTGACAGAGCTAACAGCCACACTTCAAGCAGCCAGAAGCGCTAGAAGCCACAGCTCATACACGACTCCACTGCAAATGTGCATAAGCCTGCTGGAAACTACTCAAATGAAGCTAATATAAACCGTTGGGACATCACGCCCATCGGCAGCAGTTCGTTGATATGAAGTATTGCATAGTCTTCGTTCTTAAACCCTTGACACATTTTGCTGTTGGTAGATGTTTGTGTGTGCACTGTGTTTTATTGTAGTAAATGGTACATTTCCTTTGCAACTTAAGTGTTATTTTTTTTCCTCGTTTATGATTTGTTGCTGCAGTATTATTTTGCAGTAGTGGGCTAAAATTAAATTCTACCAGTTCTTACCAGCCCAAACTACAAAAACGTAACTGAACATTTAAACAATTAAAAATTCCCGGGTTTTTCCTGGTTTTCTCCCAGATAAAAAAATTCCCAGGGTTTTCCCGTATTTCCCACTTGTCCCGGAGTGTATACACCCTGTAATTACAATTTATCACTCCAAAACTTCATACATCATGTTGAACACTTCAGTTTTAAGGCGTTTATATTAAGAACACGTGATAGCTTCCATCAATGCTTTTAAAGATAAAACATACAAGGTGTACAACTTTGCTTCTGCCGTTTTTTCCACAACATTTGAAGCTTTAATGAAACAAATTGGTCACACATTTACCATTCTACTTTCTCCCATCTTTCGAGCAGTGTACGAATCCCGTGTCAACAAAATTGTTCATCTTTTGAAGGAATCCACGAATCGATCCAATTTGTGGCTTCTTCACGAAATCGGAAGTGTTGGTCAGCCAGGGCATACGCCACTGATCTAAACAGGTGATAGTCAGAGGGGGGCAATATCTGGAGAATATGGCGGGTGGGGTAGAACTTCCCATTTTAACATTTCCGAGTACGTTTCGACCTCTTTTGCAACGTAGGGTCAAGTGCTGTCATGCTGCAAAATCACTTTATCGTGTTTTTCGCTGTATTGCGGCCGTTTGTCTTTTAATGCTCTGCTCAAACACATTAATTGCATTCGATAACGAGCACCTGTGGTGGTTTCACTTGGTTGAACACCTCATAGTACAGGATGCCAAGCTGGTCCCACCAAATGCAGAGCATGACATTGGAGCCGTTAATATTCGGTTTGGCTGTCGACATGGAATCATGGCCGGGATATCGCCATGATTTTTTGCGTTTAGGGTTATCGTAATGAACCTATTTTTCGTCCCCGGTCACAATGCAATGCAGAAATACCTTCTGTTTTTGCCTCTGAAGCAACTGTTCACAAACACACAAACGCCGTTCAACGTCTCTTGGTTTCAGCTCACGCGGGACCCAAGTTCCTTCTTTCTGAATCATTCCCATAGCCTTGAGACATTTTGAAATGGCTTGCTGTGTCACTCCCACTAATCATGCCAATTCTTCTTGAGTTTGACGCGAGTCTTCACTCAGCAATGTCAACAATTCTGAATCTTCAAAAACATTCTCTCTTCCACCACTATGCCGGTCTATGACGTTAAAATCACCATTCTTGAAGCGTTGAAACCACTCATGACACATACTTTCACTAATAGCACCCTTACCATACGTACCTGAGAGCATTTGATGAGACATAGCCACTGTTTTCTTCATATTGAAACAAAACAGTAACATCTCCCGCAAATGACGAAGAATTACACTCGTAAACTGACATTTTCAATCAAGAGCAACTTTATGATGCAGACACAAATCAACTAATGTTTGAATGAGAGTATGTTGACCCAGGTCCAAGCTAACTGCCTGACACCTGCGATCTGCTTCTTTCGACCGCTACTTACCGTTGTTGCCATCTGTCAGCAAACAGCGGAAAGAAAAGTTGTACACCTTGTATTTTCCATGCAATCACACCTTTTAAACATACGTGATGGCATCAAATCATCATACAAATAGAGTCACAGTGCAAGAATTTAATATGAACAGAAAACTATTCATCAGATTAAAATTAATAACAAATTTTAAGTTTGTCAAAACTGCTTTTATATCTAAAGTGCTGACAATCTTATGATTAAATGAAAATTCAGTAATTTTCAGCAAATTAGGTGACACTTCCAGCTCTTTCATGTAAAATTCAAATACATTTTAAGCTGAGAGGAAAAAAAAAAAAAATAAAAAAAATTGATGTATAAAATGAGCAGTCAAAGAATTCGGGCATTATATTCAGTCTTAAATGATAAGAGTGTGTATTTTTACATAGCTGCAGTCCCAAAAATTACCATCTGGGACTGGAGGACTAAGCAAACGGAACATCTACATGTAAGTGCTAAAGTAATATGACAAGTCATACATATAAAAATAGTAACATTATGTTACTTCATCTTTTGTATATAAGGGTCATCGCTTATTTTATTAGATGCAGGAATAGGGAATTTAAAATTTGTACTTGACGTTAACTTTTGGCAAATACCGAATGTTTACCCACTCAACATCATACACAATGAACCTGAAAAGTTGGTACAGAAGAAAATAAGAATTTTTGACAATAATTCAAACCATAACTACAGCACATATCCTTTTAACACATTTCTGGAAATGGCATTTCACCTGTGCATTAACAATATTGACTTCCTATTATCTCATTTTTAAGTTTTGCCTCAAACCATGTAAATCATTTTTCAAATGACGGGCTGAAGACAAATATTGCAGCAGAGATAACATCAAAAACTATTCTTCATAACACATATTTCTTTCCACAGAGTATTATCAGTTGTCATACACCCTCCTGACAGATTAGAAGTGTCTGTTGGGTTAGGACACAAGACCTTGCACAAAACTCCAACTGAATTTGGAAAGTTGAGATAGGTACTGACAGACTGAAGCAGCGATGTGGGTAACGACGCATGCCTGAAAAGGCTGTGAAGTAAGAAGTTTGTCCACAAAAAGATTGTGAAGCTCCTTCACAACTTATGGAATTATTGTTGTTGTTGTTGTTGTGGTCTTCCGTCCAGAGACTGGCTTGATGCAGCTCCCATGCTACTCTATCCTGTGCAAGCTTCTTCATCTCCCAGTACCTACTGCAGCCTACATCCTTCTGAATTTGCTTAGTCTATTCATCTCTTTGTCTACCTCTATGATTTTTTACCCTGCCGCTCTCCAATACTAAATTGGTGATCCTTTAATGCCTCAGAACATGTCATACCAACTGATCCCTTCTTCGAGTCAAGTTGTGCCACAAACTCCTCTTCTCCCCGATTCTATTCAATACTTCCTCATTAGTTATGTGGTCTACCCATCTAATCTTCAGCATTCTTCTGTTTCACCACTTTTTGAAAGCTTCTATTCTCTTCTTATCTAAACTATTTACCATCCATGTTTCACTTCCATACATGGCTACACTTCATACAAATACTTTCAGAAACGACTTCCTGACATTTAAATCTATACTCGGTGTAAACAAATTTCTCTTCTTCAGAAATGCTTTCCTTGCCATTGCCAGTCTACATTTTATATCCTCTCTACTTCGACCATCAATCAGTTATTTTGCTCCCCAAATACCAAAACTCATTTACTACTTTAAGTGTCTCATTTCCTAATCTAATTTCCTCAGCATCACCCGACTTAATTCGACTACATTCCATTATCCTCATTTTGCTTTTGTTGATGTTCATCTTATCCTCCTTTCAAAACACTGTCCATTCCATTCAAATGCTCTTACAGGTCCTTCGCTGTCTCTAACAGAATTACAATGTCATCGGTGAAGCTCAAAGTTTTTATTTCTTCTCCATGAATTTTCTTTTGTTTCCTTTACTGCTTGCTCAATACACAGATTGAATAACACTGGGTAGAGGCTACAACCCTGTCTCACTCCCTTCCCAACCACTGCTTCCCTTTCGTGCCCCTTGAGTCTTATAACTGCCATCTGGTTTCTGTACAAATTGTAAATAGCCTTTCGCTCCCTGTATTTTACCCCTGCCACCTTCAGAATTTGAAAGAGAGTATTCTAGTCAACATTGTCAAAAGCTTTCTCTAAGTCTACAAATGCTAGAAACGTAGGTTTGCCTTTCCTTAATCTATTTTCTAAGATAGGTTGTAGGGTCAGTATTGCCTCAAGTGTTCAAACATTTCTATGGAATCCAAACTGATCTTCCCCGAGGTCGGCTTCTACCAGTTTTTCCATTCATCTGTAAACTTATTAAACTGATAGTTTGGTAATTTTCACATCTTTCAATACCTGCTTTCTTTGGGATTGGAATTATTATACTCTTCTTGAAGTCTGAGGGTATTTAGCCTGTCTCATAAATCTTGCTCACTAGATGGTAGAGTTTCGTTAGGCCTGGCTCTCCCAAGGCTGTCAGTAGTTCTAATGGAATGTTGTCTACTCCTGGTGGTCTTGTTTCGACTTAGGTCTTTCAGTGCTCTGTCATACTCTTCATGCAGTATCATATCTCCCATTTGATCTTCATCTACATCCTCTTCCATTTCCATAATATTGTCCTCAAGTACATTGCCCTTGTATAGACCCTCTATGTACTCCTTCCACCTTTCTGCTCTCACTTCTTTGTTTACAACTGGATTTGCATATGAGCTCTTGATATTCATACAAGTGATTTTCTTTTCTCCAATGGTCTCTTTAATTTTCCTGTAAGCAGTTTCTATCTTACCCCTAGTGATATGCGCCTCTACATCCTTACATTTGTCCTCTAGCCATCCCCGCTTAGCCAATTTGCACTTCCTGACGATCTCATTTTGAGACGTTTGTATTCCTTTTTGCCTGCTTCATTTACTGCATTTTTATATTTTCTCCTTTCATCAATTAAATTCAATATCTCTTCTGTTACCCAAGGATTTCTATTAGCCCTCGTCTTTTTACCTACTTGATCCTCTGCTGCCTTCACTGTTTCACCTCTCAAAGCTACCCATTCTTCTTCCACTGTATTTCTTTCCCCCATTCTTGTCAGTCGTTCCCTAATGCTCTCCCTGAAGCTCTCTACAACCTCTGGTTCTTTCAGTTTATCCAGGTCCCATCTCCTCAAATTCCCACCTTTTCGCAGTTTCTTCAGTTTTAATTTACAGTTTATAACCAATAGATTGTGGTCTGAGTCCACATCTCCCCCTGGAAATGTCTTACTATTTCAAACCCGATTCCTGAATCTCTGTCTTACCTTCTAGTATCTCCAGGCTTCTTCCACGTATGCAACCTTCTTTTATGATTTTTGAACCAAGTGTTAGCTATGATTAAGCTATGCTCTGTGCAAAATTCTAACAGGCGGCTTCCTCTTTCATTCCTTACCCCCATTCCATATTCATCCACTACATTTCCTTCTCTTCTTTTTCCTACTATTGAGTTCCAGTCACCCATGACTATTAAATTTTCGTCTCCCTTCACTATCTGAATAATTTCTTTTATCTCATCATACATTTCATCAATCTCTTCGCCATCTGCGGAGCTAGTTGGCATATAAACTTGTACTACTGTAGTAGGTGTGGGCTTCGTATCTATCTTGGCCAGAATAATGCATTCACTATGCAGTTTGTAGTAGCTTATCTGCATTCCTACTTTCCTATTCATTATTAAACCTACTCCTGCATTACCCATATTTGATTTTGTATTTATAACCCTGTATTCACCTGACCAGAGGTCTTGTGCTTCCTGCCACCGAACTTCACAAATTCCCACTATATCTAACTTTAGCTTATCCATTTCCCTTTCTAAATTTTCTAAACCACCTGTCCAATTACGGGATCTGACATTCCACACTCCGATCCGTAAAATGACAGTTTTCTTTCTCCTGATAACAACGTTCTCCTGAGTATTCCCCACCCAGAGATCCGAACGGGGGTCTATTTTACATCCAGAATATTTTACGCAAGAGGACGCCATCATCATTTAACGATACAGTAAAGCTGAATGCCCTTGGGAAAAATTATGGCTGTAGTTTCCCCGTGCTTTCAGCCATTCGCAGTAACAGCCCAGCATGGCCGTTTT